>NW_025999880.1:480993-503754 GCF_001458135.2 Marmota marmota marmota
GAGGGGAGGGGAGGGGAGGGGGGATAGTAGAGGATAGGAAAGACAGCAGAACACAACAGACACTAGTATGGTAATATGTAAATCAATGGATGTGTAACTGATGTGATTCTGCAATCTGTATATGGGGTAAAAATGGGAGTTCATAACCCACTTGAATCAAAGTGTGAAATATGATATATCAAGAAATTTGTAATGTTTTGAACAACCAACAATAAAAAATTTTAAAAAAAAAGACCATATTAGTCAGAGTTCTGCAGAAAGTCCCAATTAATATGAAGTTTGGGAGCTGGCTCATATGATCATGAAGGCCCACAGGTCCCAAGAACTGCAGGGTGAGTTGGCCCAAGGGGGGTTGAGTGCTCAGCCTTGAGCGGGACTTGACACAAACAGGTGATAAAGGACCAGAGAGAGGGGGGTTTGAGTGCGTGGGCTATCTTGCAGCCAACATCTGTTCAGCCTGCCCTGCAGACAACACAGTTCAGCCTGCTGTGCACCCAAAAAAGTGCACAAATTTAGAACTGTTACAAATTTCTGGTAGGTTGAGCTTTTTGTTGTTCCCAACTACCTCTTCATTTTTAAAATATTTTTTCTTTTACTTTTTTGGTTAGTATTAACATAAGTTACTTTTTCTACCTCTTTAATATTTCACAATTCTTATATTTAAGGAGTATCTCTTTAAATAGCATACAGTTGATATCTTTAAAAAAATTTTTTTTTTTTATGAAGATTCTAGGACACCAAGCAATCTCTTTTTTTTTAGAGAGAGAGAGAGAGAGAGAGAGAGAGAGAGAGAGAGAGAATTTCAATATTTATTTTTCAGTTTTCGGCGGACACAACATCTTTGTTTGTATGTGGTGCTGAGGATCGAACCCGGGCCGTACGCATGCCAGGCGAGCGCGCTACCGCTTGAGCCACATCCCCAGCCCCATAAAAATTTTTATGTTTTTAAATTTCAGTATTTAATCTTTTTACATTCAATTACTGATATACTTACATCTACTCTTACTATTTACTTTAAATTTGACCAGCCTGTCATATATTTCTTTTCTCTTTTAATAATCTTCTTTTGAGTTGATTGAGGTTTTTTTCCCATTTCCATGATGTATTTATTCATATTCATCCTGTACTTATATGTTTCTTTACTACTGTTTACACTACAGATTAAGAAACCTAAACTTAATACCGTATAATGTAATATAATGCTATTGTCAGTTCCCACACAATGTAATAACCTTGGGACATGCTATATAGTACTTCTGACTTCTATGCTATTTTGATATGTTTGCATTCTATATAAATTTAAAATCCAAACTGGGCACAATGGTATGTGCTGATAGCCCCAGCTACTGGGGGTAGGGTACTGAGGCTGAGACAGGTGGGTCCCTTGGCAACATAATAAGGGTCAATGTAAAAAAATAAAATGAGCCAGGTGCAGTGGCCTGCACTGGTAATCCCAGCCGCTCGGGAGGCTGAGGCATGAGGATTGTAAGTTCAAAGCCAGCCTCAGCAACTCAGCAACTTCCTAAGCAGCTTAGTGAGACTCTGTCTCAAAATAAAAAAAATTGAGAAGTGTTGGGGTCGTGGCCCAGTGGTTAAGCCGGTGTAGGTTCAATCCTACACAAACAAAACAAAACGAAACAAAACAAAAAAAAAATGGAAAAAAAACCCCAAACCTATATTATATATTTTATTACTCAGTAGTCAATGTGTATTGGTTTTCACTATATATTTATTCACCTCTGTTGCACTTAAACCCTTTGTATTGAAAAACCAGCCTCTATCTCAGAGCAAGACCTGTCCAAGGAAGGGACATCACCTTTGTCCTTGGAAAAACCCACAGAGCACTCCTAGGCACATTCCCACCCTGCTAAGTTGTTTATCTACAAATAACAGGAGAGATCTGCTGCGCCAGGTGTCCCTGACTCAGTCAGGCTAGGTGGGGATCCATAGCAGCCCCCTAGCAGCCACCAATCAGCATGAGACAGGGAAATACCTGGGATGCCAGTGGTTTATGGTGGTTGATAACAAGTTGGGAAACCATGTAGTTCAGCACGTACACCCCTCTTGGCTCAAACCAATCAGTTCAAACAAATACCCCTTTTGTACTGACCAATCACCCCTACCCAACTTGTTCCCGCCAATGAATGTGCTAATCATGTTTTAGAGTTGTTATTTGATTTTCCCGAGGTGTGTGATGATTTGCTATGATGTATGTGAAGTCCCTGCCCTCTCCAAAGAATGTATAAAACTGCTGCAAACCCTGGGCTCGGGGCCTCTCGGCGTCGCCAGTTGCTGTGTGTGTGCGCGGAGGACCAAGCTAGCTCGCAATAAGCACCTCTTTGCTGCTTACATCGATCTTGGGTCTCTGGTGGTCTTTGGGGGTCCCGAATTCGAGCATAACAGTATCTCCCCGCTCCATCTGAATTCTCTTTCTTCTGCCTGAAGGGATCCTTTCATGTTCTTTACTGTGAGTCTTTTGATGGTGAAGTCTCCAGTTTTTGATTGCCTGGAAATGTTTACTGTACCTTAACTTTTGAAGGCTATTTTCCTTCTATACGAGCATTATTTATTTTAAGCTCTTCAGGAACAATCATTACTCTGGCCTCCAGCGTCCGTTTTTCTGTTGGAAGACACGCTTTTTCATGGAAGGTCATTTGTCTCTCTCTCTCTCTCTTTTTTTTTCCTTTGTTTTTGAGACTTTTCTTCTTAGCTTTGGTTTTCAGCACTGTGAACGCCTAGTGAGGTTTCTTCCTATCTGGTTTTATGTTCATCCTGTCATCTCTGATGTCTTTTTCCAGTCACCGGAGGTTGGGCTGCTCTGATTGAGCTCTGGCTGATGCAGAACAGGAGGAAGAGACAAAGGCACCCAGCAAAGAAATTCTCAGTCCTCCAGGGCCTCTCTGTTCCTTCCTCTCCCACGTGAAGCTTGAAACCATCTGTATTTCCCCCCAGCCTTCATATTCCATGGGGGACTTCTGGGGCAGCCTCTTCTCTGTCACTTTCTTGCCTTGATCCTTTTTGCACTGGGAAACTCCTCTGGTTCCCTGAAGGCCCCAAACCAGGTCAGAAAGCACTTCTGTGGCCTCTCCCTGGGTTCAACATCCTTGCTGGGACTCTGCAGGATGGCTCCCACCCTCCTCGCTGTGTGTACCTGTCCTCTCTCCATGTCCCATGGCTGGCCTCCTCCACAGGCCCCGTCTCTCTGCAGATGGGAGGACCACCACTGACTTATACCAGGGTAGGAATGCTGGCTGCTGGTGTCATGATGATCATCAACATATGGACAGCGGGTCTGGAGAAACACAAGACGGAGCAGGCAGGCGGTGGGGTCAGTTCCAACAGTGGGGGAATAGGCATGCAGAGCCTGAGCAAAGCTGTCAACTCCTTCCTTCCTCTGAGGGGGCCAGCAAGAAGTTGGAGAGATCACCTCTCAGGGTTGCAGAGCTGAGCACAAAAAGAACAAAAGAAGCCCGGCATTTGTTCTTAGCCTTGAGTATTTGTTTTAAATCTCCGCCTCAGTAGTCTCAGGTTCCCTCACTGGGAATACAGCTATTGGAAGAGCTGGTCCTTGCTCCCTCTCTTTTGGAGGGGAACTTTCCAGAAAGAGGCCACCCTCTGTGAATCACCCTAAGGGCGGAGCTTCTTGGGAGAACTGAGGGGAACCCACCCCTTGCTCACAGCGGGAACCAACTGCACCTGGAGTTTGCATCTCGTTCATGACTGAGTTAGGCCATGGTTTTCCCAACTAAAGATGGGTCCTAGCCCTCCTTTGCCTTTCAGATCCAGTGCCGCAGTCTGGCTGGGCACAAATAACCGAGCTGCCACAAAGCCTTGTAGATTCAAACAGCAACTCTTTATTCTCCAACTCTCACCGGCACTCCACACACCACCCAGGAACACACTCCCTCCACCGGGCTCCGTCCAATCTCTCCAACCCCCGCCCCCCCCAAAGAACTTATGGGAACTCCAAAGTAGTAGGCGCTCTATTGCCCGACAGTAAAGGTCAAATATACAATACAATCAATCCAGCATCACAGCAATTATATATAGCTTAACTCAAATCATCATCTCAATGGTTCGCTGGCGTCACCTTACAACCATTCCCTCTGGCAAATGCCAGGCATCATTCTGACTGGGCTGTGGCTCTCAACAATCCAGGAATTAAGATTGATCAAAATCTTGGGCTGGGGTTGTGGCTCAGTGGTAGAGCGCTTGCCTAGCATGTGTGAGGCACTGGGTTGGATTCTCAGCACCACATAGAAATAAGTAAATAAAATAAAGGTCCATCAACAACTAATAAAAACATTTAAAAAAAATCCTTGGGAAATAGTCCAGAATGTTCTGAAGGCTTTTGTGAGGTTCTTTGCTTTCACTCTGTAAGGATCCCGCGAAATGTCGGAGAAAGAGACCACCAAGTGACCACTCATGCAATTGGCAGAAGGGGGGATTTATTGAACCAGCATGCTGGGGCTCCGTGCCCACTAAAGAAGGGAAAGCAGCCCAGAGCCCCGAGCAGGGGCTGAGCACTGCTTAAGTACACTTTTTGGGGAGGGCGGAGGGCTTTGTATACATCAGAACAAATCATCATGAGGCGCGGGAAAATTGAATAACAACTCCTAAACATGATTGGTTCATTCATTGTCGGGAACAGGTCAGGCTGGAGTGATAGGTCATTCCTAAGGAGGGGGTTACATTTAAACTGATTGGTCCAGGCCCTGCAATGCCTGCGTGCAACCACACAGACCCCTTCAGTTATTAAACAACCAGACAATCAGGGGAAATGTTTACTGGGCGGTTCTAAGCATTGTCTTAACAGCTATAGAAATTTAACTCAGACCTTGCAGCTTAGAAACTTTTACAACACCCGGTCTTTTACCCTTTAATTTTTATGCTTTAACTTCAATTTCTTTTACCCTTACAACTCAGAGAATACTAAGGCACAGGAATTAAATGACATGGCTTAGCCACCTCTCCAGAGCACTAAGAAACAGCTCTAGATTAAAGGAAGGATGAGGGTTGAGAGGGCCTCATGGTCCAGAAGAGACTTGTGAGCTGAGGGCCACCATGGGATGGTCCATAAGGGCAGCCACGGAGGCCTGTGGGGTGTGTGGGCAAGCAGAGGAGGGAGGGCAAAGCCAAGAACACTGCTGCCTGCATCCTTCTGGGGTTCAAGCCACGCCCCCACCCCTTTAGGCAGCTCCAGACCATGAGGTGTTGGAAGCTGGTGAGGAGCAGAGGGAGTTGGCTGGTGCCTAGAGTCTTGCTCTGAGTTCCTCATTCTGGGGTGCTATGGGTCCCCTAGGGGATCAGGATGCACAAGAAGAGCCCAATTGCTCACTTGTTGGGGCTGATTATATGGAAACACTTTTGACAGTGAGAGGAGGTGAGATGTTAGTGTTAGGGCCACAAGAACATGGAGAAATGTGTAGGTTCACACTGCCTCCCACAGACCTGGGCTCCTCTGGCCACACAGGGTGATGTAGATAGTGATGCCACAGCATCCTGGCGGGGAGACAAGTCATACTCAAACCACACCCTGGGAGCAAAGGACCATGACATCATGTGGACTGGAGTGCTTCTAAGAAAAATGTTAATCAGTGAGTGAGAGGTGAGGAGCTGGTGCCCAGGCTACAATCATGACAAGAGTGAGGAGCTCAGCCTTGGAACCACTGATTCAGCAACAGCCACACTTCCTTACCCGCGGCCACCGCCAGCCCACACTGGTTCTAGACAGGAATGTGCGTTAGATGTGGGACGTCTCTAGAGACCAGAAGCCATAAGGGTCCTTGTTTTTTTGACCCAGGAAGTCTACAGCTAGGAAAATATCCTCTGGAAAGAACTTAATTCACGGAGAAAGTTTTATTTATAAAGTACAGTTGGTATAGTTTATTTATGACAATTAAATATTGGAACCAGTCCAAATGTGCCACAATAGAGCATGATAATATTCATGTACTAAGCAGACAGTTGGGTCAATTAGGCAACTCCTAAAGTCACTAGAATTATTTGAAAGCGTCTTCTACTGTTAATTACAAACAAGAAAATGCCGAGTTCCATCTAGATCGAGACAATGGTAATCCTTGTCTCCTCACCACACAGTAAAAAGTGAAAAACAAGCAAGCAGACAGAACTATCATGAGCCAAGAAAAAGCTTCACTGGAGAGAAACAAATCAGCTGGCCACAGGGGTGCTCGCCAGTAATCCCAGTGACTCAAGAGCCTGGGAAAGGAGGATCACAAATTCAAGGCCAACCCTGGCAACTTATTCAGACTGTGTCTCAAAATCAAATAAAAAGGGCTGCTGGGGATGTAGTTCAGTGGTAGGGCATCCCTGGGTTCAATGTACCGCAATTTAAAAAGAAGAAGAAAGAAACAAATTTAAAATGTTATCAGGGGTTAGGCTTGAATAATAGAGTTTTTCCTACCTTTGAGGAAAAAAAAAATTCTGATTATGCTGCAGAATTTGTTATGTAGGAGGGTGAGAATGTAGAGAAAAATCCCCACATTCTGAACCTGCATTTGCCGTGGAGTGTATCCAGATTTTACATACCAAATTAGTTTTTATTCTTTCCTGTGTTTTGCACATTTTTAAAATTAGCTCTTACTAACTTTGAAGAAAATCTATACTAAAGCATGTAAAAAACAACTTGAATCAAAGCTCCAGTAGCATCACTCCTTCCGTATTTCTGAGGCCCTCTCCTGTGTCTGTGAGGAGACTTTGTGGAGGTGTGATGCCTTCTCAGCAGCACCCATCTTGTGACCCTGAGATGACAAACCTGTAAAAGAAAAGTCAACAAAATGATGGAGGAAGGGGAGATGTTTCAAGAAACTCAGTCCTTGATGACACTATGGAATTCCAGCAAACCAGGGAAGGCCCATTTTAACTTTAACTAAAGACAGGAAATATTTCAGGATTTTTAAGAAATGAAGACTTTCCTTTTAAATGTCTCTCCCTTCTCAATTTTAAGGGCTAATTATTACTACAAGAAGTAAATATCCCACAACTTCTTTAATGCTAAGCCACCTTTTTAATTGCTACAGGTAAGCTGTGGCCAGCACCGTGGTGCATACCACTTTCTTCACCTTTGTGTTTATATCCCTGGGATAGATCCCTGCAGAGCCCTTCTGATGGGAGGGTAACAGACTCTGAGGTTTATCTCTCTCAGGAGCCCCAGTCAACCCAGCCAACCCAGGGAGTGGCATCTTGGGAGGCTCACGAAGCCTGATCAACCAGCCAGTATCTGAAAGCCAGCCTAATTCTCGCCCTTGGTGGCTGAGGCTTCCCTAATTCTGCTGTCTCCCTCCAGGGCACGGTTCCACCTTATGCTTCTCAGGAAGTGAGAAGCTGTCTTCATCTCCTTACCATCCATGCCATGGGATAGCTGGCCAGGAGGGGCAAGGCTGGGCTCTGGGAGAAAGGCTTTGCAGACTGCGGCTCTCGTGAGAAGGCGCCAGCTCGCTTGGTCTCAGCTGACACCAGCTTCTCACCTCCTCTCACTGTGGAAACCATTTCCCCATTGAGGAAGGGACTGAGCCACTCGTGCAAATTGCTTGAGCCCTGTGGTGACCCCCAGCCCTGCCAGCTCATGCAACATGCAGCACAGCACCAACACCATGGTTAAAAGATCCCCCTTGACCTCCCCAGATGTTACACTTCCAATGCCCCAGGCTGCCTATAAAGAGAGGAGAAGCCTCAGACCCCACAAGGGAGCAGCAGCCTCGAGTCCTCCCGCCCCATCTCTTCTCGGCCAGCACTTGAGCCCAATCTGCAGCCCAGCATCATGGAGGTCCCCGTGGCCGTCCTCGCTGTCCTGTTCTTCACTGAGGCCCTCTCCTCCCTGACCTGCTCAGCCTCCCGTGAGTCTGTCTTTTGCTCTGTGTCCTAACTCTTTGACCAAGGGCTGGACGGCAATGTCAAAGTCTGTGCCTGAGGCCCTCCAAGCAGGGCATGCCAGAAGAATTTTGAGGCTCCTGCCCAGAGAATTTAGCTTCCTAAGGGGTTTTGGTGACTCGATTCTAGAGGACAGAGAGAGACAGCATCTCATTTTATGGATTGGAAAGTGGAGGCCCAACTGGGATTTTGACAGACGTAGTTTATTTAAAAAAAAAAAATACTGAATTTACTGTAGAGAGACATAAAGTCCCCAAACTAAGGTAAATAAATAAAAGAAATACCAACTTCCTTCTGGGTCCCTCTGTCCCCTCATCCCCACCTCAAGCATGCTAGCCCTCGTTTGGGGGAAGGCCAGGAGAGGCTGGTCGGCCTCTCCTTCTGAACAGGCACTTGGGGTCTTTCTGTCCTGTCCCTCACAGTGGGTGCTGACACCCCCACCGCCTGCTGCTTCTTCTACATCTCCCGGAAGATTCCGCGCAAATTTGTAGATGACTATTATGAGACCAGCAGCCAGTGCTCCAAACCGGCGGTCATGTAAGGGCCAGGCCTCCTGGCCACCCCTGGAGAGGGAGGCTGGCGGGCTGGGTGAGGTCCCATGGGAGTGCTCTGCTCCGAAGGCCCGTCGGGTGCAGGAGTCCAGGAGGTGCCTGGGGGGTTTTCAGACCGGGACTGGGGCCCACAGAGCCCTGGGCAGTGGGAAGAGGGGGAGGAGTGACAGCAGGAAGGGGCTTTCTGAGCAAACCCTCATGAGACATTTGGGGAGGGTTCGGGAACCCCAAGGTTCTAGGGAAACTGTCTGGTCAGGCCCCGAGGTGTCTGGGCAGAGAAGGATGCAGGGGCCCTGGGAGTCCCCTGCTGGAGTCCTCAGTATCCCCTCCTTCCACTCTTCTCCACAGCTTCCAGACCAAGAGAGGCCGGCAGGTCTGTGCTGACCCCAGCGAGGCGTGGGTTCGAGCCTACATCACCGACCTGGAACTGAACGCCTGAGTGGCCTGGAGGAAGCAGGGAGGCAGCACATCTGTGGGTGGACGGGGGAGCAAATACCTGAGCCAGGGCTGTGACCCCGCAGTTCTGGAGGCCACCCGTTCTGCGGGTCCTACCCTCATGCCCAGCCTCACTCTGGGGCCCTTCTTACATTTTAGTGTATGTATCTCATTTAATTCTTGTAATCAATCTCGTTAAAAATTATATTACGCAATGCATGTTTTCTCTGACAGCCAGTGACTTCCTCTTCACCACCCTCCCCCCTTTTCCTTTCAACTCTTCTCACACATAATACACAGAGCAGCCAGTGTGATTAGCTGTACCAGAGAAATTATGCCCATATAGATCTCAAACAACAGGCGCTTACTGAATGATTTTGTCCAGCGTGGCTTACAAATGATTGAAGGCACTTGTGATAGTTTTATTGATTTTGTTTGCTCAACTAATCAGAAACACAGATGGACACAGACCCTGGAAGAAGAGTAGCGAAATATGAAAAGAGGCAGACAACCCAGAAACGGGGCAGAGCAGTACTGCAGATATACCAGGTGCTCCCTGGAGATACTCTCCTGAAAAGTTGAACCAGACACTCTTATTTTATAAACCAGATCATAAGTGATTTGATCTAAGAATATTTTGTGCCAAGACAATACCCACTGATGCACATAAGTTCATTTTCTCATTCATGCTTTCTTCTGTGTGATGGCTGACATTTCTTGAAAGCTTACCGAGTTCTGGGTTCTGTCCTAAGTGCTCCCTTAGGTTAGTAGCAAGTCTAGTGACCCTGCCTGTGGAAGAGCAAAGACCTGGCAGGTGGCTGAGAGCCTTGGTCAGATTCCGTGCTCATTGCTCAGCTTTGGGGGAGAATGTTCTTTCTCCATATCCACCTTTGAATTGAGGGTTGGGGGGCTCGGGTGGCCAGCATTAGACAATAAAAATACAGATTGAATCTTTTTCTTTCTTGGTATATCTTAATACAATATTTGTGACATACAAATAATTGTTTGTTGTTGACCAGAAACTCAAATTTCACTGGATGTCTGGTTGTATCTGGCAACCCTCCTTAGAGTGAATGTGTCTTACAATGGTGACTATTCCCTGTACTAGGTGGCAGTCCAAGGATTGGCTTAAATTGAATTCACCAGTAGAATCACTTGGAGGAGCTTTTAAAAACTTCAATGTCAGGGCCTTACCTCCAAAGCTACAAATTTATTGGATTTGGGAGAGGACTGGCATCTGTGATTTAAAAACTTCCCAGGTGATATTAATGCCAGCCAAGTTTGAGAACCACTGATAAGGTATAGCCACAGGCTGTTTGGGGCCTGCCTGGGGATTTCAGAGATAATGGAATTTCTTTGGATTTTTTTTTTTTTTTGTACTGGATTAAATCCAGGGGCACTTAAACACTGAGCTCTTTTTATATTTTGTTTTGAGACAGGGTTTCTTCAAGTTGTGTAGGGCCTTGCTAAATCTCTGAGGCTGGCTTTGAACTCACAATCCTCCTGTCTTAGCTTCCCAAGCCCCTGGAATTACGGGTACGCACCACCTCACCCAGCCTCTTTGATTTGTTTTTCTTTCTTTTTTTTTTAAATTTGTTATTTTAAGTTATATGTGACAGTAGAGTAATTTAAAAAAACATTTTCCACATTTTTTACTGGTGCATTATAATTGTACATATTGATGGAATTTGTCCCTTTGATTTTTGAAGTCTTCAGACCTACTTGTTTGTTTGTTTTTTTTTTTTTTTTTACTAATTCCATTGTATGGTTACTCAGAAACAAACAAGAAAATCCCCAGATACAACATTACTTCTAGAACTAGGTTTTGGAAGCCCTCTCCCCATGCACAGCTTGTCCAGAGTCTCCCACCCACGCCCTCATCCTCTGCCCACTTGTAGCTCCACATTGCCCTCTGCTGGTGGAACAGTGCAACAGGTTGGAGGGCACCATCATTGGCTCCCGCCTCTGCTGCATCCTAGCCCAAAGAACTGGACCGTTCATTGTGACGGTTAATTTTATGGGTAGATTTGACTGGGCCAAGGGTTGCCTTGATAGTCTATAAAACATTATTTCTGGGTGCATTTATGAGGTGTTTCTGGAAAGATTAACATTTGAATCAGAAAACTGAGTAAAGATCACTCTCACCAACTCAGGCAACCCACCAAGGACCAAAAGAGAACAAAAAGGCAGAGGAAGGGTGAACTGCTGTCTGTTCAAGTTGTGGCATCTGCTCAGAGCATCTGCCTTTGTCCTCAGGCTTTCAGACTGGGCCAGGACTTGCACCATCACCTCCTCCTTCCCCTGCTCGGGCTTCTGGACCTGGGCCAGGATTTCCCCCATCACCTACCCTGGCTCTCAGCCTCCAGACTGAAGTACTCCACCCACTTTTCTGGTTCTCCTGCTTGTGGCCACATCAGTATCACAGATAACATCATCTAGAGAGAGACGATGTCTGTTGTTCTGTTTTTCTGGAGAGCGCTCATACATTTATTTTATCAACAAGACAAAATGGGCAAACCTTTAAAAGGACGGATTTGAGAAGGGAGTGAATCGGGCTGCCTGTAGACCTAACTTCTGGGTCCTGCCTAGTCTCTCACCTTCTCATTTCTGCTTACACTAATATTGATTTGAAGAGAAGAACTCTTGTGTTTTTAGTCCTGCAAGCTCCAAATCACTGGATTCTCAATCAGCTTGGTTTGCAGGTGGTAAAAAGCAGGAGCCTCTCTTAAAACTATTTTTTTTCTTCCCTTTTATCAGATGAGTCCATTTTAAAGTAAGTCAATCTTTTTCTTAGTGGGTCTATGGACTCATGCAAGACATAGTCAGTCTCCAGTATTCTCAAATTTTTTGAGCTCTTCTTATCCATATCCCTTTAAGTTTTTTCTTTTTCCTAATTGCTCTGGCTAGAGTTTCAAGGACTATGTTGAATAGAAGTGGTGAAAGAGGGATCTCTGTCTTGTTCTAGTTTTTAGAAGGAATACTTTCAGTTTTTCTCCATTTAGAATGATGTTGGCCTTGGATTTAATGTATAGAGTTTTTCCAATGTTGTGGTATGTTCCTACTATCCCTAATTTTTCTAGTGTTCTGAATATGAGTGGATACTGTACTTTGTCAAATGCTTTTTCTGAATTCTTTGAGATAATCATGTGATTCTTGTCTTTAAGTCTATTGACATGGTGAATTATGTTTATTGATTTCCATATGTTGAGCCAACCTTGCAGTCCCTAGGATGAAACCCATTTGATCGTGGTGACTTATCTTTTTTAATATGTTTTTGTATGCAATTTTCCGGTATTTTATTCAGAATTTTTGCATCTATGTTTATCAGGGATATTGGTTTGAAGTTTTCTTTCCTTGATGTATCTTTGTCTGGCTTTGGTATCAGGATGATAATAGCTTCATAGAATGAGTCTGGAAGGGTTCCCTCCTTTTCTATTTCACGGAATAATTTGAGGAGAATTGCTGTTAGTTCTTCTCTGAAGGTCTATAGAACTCAACTGAAAATCTATCTGGTCCTGGACTATTTTTTGTTGATAGGCTTTTGATAACATCTTCAATTTTATTGCTTGAAATTGATGTGTTTAAATTTTCTATGTCCTTCTGATTCAACTTGGATACACCATATATCTTTATAAATTTGTTGATGTCTCCAGGTTTTTCTATTTTATTGGAGTATAAAGTATCAAAATAGTTTCTGATTATCATCTATATTTTAGTAGTGTCCCTAGTGATATTTCCTTTCTCAACACCAATTTTAGAAAGTTGAGTATTTTCCCCCCTTTCTCTTGGTTAGCTTGACTAAGGATTTATCAGTTTAATTTTTTCAAAGAACCAACTTTTTGTTTCATTGATTTTTTGAATTTTTTGTTTCACTTTTATTGATTTTGGCTCTGATTTTCATTATTTCCTGTCTTCTAATGTTTTTGGTATTGATTTGTTCTTCTTTTGCTATGGCTTTGAGATGTGATATTAGGTTATTTATTTGATGACTTCTGTTTCTTTAATGAATGAGCTCAATGCAATGAACTTTCCTCTTAGAACTACCTTCATAGTATCCCAGATATTTTGATATGTTGTATTGCTATTCTCATTTACCTGTAAATATTTCTATTTCACCCCTGCTCTCTTTAGCTATCTACTGTTCATTCAATAGCATATTATTTAGTCTCCAGGTGTTAGAGTAGCTTCTATTTTTTTAAAAAATCATTGATTTCTAATTTCATCCCATTATGATCTGATAGAATGCAAGGTATTATCTCTATAGTTTTTTGTATTTGCTAAGAGTTGCTTTGTGGCCTAAGATATGATCTATTTTAGAGAAGGATACATGTGCTGCTTAGAAGAAAATGTATTCAGTAATTAACAGATGAAATAGTCTATATATGTCTGTTAAGTTTAAATGATTAATTGTAGTTTTGAGTTCTATAGCTTCTTTATTTAGTTTTTGTTTGGAGAATCTATTCAGTGATGAGAGAAGCACGTTAAAGTCACCCAGTATTATTGTGTGGTGGTCTATTTGCTTCTTGAAATTGATAAGGGTTTGTTTGATGTACATAGATCTTCCATTGTTTGGGGCACAAATATTTATGATTGTTTTGTCTTATTGATGTATAATTCGCTTAAGCAGTATGAAATGACCTTCTTTGTCCCTTCTGATTAATTTTGGCTTGAAGTCCATTATCATCTGATACAAAGATAGAAACCTCTGCTTGTTTATGGGATCCATGTAAATGATATGTTTTTTTCCATCCTTTTACCTTCAGTCTGTGGATGTCTTTGGCTATGACATGAATCTCTTGGACACAGCATATTGGGTCTTGTTTTTTTAATCCAATCTGCCAGTTTATATCTTTTGACTGATAAGTTTAGGCCATTTATATTCAAAATTATTATTGAGAAATGATTTTTATTCCCTGTCATTTTGATTTGTTTCTGGCTTTTAATTTGACTTAGTTTCTCCTTTGATTGACTATTCTCTCTAGTGTAGTTTCTCCCTTTGCTGGTGTTCATTTTTATTTTCATTTCTTCTTCATGAAATATTAAGTATGTTTTGTAGTGCAGGCTTTGTAATTGTGAATTCTTTTGACTTTTGTTTATTGTGGAAGATTTTTATTTCATTGTCAATTCTGAAACTTAATTTTCCTGGGTATAGTATTCTTTGCTGGCATCCATTTTCTTTCAGAGCTTGGTATATAGTACTCCAAGATCTCTGCTTTGAGGATCTGGGTTGAAAAATCAGCTGGGATCCAGACTGGTTTCCCTCTAAATGTGACCTTTCATTTTCCTATGGCAGGCTTTAAAATTTTATCCTTATTCTGTATCCTAGGTATTTTCATAATAATGTGTGGGTCTGTTGTAATTTTGTATATTTGGGGTCCTATCAGCCTCCTATTTGATTTTTCCATTTCATTCTTAAGGTTTGTAAAACTTTATGATATTATTTCATTGAAAAAATTGCACACACAATTCCTTTGGTTTGTATCTCTGAGCCTCCATCTATCCTGATAAATCTTATATTTGATCTTTTCATGTTATCCCATATTTCTTGGAAGTTTTGTTCATGGTGTCTTAACATCTTTTCTCCATGGTCTCCATGGTAGAGGGGACTCCCCACCTGGGTGTCGGGGGTAGGTTGGTGATACTTTTAATTGAATTTTAAATTTGTTTTATTGATTCTTTCATTTCAAGGATCTCTGCTTGACTTTTTTTTTTAAGTATCTCTATCTCTTTATTGAAGTGATATTTTGCTTCCTGTATTTTCTTTCTGGTTTCACTCCTTACATTGTTTACCTCTCAGATCAGTTTACTGTGAACATTCTAAACGCCTTCTTTGACATTTCTGCCACTGTGGTGTTGATGGATTCTGTTATTGAAGTATTTTGGTTTGTTTGGGCAGTTTTTTCCCTTTTTTTTTTTCATGTTGTTTGTGTGTCTACCCATCTAACAGTATGGATCTAAGGCAATAGAGTTTCTACCCTGTGGATTTATAATGTCCCTGAAGGTTTCCAGAACCTCACCATTTGGGGGTACAAATAATAACAGCAACCAATGCAAAAAATATATGGCTTAAAACCAAATAGATCCTGCTATAGTGTCTACAGTGTTAATTGTCACAATAAACAGAAATGATGTGATTAGTAATTGCCTACAGTAAAAACAATAAGTTTGCAAAAATTGTTTAGAATTTCAAATGGTGACTAGGGAGAGAACAGAACTGATGTAGGATGTGATGATTATGAGGGAGAAGAGAAAATAGAAGTAAAAAATTAATGGAAGAGTGAAATCACAGTAAAGATTGGCTATTAGCAGAAAAAAAAGAGAAAAAGAGAATCAAGGAAAACAGGTGAGAGAAAAAAATATGTAAATTAAAAAGTTAAAAATAAAAGAATACAAACAAAACCAAAATATACTAATCAAACATCCTAGTCCTCAAAATACTGATTCATGAAAAAGAATTGCCTTCAAAAAATATTAGAGGGGCTGGGGTTTTGGCTCAGCAGCAGAGCACTTGCATAGCAAGGGTTCAATCCTCAGTACCACATAAAAAATAAAATAAAGGTATTGTGTCCAATTGCAACTAAAACAATTTTTTTAAATGTTAGAAACAAGAAAAAAGAAAAAAAAATGAATACATATAAGTGTTCATGAACCATTCATGTCACAATTCAACAAAGAAAAGAATAAAGGAAAAAAATCTTGATGAAAAGTTGAAAAGTTAAAGAACTTTTTTCCACTTGAGTTCAAAATCTTCTCGGCTTCCCTACTCAGCAGTGTTTGGTGGGATGGGCTGGAGTGTAATGCCTGCTCCACCCTCAGGGTGGGGTTGCTAAAGTGTGAGAGGAAATCCTGTAGGTGGAGCTCCTAGAGGTGGGGTTTAGGCTTAGGTAGTCTCCAGGTTTTTTACTGAATGGTGACTTTTCTGAAGACTGTAAATCAGTGCACCTTAGGACCCAGGAGTTGCTGGTTTATGCTGGGAGATTGCACCCCAGAGGTCTCCCCTGGGTTCCACTCATGCAGTAGAGGAGCCAATCCTTAGTCCCTCCATCACCCATGGACCCCACATGTCCTGGTCTGTCGGGTTAGTCTCCAAACTCAAGCACTCCCACCCCTGCCCTTTCAAATTCCTGGCCTGGCGCATCTCTCCCAGCTGGTCCTGCAAGTGTCCAGACTGGAGGGGGAGATAGGGAGCCAAGTGAGTTTCCATGACCTATATTCTCCTATGAAAACCCTTCTCCATGTTCGGTTTTCTCCTGGTCACTTAGGCACACTCTATGTCATGCAGTGTGGGTTTGCCAGGCCTGTATTTCAGGCCAAGATTGGGTTTGCCAGGAATCAGCTCCCCCACTGCTGACCTTGTGCATGGCTGCAAAATGGTTCCTTCCTCCATCCTCCACAATGGCCAGGAGAGATGGTGGCTTCTTTCCCACACAAGGACATTGCGCAGCCTGGCTTTCAGGTTGGTAAGGCAGTGTCTTTGACCTCTGATCTCTCTATACTCAGACACACCTTCTAAAAACGTGGGTTCCTTTAATTCCCTTATCCCTCCACTTTGTTTGTGGGGGAGGGGGACCACTCCAGCAGACACTACCACTGCCAGTGGTGACAGTGGCACCAGGGATTTTTGTCCCGACCAGCAGGACACATCAAAGTGGGCAGCGAACCTAGATGGGGAGGAATGAAGGGACAAGAGACACAGAAGGATGACAGCAAGACAGGAGTTCTGATCAAGCTGCAAACTTTTATTGTTCACACAGGGGTATTTGTATGCTGGGGATGGGGAAGCTCTCTTATTGGCAGTTGCTGGATGTCTGCACAAGGTGAGATAACCGCAGGATGTTTCAGGAAAATAGGTGGCCGCAGGATGTCTCAGGGAGATAGATGGCTGCAGGGTGTCTCCCAGGCAGGATGTCTCCCAGGGGGCTGTTTCTTGTAAGTGTCAGGCTATTCTTTGAAGGAGAATTTCCTTCTAGCCCCTGACAGATTTTTGTCCTTATTTTATTATATTCAGCCACCTGAATCCCTGACCTGCTTTGAATGTCCAGAATTAATTCCCAGAAAAGCCCCCCTCCACCAGCCTTTTATTTTGAGAAACTGCCTGTCTGCTTTCTTGGTTTTATGCCATGGAGCAGCCAGGGAAATGACCTTGTCTCTTCTGCCATCTTGAAAAACCTCTTAGCTTTTAACTTTTTAAACTCAATAAACTCCTAAAATATTTTGAATAAAAAATTGCATACTCATACTTAATGAAAGTCAAAGATAAAAGGATGGAAATGAGAAGTGGAGATCTCCATTTCTTAAAAGTCATATTTGCCAGAGGAAATCTATAATAGATATATGAGAATGTAGTTTGTCTAGTTAGAGTTACACTTACAGACTGTGTGTTCTATATATAGTTGTTTTTATTAATATCATGGACACTTTTCATCTCAATATATTTACATCAATGGTACTTTATTGTTTTCAGTGATTTCATTTGTTGTATTGTTATACCATGAGTCCTATTTGAAACTATTCCTCTTTGGAAGAATGTTTTTTCCCTTGGTTATTTTTACAAATAAAGCTACAAAGAACAAATGTGTTCTACAACTTTATAAATACAGGTGTATATATATTTGTGTTTCCAGAGAGTGCTTCTTGACATAGATTCCTAGAAATAAGATAGTCTTATGGAAGACTTAAAGTTTAAAAATTGCTGAAAACTGTGTCATTGCTCTTCAAAACTTCTGACTAAAAAAATCCTTTTAAAAAAGTCTTTTTTTTGTTCAATAAAATAGTGTTTTATGTTGAACTTTCTAGAATATGAGGCTTATAGTTATAATCATTTCCTTTCTGCTGACATCCCCCTTCAGATTTTCCTACTCCCCCAAACCCCACCATTTTTCCAACCAGAGTTTCTAGTTTTACCACCAAAACAAGAACAGTGGAACCACCAAAATTTTAAGACTGGTTTGTTTGCAATATTTTTCATTACTGTTTCATGTAGATGAATACAGAACTGGTAAATAACATTCTATAAATATTTGTTGGTTGATGGTTTTGGAACAAAGTTTTTTTTTTAGAAGACGACAAACAACTATTCCCTTACACTGCTAGTACGTGTCAACCACTGGGTGATTGACGGGGCTGCGGGGAGGGCGGTGTGTGGAGAGCGTTGTGGAGTCAGAGAGTAAAGAACACATAAAAGCATTGCAAACTTTAATGAGGCTGAATAAACCAACAGTTATGTTAAGAGTCCAAGATGGCAACCAGCCCATAGTAGAGGTGGGTTCAGGAGCTGAAGGAAGAGTCTCAGGGCTCGCTCAGGTCCCTGCTCCCTAATCTACCCATAGATACAACAGGTTTCTTGTCACTTCTAAATCACTCAGGAATTCTGTTCTGAGATCAGTGACATACTTGACTTGTTGAAGTTGACACCGACCTCCAGCCTCTTTGGTGAAGAGAGAAGTGGAGAGAGATAGAGTTATAAAAATTGAGAGAGGGAGTTCCAGATCTCACACCCCTCTACAGCCCCTCTGCCTTAGGAAGCTAAGCTCAGGTTTGGTCCACCTTTCTCAGGATTATTTCCCCAACCTAGGATCCCTAGACCTTTCTAGAATGACTTGGGGGGTTCCTTCAGGCAGCTTTTCCTCCTCTGACATCCTCCTTTCTTCCCTCTGCCAGAGAGGCATCTCCTCCCTCACTCCCTATAGGTCCCAGGCCAGACCAGAAGACAATTTGATGGTCTTTCCCTGAGTTCTGCATCAAAAGTTGGGGATCTCAACGGTCAGGGTGCCCCAGGATGGCCTTCATCCACCTACTGATGCCTTTAGAGGCTGCTCCCACTCCACTCCTGTGGGCACCATCCCTGCATATCCTGCCTCTTTGCAGAAATGGGTAGGAGGACCTGCTCTTATTTGGCACTGTCTGTTGGTTTCGTAATAGTCACCTACCCATTTGCTGGAGATCAGCTGGGAGATCAAAGCAAAAGCAGCAGATGCTTGGGACCCCCTGAGCCAACTCTGAGGGAAGGTGGCAGGCAGAGCCCGAGTCATTTTCCATTGGAGCAAATAAGCCAGTTACTTCTGACCAGTGATAAAGTCAGAAGAAAGGAGGTGAAGATGGCACTCTTCAGGGGTAAGGAACTGGAGGTGAGGGGAACTGGAAGGAAGCTGGAGGATTCTTGGGTCACCGTTTTCCACCTCTACTTCTTTTTCTGCTTTCATCTAGGGTTGGTCTCTATCTCCCACTGCAGAAAACACCACTAATTCAGCAGTCCGCCTCTCATTCCAGCTCTACTGGGGGAACTTTAAAAAGAGATTTGTTTTTCCAGCAAGAGATCCACTTTGTAAATCTTCTGTGAATGGGAACCAGGGTGAGTTGGTGACTCAGCTGATCCCTGGGAAGAAAGTGTAGCTGGATTCTGCCTCTTCTTGAAACTTGTTCCATTTTCCCATTTCCCTGATAGGGCAAGACCCAACCCTACCCTGAGGTATAGAGAATATAGAAAGTTTTTGGAAAAGAAAGAAAGAAAGGAAAAAAAAAAAAGATGCCTGAACAGAAAACCCAGGGCATTTTGAAAATCCCTTGGGAAGTCCTGTTTCCCTTGAGGACATCCATCCGCTTGGTCACATCTGACCCAAGCCAGACAGTAAGGGAACTACAAAAGGTAGACTCATGGGAGGGGACCCTGGAACAGAGGGGATGATAGGTAAAGAGGACATCCAGGGCTCAAGAGTGCAGGAAGAATGAGGTGGGGCCGGGCACTCTGTCGCCAGCCTCCTCTTGTGGTCCAAGAGCCGTGTCCTCTTCTTTTAATAGATAAGCCCTGGGCCACAGGGTAATGGAGACAGGGGTGGCAGTAGAGGAAGTTATTAAGCACAGTGATGTCTTGTTGACTTGCACATGCAAGGAGGGTCTTGGGTAACCACAGGGCCCACGGTATTTGCAAGAACAGTTCAAGTGCTCACTTGCTTTGGGGCTGTTTATGGGGAAGTGGTTTCCCCATCGAGAAGAGGTGAGATATTGGTGTCATCCCAGGACCACACTTAGCTCATTCCTTCTCACTAAAGCTCAGTAGTCATAGTTTCCCCTGGCAGAGCAGAAACTTCTGTGCTAGTCAACAGTTGTTCTGACTGCACAGATGTGAACGTGCTGCGATGCCATAGTCCTGGGCAACATGAGCCAAATGTAACCACACCCAGGTGGGCAGAGCTGCATTATGAAGCCCGGACAGTGGGAGTGAGGGGAGTACAGCCAGCTTTCAGTCATCTGCTTCTTCTTTTTTTTTTTTTTTAAAGAGTAGAATACATTTTTATTATACAACATTTTATTTATTTTTTTTTAAATTTCTTTTCATGGAATATATTTTCTTATTACCAATTCCCACAGTGGGAAAGTAATTTATTAGTTTTATATTTGTGGACAGATTATTTTAGGACAAGTAAAACAGATTGGAGAATTACATCTGTTTGGAATTTGTAATATTCTGATATGTCTACAAGGAAGACTTCTTCCCTAAATTGAGCATCTCTATATTCAGAAGCTTTCCAATCTTTCCTTCCTAGGATACAGAAATCTGTAATTTGAGATTTTAGCATCTCCTATAAAGTTTCCCTTGGACATAAAACCATCAGTAGCTGGTATCAACTGGACAGACAGAGAAGTTTCCAAAAATAAACACCATCTAATTTTTTGCAAAGTCATGAATTAACAGTCTTTCGCTTTGTCCATTATTTCCAAGACAAATGCAGAAATGATCATATACTGATAATAATAAAGCTAAATTCTCTTTAAGAGACCGACAAAAGCAAAAGCTCATATGTAAAGTTTAATCATACTGTGAATCTCATGAACTTGAAGACAACCCCATTAACTCACTAGAATGCAGAACTGGGTCTCATAATTTCTTGAACACATTTCCTCTCAAACCTCTTCCTCAACAATTAAATTCTAAAATAACCATGTGATTAGAAGAAGGTTTGCCCACCAATGAACTTTCTGTTATTTCCTCCTTATTGTGAGTTGAATGACAGAGCAGAGGCAGAGGCACACAATCAATTCTCAAGTCAAAAAGGTCAAAGCTTCCACAGCATGGCAACAGCTTTGCAGATGCCCACATCATGATAGTTGGAATAACAAAGTCCAGCAAAGGTTAAAGCTGAGAGTGCCAAAAGGCCTGCCTTGGCAGCTTTCTGCCATGCATCCCCATGAACATAGTCAGTGACAACTTGTCCAAGGCCCCAGTGACTATGAAGAGTGAGGACTGCAGCCAAGGAGTAGTCCATTGCAGAGCAAGGATTCAAATATGCAGCTGGAAGCAGGCCCAGGAGCAAAACACTGACAGCCCTCTCGCTAGTCCAGTGAAGAGGTGCAGCCTTGGAACCAGAATGGCGGTTTGGTGACAGATGAATGTGCTGTGTTCCAGTCCATCCTGGGGTAGGTTGGTCCTGGAGAAATGCTGAGATGTGAGCAGGTCTGACCAATGGGGTTCGGAGGAACAGAGCTCGGCCTCCTTGAGCACCGCAGAGGACACCCAGACATCTGCTTCTTGAAGAGAGATTCATCAAGGACCCCAGTGTGCACTCACCAAAGGATATAAATATGTATTCAATTTGGGTGTTAATATGCATAAGGAATCCCAAAATATTCTTAGCCTTTGACCAAGAAAGTCCATGTCTAGAATCAGTTTCCTATGGAAAGAAGTCTTATGCTTAAGAACATTTGATCTCCAGCATATTTACAGCTATTTAAAATTAGATGTGATTTAAATCAGTTGCAAGATAAAAATGGCTAGGAAAATTATATTTTCACTTGATTGACTATTAGGCAGCCTTTATGACATGAGAAATGCATAGCTTTTAATGATATGTTTTAAAAACCCAAGATGTAAATTGGATTATTTTAATCAAGACCCACCCAGGATCTGGGGATATGTTCAATCCCACAAAATATCTTCTGTAGATGTTGGTCCCAGGAATGAGGGGGAATCAAAGCTGCAGGTGTGCTGTGTCCCCTCTTAGCTGCCCCTTTGCCCATCTAATACTGAAGGACTCCTCTTTCTTCCTCAACATGGTTGATCTGTACTGATGAATCCTTGTTTTAAGCATCCCCTCATTTCCCCCTCCCACCTTCTGTGTGGATGGAGGAGGTGGGTGGCCAGTTCTGCCCCACTTGATATGCTCTAGAGTGGGTGTGAAGCCCTACTTCCTGGTGGTGGCCTTGATATCATGAAGAGCTTAGTGTCTGTTTAGCTCAGATTTGGGTCATATATATTTATGGGGGCAAAAGAAAATATATGAGTTAGCTTCCTTAAAAACCAAGAATTCAGGTGGTTGGAGGACTAACCATTTTTAATCAAGACAGTGAAGGAGAAGAATTGTTCCTCACAAAGTGTTGCCACCCTTCATAGCTCAAGAAAAAAAAAATCAATAGTGAAGATGTGTTTTTCCTGACCTGAATCTATTCTCCATCTTTATTAATACCAGAAAACCACACTTCACTCCCTAATAATTCTCAAACTTTAAGTTTTTGTGACATTCACTCAACCCACAGATCCAAGTATGTGCCCTGATTAACTTAAGCAAAGCTATAAAACTCATCTTCATAACCACAGTGATTGGTTAGGAACTGGGTTGCTAAGTCAGTCAAATCTGAAAGAACCTAAATGCTTTTTTGTAACAGGAACATGGACTCACTTTTCCCTTTTATTTATTTATTTATTCATTCATTCATTCTAATTAGGTATATATGACAGCAGAATGCATTTTGATTCATTGTACACAATTGCAGCACAACTTTTCATTTCTCTGGTTGTGGGCTTGGGATATAGCTCAGTTGGTAGAATGCTTGCGTTACATGCACAAAGCCCTGGGTTTGATCCCCAGCACCAAAAAAAAAAAAAAAAAAA
>NW_025999880.1:504478-513563 GCF_001458135.2 Marmota marmota marmota
TTTTGTATAACCCTGAGGGTCTCCTTCCATTTCCATGCAATTTCCCTTCTCTCTCCCTTTCCCTCCCACCTCTCATCCCTGTTGAATGTTAATCTTCTTCTCATGCTCTTCCTCCCTACTCTGTTCTTAGTTACTCTCCTTATAAAACCTTTGAATTAGATGTACTTGTTTGTGTTCCTCCTTGAAACTGTCAGTGCTCTAAGATACGCAGAGACCTGGACCTGTTCAGAGATACTGGCTCTGTTAAAAGTCACAGGCTCCGGCTGAAAGGTGGAATGGAAAATAGGAGGTCATCAAACAGGAGTGGCTTTGAAACTTTAGGGTGCATCAGAACAACCTGGAGGCTTTTTAGAAACTATACATTGTTGGGGCACACTCCCTGAAGTCTGGAAGGGAACTTAGAACTTGCTTTTCTAGTATATTCCTTAGGGGATGGGCATGCTGCTGTCCGGACACTACTTTTTGAGAACTACCATCATTCTGTGGCATTGAAGCTGCTGGTTGAATTGTGACCTGTCATATTTTGGTGCTGAGGCCCTGTGCCAAATACCAAGGCTGCAGCATTAAGGAATTTTTTAGGGAAGATTCTAAATTTTGGAATTTAATAGCTACTTCTTACATTCACAAATAAGGTTCTTTAAGATAGAGTTTAGATTACTTTGAAACGGGCTCATCTGAAATCAGAAAAGGAAAATAATTAAGCTTTTCTGACACCGGCCTTTACAATCTGTTGACTGAGAACCCAGTAACCTGGCATCTTGCAGGGCTCTACATACAGAATTTTCTAGTCTAAGATAAAGTTTCTCTGAGCAGACCCAAGGAGGTGAGAGACGTAAGGGATACACCTGGGGTCCAACTGCAGACCTGACTCGCTTCTCACCCTTTTCTGTGGAATAATTCTCTTCCTTACTTAAAATAGACAATTAACTCTTGATAAAGGTACAAGAAGGATGTAACTTTGGGCTTCAGGTCAAATATTCATCACCTCCATATACAGTCCCACACTCCATATGGGGAAGAGTGAGATGTGGCTCTACAGGGCTCAGGATGGAGCTCCAAAGCTCTCCCCAGGGGCTGGGAGATAGTGGCGACTACAGGACTGGGCTCTGTGCTAGAACATGCACATTCCCAATCCGGGCTAAAATGCCAGACCTATGACTGGACTACCCCTCTGCTTGCAGTTACCTAGCTCATGGATGGATCAGAAGCAAATACAGTAGAAGCCTATTATCACTGAAAGGAAATCACATTGCCAAACAAACCACTAGTCCAGCCCCAAACAGTCATTGATTGCTCAACAACTAAGGAAAACCCCAGGCTCCTAATCACCCACCCCCCACAGGAAGTAAACAGCCCCCAGGAAGCAGGTTCCCCCTCAATGCACATCTCTGATGTCTCCATGGGGGACATTCCCCCAGGGAGGAGAGCTTCCAAGGTGCCTGTGCAGCTGACCAGGGATCTCAGTCGAGTCTTGACTCTGAAAGTCTGAGGAACTGGTTCCCTCCCTGTGCAGTTCCCTGCTCCTTTTGCCCTATCCGGGGTCTTCATTCTGTATACTCTGTACACAACACCTGACTTTAGGGAATGTTGGACACTGCTAAACTTCTCATGCAGTCATGAGTTTCTGGACCTTGAGAAATAGTTCAGTGCATTCAGAGATTTTGTATGACTCTATTTTTTTTTTTTTTTTCTGAAAGAAGGTGACACCTTCACTGTGTCCATGGGAACAAATGCTATACCTCCTGTTCTGCTGACAGCAACTCCACACTTACCAGGAGTGCAGATGATAATGGTGTAGGAGAGTGGACCCCTCATAATGGAAGGGGACTGTGAAATGTGTGTGTGTGTGTGTGTGTGTGTGTGTGAGAGAGAGAGAGAGAGAGAGAGAGAGAGAGAGAGAGAGAAGAGAAACGAAAGCCTCCATCATAAGACAGTGCTTTTGTCCTCATTCTCATTATATAAAAGCCATCATGGCATCAAATCTCCATAAGCCAGGTGAGCTCTGTCCTCTTGGTGTCAACTCAGGATTCCAACCAGAGAGTGGGTGGCTCCAACAGAGGGACTAGCACACATCAGATGGGAGGATAAGGTGAGACCAGAGAGATAAGCAATCCAACTTATTGAAAAATAAATAAAAATTTAGAAAAAATGTACTCTAAGCAATTATAGTTAGCTATTTGATGTGCATCTTATCCAAATATTTACATATATATATATATATATATGAATTTTTAAGATAAAAGCAAAAATAACATGTATAGTTCTGTTTCATATATGTAGAGTGTATATGCATACGGTAGATGTAAGTGGGTACACCTTTTATACTTAATATGATGGACACACTGCATAGACCGAGGTGTGTGCAGAATTGATAGCAGAATATTCCATGGATGGGCATCTTAATTCCCTTCTTTTTTAATCCCCTACTGATGTTTCCTTTTTTTTTTTTTAAAACTAGCCATGATGCAAAAAAAAAAATATCCTTGTGTCTACCTATTCCTATCCTTTGGCAGTGTTTCTATAAAATAGATTCCTGAAAATGGAATCAGGAAAAACAGCAGTTTTTGTTTGTTTTTTTGTTTGTTGGTTTCTTTCTTTGTAGTGCTGGGGATGGAACCCAAGGCCTCAGTCATGCTAGGCAAGAGTTCTACCACAGAGCTGCATTCCCAACTCTAGTATGTATGTTTTAATATTTGCTAAGTAGTAGTGTTTTATTAAACCTCAAAGTGTTTGATTACTATGATTCTAAATAATTTTTGTTATACCAGGGACTGAACTCAGAGGCACTCTGTCACTGAGCCACATCCCTAGCCCTATTTTGTGTTTTATTTAGAGACAGGGTCTCACTGAATTCCTTAGTGCTTCGCCATTGCTGAGTCTGGCTTTGAACTTGTGATCCTCCTGCCTCAGCTTCCTAAGAAGCTGGAATTACAGGCGTGTGCCACCATGCCAGGCTTCTAAACAATTTTGGATAAAAAAATCAGATTATTTGGGAGATGAAATAATTGTGGTTAATAAAAATTAATACAGGTTTGATTTCTACACATCTTTTGAATGTCCCCTTCTTCTGAAGAAAGGACCCTAGCTCAGTGTATATTTCTTGTACTTATAACTGCAACCCAAGCAATCCACCTGTTAAATAACTTACCTTTCATAGCAAACCTATAAACAGAGTTCTGGCTCAGACTCCCAAGATGCTGGAATTACAGGCATGTGTTACCAAGCCTGGCTTCTAAACAATTTTAGATTCAAAAATCAGATTATTTTGAAAATGAAATAATTGTGACTTATAAAAATTAATACATATTTGATTTTTACACATCTTTTGAATTTCCCCTTCTGAAAAAACGACCCTAGCTCAGTGTATATTTCTTGTACTTATAACTGTAACCAAAGTAATTCATCTGTTAAATAACTTACCTTTTATAGCAAACCTATAAACATAGTTCTTCTCCACATAGAGCCTGATTTCCATCTCTCCCCTAACAACATTAGCCATTTATTTTGTGGAGTATGGTTTTTAGAGAAATAATATATGGTATACCTATTACCCCCATGCAATTATACACCACATTTGGGAAGGAGTGCTGAATCCTGTTACCTAAGTCAGTTTTCTTAGCCACTAACCTGCATGCAGCACTCCTGGTAAACTTGATGAAAACATTAGTTCTCAGGTTCCATCCAGAGCATTCTGGTGGGAGTAGCTTTTGAACTTTTGCATGTGATGTGAGTATAGGTAGATCACACCTGGGGAAATCACTTGGGCAGTGTTTAATAGCACACAGTATGTAGTTAAATGAAGGTCTAGTTTGGGAACTCAGTTGTGCCATCTACATGCAGTGTGATCTTGGAAAAGTTGCTTACCCTTCTCGAGCCCAGATTTACTTTTCTGTCAAATGGGCATGTTAATAGTACTACATAATCTATATTATTGCATTAGTAGGATTGAATGAATGATATATATATATATCTCACATAGATTTGAATAAGCCTCAAAAACATTAGCAATTTCTTATTAACACAGCTTTATCATAAGTAATCACTACAGAATACTCTGCCTAATGGTAACTGAAGGATATGGAAATGACAACCCTCAAAACAGTGTGGACTGACAGGAGGGAGGGAGGAGGAAGCCATCACATTGATGACATTGATCCTTTCCCAATACATCCTTTCCCAGTGACAAGAAAATCTCTGGGAAGGAGATATCCCCCCCAAGCCTAAAATGACAGTCTCTGGGAAGAATCCAAAACATTGATCCTTGCCCAAATAGATCTTTTCTCAGTGACAGTAAAATAGATCCTGGAGGGAAAGAGATAAGTGCTGAACTCTGGACCCTCCATCCTTGCCTTAGTAAATACGAATTTCAAATTCTCATAACCTGTTTCCTGAATGTCCAAACTGATAGGTTCTGATAAAGTCTTCAATGGTTAACTCATCTCCCAGTGTGTAACCTATATAAACCCATACCTCCCCTGTGATCAGGGCCATTTTCCATCCAGGGAGTGAGTCCTTTGATGCCTGACTCTTCTACTAACTAAAAGGCATAGCTGGTCCATGAAGTCGGCTCCCATACAGGTTATATGTACTTTCACTTTGGTGCTAAAAATCATTTTGGTTGATTTTGTTTATGGTATCCATTCAAGAAGGGAATTTTCCTAGAGCGGGTACATTAAGAATCACAAAATGTTTGTAGCTTGGAATATTCCAGAACTGCACCTCCGGTGTAGAGTGGAGTAACTGCAGTAGCCCTGTTCTTCTCCCCCAAGTCCTTCCATGTCACACCTTCCTATTATTTGCCCTTATTCCTCTTAACCAGTAATTCTGATTTTTCTGGACAAACAAAAGCAAACTCCATACCAGTTTTCTTTTAAAACGTGCATCTTTATTATTTCACCAGGCTGGACACAGCTCAGAGCCAAGGAGCCACTGTGTGTCGGTCAGTGCAAAAGGACCCACTCCATATCTGTCAGTTTGGTGGCTTGGATACCATGTCTTCCTAGAACAAGCCCATGACAGCCACTCAATTGTCACCAAACAGCGTGAGCAAAGCTGGAGGGGATGAGTGGCAAAGAATTTGTCCTGGGATCTTTTGGAACAAACAGTCAGAAAATGAAACGAATATAAAAATAAATTATAAAAATAAAATAATATAAATAAATAAAATCTAAGTTCAGAGTGAGGCTGTTCAGAAACAACCAGCCATAGGAGAGGTAGCTATGGAGTCACAGGGATGCTTCCAAGACTCAGGCCCCTGCTCCCCACAGGGCCCACGGAGGTCACTGGGTTCCTTGCTGTCTCCAGGCCACTCAGGCATTCAGCTCCAGGTCAGTGACGTATTCCTGGACCCAGTTCTCATTGGGGTCAGCACACACCTGCCGGCCTCTCTTGGTTAGGAAGCTGTGGGGAGAAGCACAGGATCAAACACTGAGGATCCTACAGGGGATCTGGGGCCCACGGTGGTCCCTCCATCCCACCCCCTGCCCTGGGCAGCTCAGAGAGGCTCTGCTTATGTTACTCCAGGGAGTCTCTCCCACCAACTCAAGAGTGTCTCAGGGTACCCTGCCACCTCGTTCTTCTGTCCCTCCTCTCTGAGTTGGGGGTCCCACCTTCCCGACCAAGTCAGGTCACATTTAAGAGCTGAATCCTATATACATGGCCTGTCTAGGGTTGCTCTCCTGGCCTGTCTCTGCCCGTGTGGGGCTGTCCTCAAGGGTGGGCAGGGGAAGTGGCACTTACATGACACCTGGCTGGGAGCACTGGCTGCTGGTCTCAAAATAGTCCTCTATGAATTTGCGTTGAATCTGCCGGGCCACGTAGGAGAAGCAGCAGGCCGTCGGGGTGTCTGCACCCACTGTGGAGAAAGGGACAGAATGAGTCCAGGTCATCATCCAAAAGGAAAGGCCACCAGCTGTCACAACCTCAGGCTGAGGAAGAGCCCTGAACAGAGTGGGGACTGGAGACCGGCCTCGGGAAGGCATTTGGGCATTTCTGCCTAGAAACCTCTTGTCTCTGTCTTCCTACTGTCTCTGTTCTCCTTGCTTCCTCACTCTTTACTGCGGGCTCTCTTTGTCTGTGTGATTCAGACCAAACAGACTATTCTCCTCTCTTCCTTCAGGGAATTTTGATTGGTTCAAGAAGTCACACCCAGCAAAAAGAGAGGTCTGGGATATCTATCTCAAGATCCAGTGGGCAGAGCTCCTGGGAGCCCCGGAGTGAGCTGGGGAATCGACCACATCACTGGGAAGGAAGTACCCAGGTCTGGATTCTGCCTCTTGCAAACTCAGAGGTTTAGGCTCCATTATTTTCCCCCTATCTATAGAAAGAAGGAACCCCTGCCCCAACCCTGACTCTCAGGACTGGGGACTAGGAGAGCTAAGATCCCTTGTAAAGGTGAAAAGTTCTTAAGAGAAAGCTCAAGGTGCTTTGTAGCCCTTTAAGAAGTTTTCTCTTTTCTCCTGGGTTCTGGAGACCACAAGAAGAGATTGATGTGGTCTCCCCAGGGCCAGAGAGTGGGGACACTCGCCACAATAGGGTGGACTCACATGGTGCAGAGAAGACCTGGTCTCAGAGAGCCATGGTGCAGAGGAGGACAGCAAGAGCAGCCGTGGAGACCTGCATGATGTTCAGTGGATGATGGAGTGTGGTCTCAAGTATGAGCAGATCCAAGAAGGGCCTGGGTCCTCCCTGCTGCCTGTGTCCTTCTGGCATCTGAAGCCATCTGCCCTTCTCTTTATAGGCAGCCCTGGCGGGTGGGGAAGTGGAATCTGGGGGTGCATGGGGAAATTTTTAAGTATAGCAATATTGTCATGATGTTACACAACTTGGGGTCCTTGGTGACTACAGGAACTCAGGATATCTAAGAATAGCATCTCTGAGCTGTAGGTCTCAGCTCTAGACTCACGACTTGCTCTGTTTTTTGGGGGAGAAATGGTTTCCCTGTGAGAGGGAGGAGACTTGTGTGCGTCTACTCAGAGTTGCTATTAGCTGGTCCCTTCTCATAAGAACTTATTTATGGATGACCTCTCCAGTGTCGTTCCTTTCTACAGAACTGAAACTCAGTGCTTTCTCAGTCTCTGTAACCATTGAGGTTGACAGGTGGATGGCAGCAACACCACACCCCCCAAATCCTGGTTCTGAATTAAGGAATCCCCGGCTAGAGGAATGGAAAGTGTGATGTCACGTTTCATTTGTCCATTTATCGAACAGTCATAGAATGACTAGGGGACTCTGTCACAAACTTTAGTTGTGAATTATGAAGTTCCTTTAGGTGTGGGTGTGTCAGAAGCCTAAAAATATTTATGCCCACTAACCAAGAAAAAGTGTTTCTAGGAAAGAGTTCTACATAAACAAGCCAGATATGGAGGTATCTTCAAACAAAAAAGACCCAGCATCATTTCTTTTTTTGTTTGTTTGTTTTTGTTTTTATTCTTTTATGTTTTAATTTTGGTAAGGTATGTTCCCAGAATTTTTTTTTTCATTTCCCAGCATCATTTATAATTTTCCTCTAGCAACTACAGTTAACTATTTGATGTCCATCTTTTTGAATATTTACCTATATAAATATATATGTATATAAGAATTTTTAGGATTAAAAACAAAAATAACATGTACAGTTGTATATCATATACGTAGAGTGTATATGCATACAGTAGATGTAAGTGGGTACACCTTTTACACTTAATATGATAAACACACTGCATAGACGGAGGTGTGTACAGAATTCGCAGCAGAATATTCCATGGATGGGCATCTTAATTCCCTTTTTTTTTATCCCCTACTGATGTTTTCCTTTTTTTTTTTAACTAGCCATATTTTTTTTTAAAAAATCCATGTGTCTACATATTCCTATTCTTTGGTAGTGTTTCTATAAAATAGATTCCTGAATATGGAATCAAGTCAAAAAGCAGTTTTTGTTTGTTTTTTTATTTGTTGGTTTGTTTCTTTGTAGTACTGGGGATTGACACCAAGGCCTCAGTCATGCTAGGCAAGAGCTCTTCCACAGAGCTGCATCCCCAACCCTAGTATGTGTGGTTTAGTATTTGCTAAATATAGTGTTTAAATAAACCTCAAGGTGTTTGATTACTACGATTCTACACATTTTTTTTTTATACCAGGGATTGAGTTCAGGGGCACTGTGTCACTGAGCCATATCCCCAGCCCTATTTTCATTTTATTTAGAATAATAATAGACAGGGTCTCACTGAGTTGCTTAGTGCCTTGCCATTGCTGAGTCTGGCTTTGAACTTGTGATCAACCTGCCTCAGATTCCTAAGACGCTGTTATTACAGGCGTGTGCCACCATGCCAGGCTTCTAAACAATTTTGGATAAAAAAATCAGTTTATTTGGAAGATGAAATAATTTTGGCTCATAAAAATTAATACATGTTTGATTTCTACACATGTTTTGAATGTCCCCTTCTTCTGAAGAAAGGACCCAGCTCAGTGTATATTTCTTGTACTTATAACTGCAACCCAAGTAATCTACCTGTTAAATAACTTACCTTTCATAGCAAACCTACAAATATAGTTCTGCTCCACATAGAGCCTGATTTCCACACCTACTCCCCACCAACATTAGCCATTTATTTTGTAAAGTATGGTTTTTAGAGAAATAATGTATGGTACACCTATTACCCCACGCAGATATACACCACATTTGGAAGGAGTGCTGAATCCTGTTACCTAAGTCAGTGTTCTTAGCCACTAACCTGCAAGCAGCACTCCTGGTAAACTTGATGAAAACATCAGTTCTCAGGTTCCATCCAGAGCATTCTGGTGGGAGTGGCTTTTGAACTGTTGCTTGTGATTTGAGTATAGGTAGATCACACCTGGGGAAATCACTTGGCCAGTGTTTAATAGCACATAGTGTGTAGTTAAATGAAGGTCTAGTTTGGGAACTCAGTTGTGCCATCTATATGCAGTGTGATCTTGGAAAAGTTGCTTACTATTCTGGAGCCCAGATTTACTTTTCTGTCAAATGTGTATGTAATAGTACTATGTAAGCTATATTATTGCATTAGTAGGATTGAATGAATTATATATATATATATATATATATATATATATATATATATATATATAT
>NW_025999880.1:514838-527342 GCF_001458135.2 Marmota marmota marmota
TAAGTTCAGAGTGAGGCTGTTCAGAAACAACCAGCCATAGGAGAGGTAGCTATGGAGTCACAGGGATGCTTCCAAGACTCAGGCCCCTGCTCCCCACAGGGCCCACGGAGGTCACTGGGTTCCTTGCTGTCTCCAGGCCACTCAGGCATTCAGCTCCAGGTCAGTGACATATTCCTGGACCCAGTTCTCATTGGGGTCAGCACACACCTGCCGGCCTCTCTTGGTTAGGAAGCTGTGGGGAGAAGCACAGGATCAAACACTGAGGAATCCTACAGGGGATCTGGGGCCCACGGTGGTCCCTCCATCCCACCCCCTGCCCTGGGCAGCTCAGAGAGGCTCTGCCTGTTATTCCAGAGAGTCTCTCCCACCAACTCAAGAGTGTCCCAGGGTACCCTGCCACCTCGTTCTTCTTGTCCCTCCTCTCTGAGTTTGGGGTCCCACCTTCCCGACCAAGTCAGGTCACATTTAAGAGCTGAAGCCTATATACATGGCCTGTCTAGGGTTGCTCTCCTGGCCTGTCTCTGCCCGTGTGGGGCTGTCCTCAAGGGTGGGCAGGGGAAGTGGCACTTACATGACACCTGGCTGGGAGCACTGGCTGCTGGTCTCAAAATAGTCCTCTATGAATTTGCGTTGAATCTGCCGGGCCACGTAGGAGAAGCAGCAGGCCGTCGGGGTGTCCGCACCAACTGTGGAGAAAGGGACAGAATGAGTCCAGAAGGAAAGGCCACCAGCTGCCACATCCTCAGAGGCTGAGGAAGAGCCCTGCGCAGGGTGGGGACTGGAGACCAGTCCTCGGGAAGGCATTTGGGCATTTCTGCCTAGAAACCTCATGTCTCTGTCTTCCTTCTGTCTCTGTTCTCCTTGATTTCTGACTCTTCTTTGTCTGTGTGACTCAGAAAACCAAGCAGCCTATTCTCCTCTCTTCCTTCATGGAATTCTCTTTGGTTCAAGATGTCACACCTCAGCAAAAAGAGAGATGTGGGACATCTATCTTAGGATCCATTGGGCAGAGCTCCTGGGGAAGCCTGGAGTGAGCTGGGGAATCGACCACATCACTAGGAAGGAAGTAACCAGGTCTGGATTCTGCCTCTTGCAAACTCAGTGGTTTAGGGCTCCGTTTTGCCCTGCCCCAACCCTGACTCTCAGGACTGGGGACTAGGAGAGCTAAGATCCCTTGTAAAGGTGAAAAGTTCTTAAGAGAAAGCTCAAGGTGCTTTGTAGCCCTTTAAGAAGTTTTCTCTTTTCTCCTGGGTTCTGGAGACCACAAGAAGAGATTGATGTGGTCTCCCCAGGGCCAGAGAGTGGGGACATCCACCACAATAGGGTGGACTCACATGGTGCAGAGAAGACCTGGTCGCAGAGAGCCATGGTGCAGAGGAGGACAGCAAGAGCAGCCGTGGAGACCTGCATGATGTTCAGTGGATGATGGAGTGTGGTCTCAAGTATGAGCAGATCCAAGAAGGGCCTGGGTCCTCCCTGCTGCCTGTGTCCTTCTGGCATCTGAAGCCATCTGCCCTTCTCTTTATAGGCAGCCCTGGTGGGTGGGGAAGTGGAATCTGGGGGTGCATGGGGAAATTTTTAAGCATAGCAATATTGCCATGATGTTACACAACTTAGGGTCCTTGGTGACCACAGGAACTGAGGATATCCAAGAATAGCATCTCTGAGCTGTAGGTCTCAGCTCTAGACTCATGACCTTCTCTTGTTGTTTTTTGGGGGAAATGGTTTTTCTGTGAGAGGGAGGAGACGGGTGTGTTTCTGCTCAAAGCTGCTATTAGCTGGTCCCTTCTCATAAGAACTTATTTATGGATGACTTCTCCAGTGCCGTTCCTTTCTACAGAACTGAAACTCAGTGCTTTCTCAGTCTCTGTAACCATATGGGGTTGGCATGTGGATGGCAGCAACACCCCCACCCTCAAATCCTGGACCTGAATTAAGGAATCCCCGGCTAGAGGAATGGAAAGTGTGATGTCACGTTTCATTTTTCCATTTATTGAACAGTCATAGAATGACTAGGGGACTCTGTCACAAACTCTAGTTGTGAATTATGAAGTTCCTTTAGGTGTGGGTGTCAATATGTCAGAATCCTAAAAATATTTATACCCACTAATCAAGAAAAAGTGTTTCTAGGAACGAGTTCTACAGAAACAAGCCAGATATGGAGGTATCATCAACCTAAAAGACCCAGCATCACTTGTAATTTTCCTCTAGCAACTGCAGTTAACTATTTGATGTCCATCTTTTTGAATATTTACCTTTATAAATATATATGTATATAAGAATTTTTAGGATTAAAAACAAAAATAACATGTATATTTCTGTATCATATATGTAGAGTGCATATGCATACAGTAGATGTAAGTGGGTACACCTTTTACACTGAATAGGATGGACACACTGCATAGACAGAGGTGTGTGCAGAATTCAGAGCAGAATAATCCATGTGATGGGATCTTAATTCCCTTTGTCTTTAATCCCCTCCTGATGTTTTCCTTTTTTTTTTTAAACTAGACATACTATAAAAAAAATCCTTGTGTCTATATATTCCTATTCTTTGGCAGTTTTTCTATAAAATATTCCTGAAAATGGAATCAGGTCAAACAGCAGTTTTGGTTTGTTTTTTTGTTTGTTGGTTTGTTTCTTTGTAGTACTGGGGATTGACTCCAAGGCCTCAGTCATGCTAGGCAAGAGCTCTACCACAGAGCTGCATCCCCAACCCTAGTATGTGTGGTTTAGTATTTGCTAAATAGTAGTGTTTAAATAAACCTCAAACTGTTTGATTGCTACGGTTCTATACAATTTTTTTTATACCAGGGATTGAACTCAGGGGCACTCTGTCACTGAGCCACATTGCCAGCCCTATTTAGAGACAGGGTCTCACTGAGTTGCTTAGTGCCTTGCCATTGCTGAGTCTGGCTTTGAACTTGTGATCCTTCTGCCTCAGCTTCCTAAGACGCTGGAATTACAGGTATGTGCCACCATGCCAGGATTCTAAACAATTTTAGATACAAAAAATCAGATTATTTTGAAGATGAAATAATTGTGGCTCATAAAAATTAATACATGTTTGATTTTTACACATGTTTTGAATGTCCCCTTCTTCTGAAGAAAGGACCCTAGCTCAGTGTATATTTCTTGTACTTATAACTGCAACCCAAGTAATCCACCTGTTAAATAACTTAACTTTCATAGCAAACCTATGAACAGAGTTCTGTTCCACATAGAGCCTGATTTCCACACCCACTCCCCACCAACATTAGCCATTTATTTTGTGGAGTATGGTTTTTAGAGAAATAATGTATGGTACACCTATTACCCCATGCAGATATACATCACATTTCGGAAGGAGTGCTGAATCCTGTTACCTAAGTCAGTGTTCTTAGCCAATAACCTGCATGCAGCACTCCTGATAAACTTGATGAAAACATCAGTTCTTAGGTTCCATCCAGAGCATTCTGGTGGGAGTGACTTTTCAACTGTTGCTTGTGATTTGAGTATAGGTAGATCACACCTGGGGAAATCACTTGGGCAATGTTTAATAGCACATAGTATGTAGTTAAATGAAGGTCTAGTTTGGGAACTCAGTTGTGCCATCTACATGCAGTGTGATCTTGGACAAGTTGATTACCCTTCTCGAGCCCAGATTTTCTTTTCTGTCAAATGGGATGTTAATAGTACTACATAATCTATATTATTGCATTAGTAGGATTGAATGAATGATATATATATATATCTCACATAGATTTGAATAAGCCTCAAAAACATTAGCAATTTCTTATTAACACAGCTTTATCATAAGTAATCACTACAGAATACTCTGCCTAATGGTAACTGAAGGATATGGAAATGACAACCCTCAAAACAGTGTGGACTGACAGGAGGGAGGGAGGAGGAAGCCATCACATTGATGACATTGATCCTTTCCCAATACATCCTTTCCCAGTGACAAGAAAATCCCTGGGAAGGAGATATCCCCCAAGCCTAAAATGACAGTCTCTGGGAAGAATCCAAAACATTGATCCTTCCCCAAATAGATCTTTTCCCTGTGACAGTACAATAGATCCTGGAGGGAAAGAGATAAGTGCTGAATGCTGAACTCTGGACCCTCCATCCTTCCCAGTAAATACAAATTTCAAATTCTCATAACCTTGACATATCATATTACACACTTTGATTCAAGTGGGTTATGAACTCCCACCTTCACCCCATACACAGATTGCAGAATAGAAATTTGTAATGTTTTGAACAACCCACAATAAAAAATTTAAAAAAAAAAAGAAAAAAAAAAGAAAATCAATTAATATAATTCATGATGTTATGAAACTAAAAACAGAAACTATTTGATCATCTCAACCTATAACAAAAAGTATTTTCTTTCTGTTTTTAACATTTAATTAATTAAATAAAAAATAAAATTTAATTAAAACAAACAAACAAATTCTCATAACCTGTTTCCTGAATGTCCAAACTGATATGTTCTGATAAAATCTTCAATGGTTGTCATCTGCCAGTGTGTAACCTATATAAACCTGTAACTCGACTTAAAGGTAAGAATCATATGATCATCTCAATAGATGCAGAAAAAGCATTTGACAAAAAACAGCACTCCTTTATGTTCAAAACATTAGAAAAACTAGGGATAACAGGAACATCTCAACATCATAAAGGCTATCTATGCTAAGCCTTAGGCCAACATCATTCTAAACAAAGAAAAACTGAAGGCATTCCCTCTAAAAACTGGAACAAGACAGGGATGTCCTCTTTTACCACTTCTATTCAACATATTTTTTTGAAACACTGGCCAGAGCAATTAGACAAAAGAAATCAAAGGGATATGAATAGGAAAAGAAGAACTTAAATTAGCCCTATTTGCTGACGATATGATTCTATACCTAGAAAACCCAAAAACTTCACCAGAAAACTTCTAGAACTAGTAAATGAATTCAGCAAAGTAGCAGGATATAAAATAAACACACATAAATCAAACACATTTCTATATATCAGTGACAAACCTCTGAGAAGGAAATGAAGAAAACTACCCCATTCACAATAACCTCAAAAAAAAAAAAAGATATCTGGGAATCCACGAAAGAGGTGAAAGATCTATACAATGAAAACTACAGAACCCTAAAGAGAGAAATGAAAGAAGACCTTAGAAGTTGGAAAGATCTACCTTTCTCTTATTTATAAGCAGAATTAATATTATCAAAATGACCATACTTCCAAAAGCACTATACAGATTTAATACAATTCCGATCAAAATCCCAATGGCATTCCTCATAGAAATAGAAAAAGCAAACATGAAATTCATCTGGAAAAGTAAGAGACCCAGAATAGCCAAAGCAATCCCTAGCAGGAAGAATGAAGCAAGTGGCATCACTATACCAGACCTTAAACTATACTACAGAGCAACAGAAACAAAAACAGCATGGTATTGTCACCAAAACAGACTGTAGACTAATGGTACAGAATAGAGGTCACAGAGACTAACCCACAAAATTACAATTATCTTATATTAGACAAAGGTGCCAAAAACATGCACTGGAGAAAAGTTAGCCTCTTCAACAAATTGTGCTGGGAAAACTGGAAATCTGTATACAACAAAATGAAATTAAACCCCTATTTCTCACCATGCACAAAACTTAACTCAAAATGGATCAAGGACCTAGGAATTAAACCAGAGACTCTGCGTCTAAAAGAAGAAAAAGTAGGCCCTAATCTTCATCATGTGGAATTAGGCCCCAACTTCCTTAATAAGACTCCTATAGGGCAAGAATTAAAACCAAGAATCAATAAATGGGATGGAATCAAACTAAAACGTTTCTTCTCAGCAAAAGAAACAATCTGTGAGGTGAACAGGGAGCATATATCCTGGGAGCAAATTTTTACCCTTCACACATCAGATAGAGCACTAATGTCTAGGGTATATAAAGAACTCAAAAAGCTAAGCACCGAAAAAACAAATAACCCAATCAACAAATGGGCCAAGGACCTGAACAGACAATTCTCAGAAGAGGATATACAATCACTCAACAAATGTATGAAAAAATGCTCATCATCTCTAGCAATCAGAGAAATGCAAATCAAAACTACTCTAAGATATCATCTCACTCCAGTAAGAATGGCAGCTATTATGAAGACAAACAACAATAAGTGTTGGCCAGGATGTGGGGATAAAGGTACACTCATACATCGCTGGTGGGACTGCAAATTGGTGCAGCCAATATGGAAAGCAGTATGAAGATTCCTTGGAAATCTGGGAATGGAACCACCATTTGATGCAGCTAATCCTCTCCTTGGACTATACTCAAAGGACTTAAAAACAGCATACTATAGGGACATACCCACATCAATGTTTAGAGCAGCACAATTCACAATAGCTTGTGTGCTCACGTACACAAACAGTCAAGTTTTGCTGTACTTAGCAAAACAAGGAATTCTGTGAGAAAGTATGAACTCTTTGAACTGTGTCCTTGTTGCTGTCTTAAGAAGATAAAAGAATGTTCTGCCTAGTATAATATATATGTGTGTGTGTGTGTGTGTGTGTGTGTGTGTGTGTTTGTGTGTGTGTTTGCTGGGAATAACTAACCACAACTTAATTGATAAGAAATACGGAGCACTGTGATCATAAACAAAGTTTTCCTGAAAATGTTTATCCATGCTTGTAAGGATTAAGCTGCCGAAAGGAGGTTTTTTCTTTTCCCTTGTTTTAATAAACAATGCTGTATAAAAGAAGGAGAGAAAAAAGTAAAGACGGTGCTCATTTTCTACTGGATGTGTGTGTGTGTGCGTGTGTCTTTTTTTAAGCATCTCTGCTTATAACAGGGATTACAGATTGTCCGCGGGTTCTGACAGGTGTCGTCCCTGGGTGGGCAGCAGAGAGTCCCCTTACTGGAAAAGGTAAGTGAAGTGGAGAGGTACCATGGGATCAGAAATCTCAAGAAGTCAAATGCAACAGGCAATTATGGCTTTGCTTAAGGAGTAAGGAATTGTAATTTATAGAAAAACAGCTTCTGCTTTTATGCTTGCTATTGAAACTGCATCTCCTTGGTTTTTGCACTCAAGGAATTTAATGGTTCCTGATTGGGAACATGCAAAAGAAGATTTGCAAAAATATTTAAGGGAAAAGGGCCTGGACAGTTTACCTGTAGCTACTTTTTCTTTGTGGAAGTTGGTGAAAGATGCACTTTTACCTCCAGATGTAAAAGTGCGTGAATTTTTACAGCAGACGCGGGGAACTTGGATGGAGGTTCAGGACAGGGAATCAGTAGTTTCAGTGAGTGAAAGTGATTCCTCAGATGATGAGGCCTCCATTTATGATGCTTCTAAATTAAAAACAGAGGATCCACCACCTACAAAAGAGGAGCTAATCTTGTAAGTAAAAGGAGGGACTGCGGGACTCCCAGCAGCTGCCGAAGCCCTTTTTTTGCTTTGGGGAACTCCCGCCTTCCTTCCCTGCACTGTGAGGATTATGCTACCTCTGTCTACTTAAAAAAAAAAAGAAAAGAAAAAGAGAGAAAGAAAAAGGGGACACTAAACGCAGTAAAGTCGCCGAGACCCTTGATTTTACATTTCTGATTGCCCCTCTGTGAAAACATCTAGTCCCTTGTGGGGACATCTATGGTGCCACTGGTGTAGGAGTCATAATTAAATGGGAGTTGAAAACTTGGGGAGATTTTTCTCTTATCTGTTCTGTTTTAAAGGTTTCTGTCTGTCAGCCATAGTCTGGAGCTCCTTTCTGTCTGTCTGTCCTGTGTCTTTGTTTGTTTCTGGCCCTTTAAGACATGTGCAATAATGTGTTGATATTATAAATTGTTTCTTGGGAATTATCTTGGCTAAATGTGTGTCTAAAAGATGATGTTTTATTGTAACAATCTGAATGGGGTTTTTTTTTTTTTGAGAGAGAGAGAGAGAGAGAGAGAGAGAGAATTTTTTAATATCTATTCTTTAGTTCTCGGCGGACACAACATCTTTGTTGTATGTGGTGCTGAGGATCGAACTCGGGCCGCACGCATGCCAGGCGAGCGCGCCACCACTTGAGCCACATCCCCAGCCCCTGAATGGGTTTTTGAAGCATTACACAATCTTGCAGTTAAAAGTTGGGTTTAGGTAATTGTTTAGTTTATTATTTCAGATAATTCATGCCAGAGAACTTAAATATTTAGGATGAAAAACTAAAGAACTCTACTTCCAAGTTGGCAAGTAACTTCCCGATCATTCAGTTTTTTTCACCAATTTTTAAATTGGGTAGCCTGAAAAAATGTTACTGTGTGTACCAGTGCATTAATTTGGACAAGGATAGTAAATCATAGTATGGTATCTGTTGACAAAACAAGATGTAAAGATATAAAATTTTGTAAATTGTGTCTTAAACTTGTATCATAATTTTCAACATCCGAACCTGAAAATTATGACTTATAGTTAAAATGCCTTAGGCATGGGGTGTCTGCTCAGAATAATAGTTTTCCCTGCTCCTTCCAGACCTCAGTCAGAACTGTTAAAATGCAAATGAAAGAAGCCTGTGAGCTCAGTAGGAGACTGATCTGAGGCCCAAGGAAAAAGGAGTAAAGGTGTCTTTTACCTGAACTCAAACTAGACTAAACCAAAAAGTAAATTGTATGGTATTTACTAATTACTGGCCGGTCATTTTTTTCTAGGACTCTTGCTTTTTCTTAGATTCTGTATTTTTTTTTTTTTTTGAGCTCATGTTTTTGATCCTACAGACCTAGGTTAATGTTTTTCTGATCAGTTCTATTTTGACCAACTATGGAGTTTTTAAAACATTGCAATAGAGATTTTACCTGCGAAAGGCTATAAGGCCTTTACTATTGTGTTATGTGTGCACAGTTGTGTTATGTGTTGTATGTCTATATGTACATATGTCCGTATATCATATATATGATATACAAATTAACATATATAAGGAGCGCTCATAAAAATTTTAAAAATGGATCCAAAGATCTTTAATTCAGGTAATTAAAATGATTCAATTCAAATTGGATAAACAGATAAAAATAAATGTCTTTAAATTTAAACTTACAAGTTTTTCTAGGTGTTAAAAAACTAATAAAATATTAATGTCTATAAAATGTCTAATATGCCTTGGTTTTAGGACTTTTCCTTCAAAAAAATGACTAACACTGTTCAATATACTTATCTAATATTTTGATAAAATAAGTAAAGTAAATTTAATATGGGATTACTCATTCATAAGTACTTTTGTTAGATATCTGATTGATTTACTAAGGTCTGTATAAGTTAGTTTTTACAATCAGTCATGTGTTAAAAGACAAAAAAATCTCTTAAAACATAAGTTTACCCATAACATTGTGTTTATTAAGTTTTATTTTTTTCTAGAACAAGCAACCATAAAAATTAAACAACTGGTTAAATAAGAACTGTTATTTTAGAGCATTATACTGTCATTTTTTTAAAAGCTAAACTTGGTTAATATAAAAACATCAATGTAATTGTGATGCTATTAATGTGCTCATATCTTCCAGGTATACAAGTCTGTAAGGTAGAAGCTTTAGAAGAGCATTATATCAAGCTGGTGTTCTAAGGTTGTATGGTAATTTTAAGCATAAAAAACATATTGGGGATTTATTTACGTGTTATCAATAAGATATGAAAAGTTTTATATTACTTTTTACATTGGAAAACAATTTAGAATGTATTTTTAAGTTAATGAAAGCCTAATCTATGTAAAGGTTAATATTGTAAAGCACCAAGTATTTTGCTACCTTTCCACAAATGGTTAAAAATTTTCAACCTTTCTTTAATTCATGTTTTAAATGTGATATCATATGGTGTTAGCTAATGTTCATGTGACCTCATCAGAAACTAGAACTCACTATACCTACAACATTTACTTCTGCTCAATTGGTAGAATTATTTGCTGAACAAGTTGTACTTCAAACATTTTCCAATGTATCTTTAAATATTGATACTGACAGAAAATATGTTGCTAATGCAATTCCACATCTTGAAACGGCTGCCCAGATTCCTGCCACTTCGGCTGCCTTTTCATTATTTCAAACAATACAAGTGCTCTTATGGAAAAGAACTCACAAACTTTTTATTCAACATATAAGAGGTCATTCAACTCTACAAGGACCACTTAGTGAGAAAAATGCTGCTGCTGATTTAGCCTCCAAAATGTCTGCCTTTCTATCTATGGATCCCCAAACTTTACATTCTCAACTTCACCTTCATTCTTCTTCTTTAGCTCATCATTGTAAAATTTCTCGTGAAGCAGCTTCTCAAATTATTCATGATTGCTCCCTCTGCTCTGCACGGATACACTCTCCTAATTTTGGCATTAATCCTAGAGGCCTTTTACCGGGTCATTTATGGCAAATGGATATTACTCATTATCCTTCTTTTGGCAAATTAGCGTATGTTCATGTGTCTATAGATACTTACTCTCATTTCATTTATGCTTCTCCTCATTCAGGGGAAAAGGTCAAAGATGTAATTGCTCACTGTATGGAAGCTTTTTCTATTATGGGTCTCCCTAAACATATTAAAACAGATAATGGACCAGCATATACTAGTACATCATTTGCAAGATTTCTTCACACTTATGATGTAAAACACACGAAAGGTATTCCTTATAACCCTCAAGGACAAGGTATAGTAGAATGAGCTCATAAAACTCTTAAAGCATATCTGTCAAAAACAAAAGCGGGGAGTAGCGGCAGTCCCCCCTCTCGTTTAGCACATGTATTATTTATTTTAAATTTTTTAACTGTAGACCCAGCTACAAAACTGAAAGCTACAGATCACTTATGGTATGCTAAGGGACAAACAGCCCATCCACTTGTAAGATGGAAAGATGTTTTAACAGGACCATGGATGGGTCCTGATCCTGTATTAATGTGGGGAAAAGGAGCTGCCTGTGTTTTTCCGCAAAATGATCCTGGACCTTGATGGATTTCTTCTCGTTTGATACGGTTTGACTCTTCTAAAACTACATCATGAAGGCTTTTACCTCTTTGGTTTGTTATATATTTTATAGATGCTGTCCCTAATTTTTTTTTCTCCTTTTCGGAGCTGTGGAAGTTGCCTCTTTCAATCATACCAATGTATGGCTGAGATTGGCTCCATTGGAAGGGACTAATAATATCTGCCTAAAACAAGATGTCCATCTGGGAGCAGTATTGGGTTCCTGTTTACTACCTGTCTGTCATCCAGCAGAAGAAATTAAAAATATGACTTTTTTCTCCAATTTTGATAAAACTATTACTTATGCTGATTATTCTAATTGGGGCACCCTTTCTTATCGCCTACTCCAAAATGCAGTTCAAGTTATAACCACTACTGTTATTGTAACAGATAATGACACCTGCGCTGAGTTTCACAATTGTGCAACTAAATGTAGATCTATGGGACCTTCCTTTGCATGTAATAATTCCTTTGCGGTTCCTTTAAGTTATGGACATGTGCCACTTCCAAGAGGCTGTTTTTTTTTCCTGTGGAACTTATACATTCAACTATATACCAGCAAATATGACTCATGGAACATGTTGCTGTCTTAGTTGTCTCACAGTTTTCCTTCCCTCCATTGGTGATTTGCTTCCTGAACATCCTTCTTGTCGCTTACGAAGAATGGCTATGCTAACATCAAACTGTAAGGATGATATAAACTTATTTTCCAAAGCAGAGTTTGATGCATTGACCTTTTCCCTTGTGGGGATCACTGGATTGGCAGTAGAGCTTATAAGACAGCTATGAAATTGGCATGTGTAATGGCAAAAAACATTAATCGAATATCTACTGCTCTAGCCTTGTTGAATGAAGAACAGCAGGTTTTATGACAAGAAGTTTTGGATAATAGAGCTGCTATAGATTATTTACTATTGTTACACCATAAAAAATGTATTCAAGTAAAAAATATGTGTTGCTTTAATCCGACTGATAACAGTGTTCCTATTGATACAGAAATTCATCATTTGAAAGAAATGATTGATAATATCAGACAATATGAAGGAAATGAAGACATATTGTCATGGTTAACATCTTGACTTCCTAATATTTCCTGGTTAAAAGAATTAATGATATGTGTGATTTTGATACTTGGCATGTCTATACTTGTTTGTGTCATTGGTCGTTGTATGATTACTTGTCTCTTATCTCGTACCCGTAAGATGAATCATTGTGCATACCAACCTAAGACAGAGGCTTTCATTTTCCATCAATGGAAGTCCTCCATGATGGGTAAGAATGTTGCAGTATGGTTCACAACCTAAGACAGGCGAAATCGCCGTCATTGTTATTTAAGGGGGAACTGTGTGCTCACACATACAAACAGTTAAGTTTTGCTGTGCTTAGCAAAATAAGGAGTTCTGTGAGAAAGTATGAACTCTTTGAACTGTGTCCTTGTTGCTGTCTTAAGAAGATACGAGAAAAGAATGTTCTGCCAAGTGTAAAATTTATATATATATATATATATATATATATGTGTGTGTGTGTGTGTGTGTGTTTGCCTGGGAATAACTAACC
>NW_025999880.1:529029-537865 GCF_001458135.2 Marmota marmota marmota
CCACGTGGGGTTGACATGTGGATGGCAGCAACATCCCCACCCCCAAATCCTGGACCTGAAATAAGGAATCCCCGGCTAGAGGAACGGAAAGTTTGATGTCACGTTTCATTTGTCCATTCATTGAACAGTCATAGAATGACTAGGGGACTCTGTCACAAACTCTATTTGTGATTTATGAAGTTCCTTTAGGTGTGGCTGTCAATATGTCAGAAGCCTGAAAGTATTTATGCCCACTAACCAAGAAAAAGTGTTTCTAGGAAAGAGTTCTACAGAAACAAGTCAGATATGGTGGTATCATCAAACAAAAAAGACCCAGCATCATTTGTAATTTTCCTCTAGCAACTACAGTTAACTATTTGATGTCCATCTTTTTGAATATTTACTATATAAATATATATGTATATAAGAATTTTTAGGATTAAAAACAAAACTAACATGTATAGTTCTGTATCATATACTTAGAGTGTATATGCATTCAGCAGAGTAAGTGGGCACACCTTTTACACTTACACTTAATAGGATGGACACACTGCATAGACAGAGATGTGTGCAGAATTTGCAGCAGAATATTCCATGGATGGACATCTTAATTCCCCCCCCCCTTTTTTAATCCCCTCCTGATGTTTTCCTTTTTTGTTTTTTTAAACTAGCCATACTGTAAAAAAAAAAAAAAAAATCCTTGTGTCTACATATTCCTATTCTTTGGCAGTGTTTCTATAAAATAGATTCCTGAAAATGGAATCAGGTAAAACAGCAGTTTTTGTTTGTTTTTTTGTTTGTTGGTTTGTTTCTTTGTAGTACTGAGGATTCACTCCAAGGCCTCAGTCATGCTATGCAAAAGCTCTACCACAGAGCTGCATCCCCAACCCTAGTATGTGTGGTTTAGTATTTGCTAAGTAGTAGTGTTTAAATAAACTTCAAAGTGTTTGATTACTACGATTCTACACAATTTTTTTTTATACCAGGGATTGAACTCAGGGGCACTCTGTCACTGAGCCACATCCCCAGCCCTATTTTTTATTTTATTTATAGACAGGGTCTCACTGAGTTGATTAGTGCCTTGCCATTGCTGAGTCTGGCTTTGAACTTGTGATTGTCCTACCTCAGCTTCCTAAGACGCAGGAATTACAGGCGTGTGACACCATGCCTGACTTCTAAACAATTTTACATACAAAAATCAGATTATTTGGAACATGAAATAATTGTGGCTCATAAAAATTAATACAGGTTTGATTTTTACACATCTTTTGAATGTCCCCTTCTTCTGAAGAAAGGACCCGAGCTCAGTGTGTATTTCTTGTACTTACAACTGCAACCCAAGTAATCCCTCTGTTAAATAACTTACCTTTCACAGCAAATGTATAAATATAGTTTTCCTCCACATAGAAACTCATTTACACCTCTCCCCCACCAACATTAGCCATTTATTTTGTGGAGTATGGTTTTTAGAGAAATAATGTATGCTATACCTATAACCCCATACAGATATACACCACATTTGGGAAGGAGTGGTGTATCCTGTTACCTAAGTCAGAGTTCTTAGCCACTAACCTGCATGCAGCACTCCTGGTAAACTTGATAAAAACATCAGTTCTCAGGTTCCATCCAGAGCATTCTGGTGGGAGTGGCTTTTGAACTGTTGCTTGTGATTTGAGTATAGGTAGATCACACCTGGGGAAATCACTTGGGCAGTGTTTAATAGCACATAGTGTGTAGTTAAATAAAGGTCTAGTTTGGGAACTCAGTTGTGCCATCTACATGGAGTGTGATCTTGGACAACTTTCTGACCCTTCTCAAGCCCAGATTTACTTTTCTGTCAAATGGGATATTAATAGTACTACTTAAGCTATCTTATTGCATTAGTAGGATTGAATGGAATATATATATAAAAAGCACATAGATTTGGAAAGACTCAAAAACATTAGCAATTTCTTATTAACAAAGCTTTATTTATCATAAGCAATCAGTACAGAATACTCTGCCTAATGGTATCTGAAGGATATGGAAAAGACAACCCTGAAAACAGGGTGGCTGGACAGGAGGGAGGGAGGAGGAAGCCATCACATTGATGTCATTGATCCTTTCCCAATACATCCTTTCCCAGTGACCAGACAATCCCTGGGAAGGAGATCTCCCCCAAGCCTAAAATGAGAATCTCTGGGAAGAATCCAAAATATTGATCCTTCCCCAAATAAATCTTTTCCCAGTGACAGTACAATAGATCCTGGAGGGAAAGAGACAAGTGCTGAATGCTGAACTCTGCACCCTCCATCCTTCCCAGTAAATACAAATTTCAAATTCACACACCTGTTTAATGAATGTCCAAACTGATATGTTCTGATAAAGTCTTCAATGGTTAACCCATCTCACAGTGTGTAACATATATAAACCCGTACCTCCCCCATGATCAGGGCCATTTTCCATCCAGGGAGTGAGCCCTCTGATGCCTGACTCTTCTACTAAATAAAAGGCATAGCTGGTCCATGAAGTTGGCTCCCATACAGGTTATTTGTACTTTCACTTTGGTGATAAAACCATTTGGTTGATTTTGCTTATGGTATCCATTCAAGAAGGAAATTTTCCTAGACCAGGTACATTAGGAATCATAAAATGTTTGTAGCTTGGAATATTCCAGAACTGCACCTCCGGTGTAGAGTGGAGTAACTACAGTAGCTCTGTTCTTCTCCCTCAAGTCCCTCCATGTCACACCTTCCTATTATTTGCCCTTATTCCTCTTAACCAGTGATTCTGATTTTACTGGACAAACAAAAGCAAACTCCACACCAGTTTTCTTTTAAAAGTGCATCTTTATTATTTCACAGGCTGGACACAGCTCAGAGCCAAAGGAGCCACTATGTGTCGGTCAGTGCAAAAGGACCCACTCCATATCTGTCAGTTTGGTGGCTTTGATACCATGTCTGCCTAGAACAAGCCCATGACAGCCATTCGGCTGTCACCAGTGTGAACAAAGTGGGAGGGGATGAGTGACAAAGAATTTGTCCTTGGATATTTTGGAACAGTCACAAAATGAAATGAAAATAAAAATAAATTATAAAAATTAAATAATATAAATAAATAAAAATATAAGTTCAGAGTGAGGCTGTTCAGCAACAACCAGCCATAGGAGAGGTAGCTATGGAGTCACAGGGATGCTTCCAAGACTCAGGCCCCTGCTCCCCACAGGGCCCACGGAGGTCACTGGGTTCCTTGCTGTCTCCAGGCCACTCAGGCATTCAGCTCCAGGTCAGTGACATATTCCTGGACCCAGTTCTCATTGGGGTCAGCACACACCTGCCGGCCTCTCTTGGTTAGGAAGCTGTGGGGAGAAGCACAGGATCAAACACTGAGGAATCCTACAGGGGATCTGGGGCCCACGGTGGTCCCTCCATCCCACCCCCTGCCCTGGGCAGCTCAGAGAAGATCTGCCTATGTTACTCCAGAGAGTCTCTCTCACCAACTCAAGAGTGTCCCAGGGTACCCTGCCACCTCGATCTTCTGTCCCTTCTCTCTGAGTTTGGGGCCCCACCTTCCCGACCAAGTCAGGTCACATTTAAGAGCTGAATCCTATATACGTGGCCTGTCTAGGGTTGCTCTCCTGGCCTGTCTCTGCCCGTATGGGGCTGTCCTCAGGGTGGGCAGGGGAAGTGTCACTTACATGACACCTGGCTGGGAGCACTGGCTGCTGGTCTCTAAATAGTCCTCTATGAATTTGCGTTGACTCTCCCGGGCCACGTAGGAGAAGCAGCAGGCCGTCGGGGAGTCCGCACCCACTTTGGAGAAAGGGACAGAATGAGTCCAGATCATCATCCAGAAGGAAAGGCCACCAGCTGCCACATCCTCAGAGGCTGAGGAAGAGCCCTACGCAGGGTGGGGACTGGAGACCAGGCCTCAGGAAGGCATTTGGGCATTTCTGCCTAGAAACCTCATGTCTCTGTCTTCCTACTGTCTCTGTTCTCCTTGCTTCCTGACTCTTCTTTGTGTGATTCAGAAAACCAAGCAGAGTATTCTCCTCTCTTCCTTCAGGGAATTCTGATTGGTTCAAGATGTCACACCTCAGCAAAAAGAAAGGTCTGGGACATCTATCTTAAGATCCAGTGGGCAGAGCTCCTGGGGAAGCCTGGAGTGAGCTGGGGAATCGACCACATCACTGGGAAGGAAGTACCCAGGTCTGGATTCTGCCTCTTGCAAACTCAGTGGTTTAGGGATACATTTTTTCATGCCCCAACCCTGAATCTCAGGACTGGGGACTAGGAGAGCTAAGATCCCTTGTAAAGGTGAAAAGTCCTTAAGAGAAAGCTCAAAGTGATTTGCAGCCCTTTGAGAAGTTTTCTCTTTTCTCCTGGGTTCTGGAGACCACAAGAAGAGATTGATGTGGTCTCCCCAGGGCCAGAGAGTGGGGACTTCCGCCACAATAGGGTGGACTCACATGGTGCGGAGAAGACCTGTTTGCAGAGAGCCATGGTGCAGAGGAGGACAGCAAGAGCAGCCGTGGAGACATGCATGATGTTCAGTGGATGATGGAGTGTGGTCTCAAGTATGAGCAGATCCAAGAAGGGCCTGGGTCCTCCCTGCTGCCTGTGTCCTTCTGGCATCTGAAGCCATCTGCCCTTCTCTTTATAGGCAGCCCTGGTGGGTGGGGAAGTGGAATCTGGGGGTGCATGGGGAAATTTTTAAGTATAGCAATGTTGTCATGATGTTACACAATTTGGGGTCCTTGGTGACCACAGGTACTCAGGATATCTAAGAATAGCATCTCTGAGCTGTAGGTCTCAGCTCTAGACTCATGACTTGCTCTGTTTTTTGGGGGGGGAAATGGTTTCCCTGTGAGAGAGAGGAGACGGTTGTGTTTCTGCTCAAAGCTGCTATTAGCTGGTCCCTTCTCATAAGAACTTATTTATGGATGACCTCTTCAGTGCCATTCCTTTCTACAGAACTGAAACTCAGTGCTTTCTCAGTCTCTGTAACCACATGGGGTTGACATGTGGATGACAGCAACATCCCCACCCCCAAATCCTGGACCTGAAATAAGGAATCCCCGGCTAGAGGAATGGAAAGTTTGATGTCACGTTTCATTTGTCCATTCATTGAACAGTCATAGAATGACTAGGGGACTCTGTCACAAACTCTATTTGTGATTTATGAAGTTCCTTTAGGTGTGGCTGTCAATATGTCAGAAGCCTGAAAGTATTTATGCCCACTAACCAAGAAAAAGTGTTTCTAGGAAAGAGTTCTACAGAAACAAGTCAGATATGGAGGTATCATCAAACAAAAAAGACCCAGCATCATTTGTAATTTTCCTCTAGCAACTACAGTTAACTATTTGATGTCCATCTTTTTGAATATTTACTATATAAATATATATGTATATAAGAATTTTTAGGATTAAAAACAAAACTAACATGTATAGTTCTGTATCATATACTTAGAGTGTATATGCATTCAGCAGAGTAAGTGGGCACACCTTTTACACTTACACTTAATAGGATGGACACACTGCATAGACAGAGATGTGTGCAGAATTTGCAGCAGAATATTCCATGGATGGACATCTTAATTCCCCCCCCCCTTTTTTAATCCCCTCCTGATGTTTTCCTTTTTTGTTTTTTTAAACTAGCCATACTGTAAAAAAAAAAATCCTGTGTCTACATATTCCTATTCTTTGGCAGTGTTTCTATAAAATAGATTCTTGAAAATGGAATCAGGTCAAACAGCAGTTTTTGTTTGTTTTTTTGTTGGTTGTTTTGTTTCTTTGTAGTACTGGGGATTGACTCCAAGGCCTCAGTCATGCTAGGCAAGAGCTCTACTACAGAGCTGCATCCCCAACCCTAGTATGTGTGGTTTAGTATTTGCTAAGTAGTAGTGTTTAAATAAACCTCAAAGTGTTTGATTACTACGATTCTACACAATTTTTTTTTTATACCAGGGATTGAGTTCAGGGGCACTGTGTCACTGAGCCATATCCCCAGCCCTATTTTGTATTTTATTTAGAGACAGGGTCTCACTGAATTCCTTAGTGCCTCGCCATTGCTGAATCTGGCTTTGAACTTGTGATCCTCCTGCCTCAGCTTCCTAAGGTGCTGGAATTACAGGCGTGCACCACCATGCCTGGCTTCTAAACAATTTGGATACAAAAATCAGATTATTTGGAAGATGAAATAATTGTGGCTCATAAAAATTAATAGAGGTTTGATTTCTACATATCTTTTGAATGTCCCCTTCTTCTGAAGAAAGGATACTAGCTCAGTGTATATTTCTTGTACTTATAACTGCAACCCAAGTAATCCACCTGTTAAATAACTTACCTTTCATAGCAAACCTATGAACAGAGTTCTGCTCCACATAGAGCCTGATTTCCACACCCACTTTATGGTGGGGAGTATGGTTTTTAGAGAAATAATGTATGGTACACCTATTACCCCACGCAGATATACACCACATTTGGAAGGAGTGCTGAATCCTGTTACCTAAGTCAGTGTTCTTAGCCACTAACCTGCATGCAGCACTCCTGGTAAACTTGATAAAAACATCAGTTCTCAGGTTCCATCCAGAGCATTCTGGTGGGAGTGGCTTTTGAACTGTTGCCTGTGATTTGAGTATAGGTAGATCACACCTGGGGAAATCACTTGGGCAGTGTTTAATAGCACATAGTATGTAGTTAAATGAAGGTCTAGTTTGGGAACTCAGTTGAGCCATCTACATGCAGTGTGATCTTGGACAAGTTGCTTACCCTTCTCAAGCCCAGATTTACTTTTCTGTCAAATGGGATGTTAATAGTATTACGTAAGCTATATTATTGCATTAATAGGATTGAATGAATGATGTATACAAAAAGCACATAGATTTGAGTAAGCCTCAAAAACATTAGCAATTTCTTATTAACACAGCTTTATTTATCATAAGTAATCACTACAGAATACTCTGCCTAATGGTATCGGAAGTACATGGAAATGACAACCCTCAAAAAGGGTGGCCTGAGAGGAGGGAGGGAGGAGGAAGACATCATATTGATGTCATTGATCCTTTCCCAATACATCCTTTCCCAGTGACAAGACAATGCCTGGGAAGGAGATATCCCCCAAGCTTAAAATTACAGAATCTGGGAAGAATCGAAAACATTGACCTTTCCCAAACAGATCTTTTCCCTGTGACAATACAATAGATCCTGGAGGGAAAGAGATAAGTGCTGAATGCTGAACTCTGGACCCTCCATCCTTGCCCAGTAAATACAAATTTCAAATTCTCACAACCTGTTTCCTGAATGTCCAAACTGATATGTTCTGATAAATCTTCAATGGTTATCTCCCAGTGTGTAACCTATATAAACCCGTACCTCGACTTAAACAGAAGAATCATATAATCATCTCAATAGACGCAACAAGAGTTTGACAAAAACAGCACCTCTTTATGTTCAAAACACTAGAAAAACTAGGGATAACAGGAACATATCTCAACGTCGTAAAGGCCATCTACCTACGCTAAGCCTCACGCTAACATCATTGTAAATGGAGAATAATTGAAGGCATTCCCTCTAAAAACGGGAACAAGACAGGGATGCCCTCTTTTACCACTTCTATTCAACCTAGGTCTTGAAACACTGCCCAGAACAATTAGACAGACTAAAGAAATCAAAGGGTTATGTATAGGGAAAAAAAAAAGAACTTACATTAGCCTTATTTGCTGACGATATGATTCAATACTAGAAGACCCAAAAAACTCCACCAGAAAACTTCTAGAACTAGTAAATGAATTCAGCAAAGTAGCAGGATATAAAATCAACACCCATAAATCAAAGGCATTTCTGTATATCAGTGGCAAAGCCTCTGAGAAGGAAATGAAGAAAACTACCCCATTCACAATAACCTCAAAAAAGAAATACGATACTTGGGTATCAACTTAATCAAAGAAGTGAAAGATCTATACAATGAAAACTGTAGAACCCTAAAGAGAGAAATCAAGGAAGACCTTAGAAGATGGAAAGATCTACCTTGCTTTTGGATAGGCAGAATTAATATTATCAAAATGACCATACTTCTAAAAGCACTATACAGATTTAATGCAACTCCAATCAAAATCCCAATGGCATTCCTCATAGAAATAGAAAAAGCAATCATGAAATTCATCTGGAAAAGTAAGAGACCCAGAATAGCCAAAGCAATCCTTAGCAGGAAGAGTGAAGCAGGTGGCATTGCTATACAGAACTTAAACTGTAAAACAGAGCAATAGTAACAAAAACAGCATGGTACTGGCACCAAAACACACTGGTAGACCAATGGTACAGAATAGAGGACAAAGAAACTAACGCACAAAATCACAATTATCTTATATTAGACAAAGGTGCCAAAAACATGCACTGGAGAATAGATAGCATCTTCAACAAATGGTGTTGGGAAAACTGGAAATCCATATGCAAGAAAATGAAATTAAACCCCTATTTCTCACCATGCAAAAAAACTTAACTCAAAATGAATCAAGGACCTAGAAATTAAACCAGAGACTCTGTGTCTAATAGAAGAAAAAGTAGGCCCTAATCTTCATCATGTGGGATTAGGCCCCAACTTCTTTAATAAGACTCCTATAGCACAAGAATTAAAACCAAGAATCAATAAATGGGATGGAATCAAACTAAAAAGTTTCTTCTCAGCAAAAGAAACAATCTGTGAGGTGAACAGGGAGCATACTTCTTGGGATCAAATCTTTACCCCTCACACATCAGAGAGATCATTAATCTCTAAGGTATTTAAAGAACTCAAAAAGCTAAGCACTGAAAAAACAAATAACCCAATCAACAAATGGGCCAAAGACCTGAACAGACACTTCTCAGAAGAGGATATACAAT
>NW_025999880.1:540619-558739 GCF_001458135.2 Marmota marmota marmota
CCTATATACATGGCCTGTCTAGGGTTGCTCTCCTGGCCTGTCTCTGCCCGTGTGGGGCTGTCCTCAAGGGTGGGCAGGGGAAGTGGCACTTACATGACACCTGGCTGGGAGCACTGGCTGCTGGTCTCAAAATAGTCCTCTATGAATTTGCGTTGAATCTGCCGGGCCACGTAGGAGAAGCAGCAGGCCGTCGGGGTGTCCGCACCAACTGTGGAAAAAGGGACAGAATGAGTCCAGGTCATCATCCAAAAGGAAAGGCCACCAGCTGCCACAACCTCAGGCTGAGGAAGAGCCCTGCACAGAGTGGGGACTGGAGACCGGCCTCGGGAAGGCATTTGGGCATTTCTGCCTAGAAACCTCATGTCTCTGTCTTCCTACTGTCTCTGTTCTCCTTGCTTCCTCACTCTTTACTGCGGGCTCTCTTTGTCTGTGTGATTCAGACCAAACAGACTATTCTCCTCTCTTCCTTCAGGGAATTTTGATTGGTTCAAGAAGTCACACCCAGCAAAAAGAGAGGTCTGGGACATCTATCTCAAGATCCAGTGGGCAGAGCTCCTGGGAGCCCCGGAGTGAGCTGGGGAATCGACCACATCACTGGGAAGGAAGTACCCAGGTCTGGATTCTGCCTCTTGCAAACTCAGTGGTTTAGGGCTCCACTTTTCCCTGCCCCAACCCTGACTCTCAGGACTGGGGACTAGGAGAGCTAAGATCCCTTGTAAAGGTGAAAAGTCCTTAAGAGAAAGCTCAAGGTGCTTTGTAGCCCTTTAAGAAGTTTTCTCTTTTCTCCTGGGTTCTGGAGACCACAAGAAGAGATTGATGTGGTCTCCCCAGGGCCAGAGAGTGGGGACACCCGCCACAATAGGGTGGACTCACATGGTGCAGAGAGGACCTGGTCGCAGAGAGCCATGGTGCAGAGGAGGACAGCAAGAGCAGCCGTGGAGACCTGCATGATGTTCAGTGGATGACAGTGTGTGGTCTCAAGTATGAGCAGATCCAAGAAGGGCCTGGGTCCTCCCTGCTGCCTGTGTCCTTCTGCCATCTGAAGCCATCTGCTCTTCTCTTTATAGGCAGCCCTGGTGGGTGGGGAAGTGGAATCTGGGGGTGCATGGGGAAATTTTTAAGCATAGCAATGTTGTCATGATGTTACACAACTTGGGGTCCTTGGTGACCACAGGAACTCATGATATCTAAGAATAGCATCTCTGAGCTGTAGGTCTCAGCTCTAGGCTCATGACCTGCTCTGGTTGTTTTTAGGGAGATGGTGAGAAGGAGGAGACGGGTGTGCGTCTGCCCAGAGCTGCTGTTAGCTGGTCCCTTCTCATAAGAACTTATTATAGATGACCCCTCCAGTGCTGTTCCTTTCTATAGAACTAAAACTCAGTGCTTTCTCAGTCTCTGTAACCATATGGGGTTGACATGTGGATGGCAGCAACACCCCACCCCCCAAATCCTGGACCTGAATTAAGGAATCCCCAGCTTGTGGAATGGAAAGTGTGGTGTCACGTTTCATTTGTCCATTTATTGAACAGTCATAGAATGACTAGGGGACTCTGTCACAAACTCTAGTTGTGAATTATGAAGTTCCTTTAGGTATGGGTGTCAGTATGTCAGAAGCCTAAAAATATTTATGCCCACTTACCAAGAAAAAGTGTTTCTAGGAAAGAGTTCTACAGAAACAAGCCAGATATGGAGGTATCATCAAAAAAAAAAAAAATAAAAAATAAAAAGAACCAGCATCATTTCTAATTTTCCTCTATGAGGAAATGATTAAGTAAGTTATGACGGGTTTACTGGATTATTTATTATTAAGCCCTAAAACTGAGCGAAGGGGTCTAAATATAACATCAGTGTTAAAGAGCAAGATAAACAAAATTGTACAAATGTTCATGAAGAATTGTATGAATATATGGGAATGTATCTGTAATTTTGTGCCTACCCCTAGTACGGAAAAATTTTTTTAAAAATCTTGGAATTAAAAGTCTAAAGAGTTAATAATGCTTATATTTGTGTGATGGGCCTATGGTATTTAATTTTCTTGGCTTTTGTTTTTCTTTGTCCAGATTTTTCTCATTTTCTTCAGTAAGACTGGATTACCTGCTTGTCAGCCCCAAATTTTGCTTTAAAAACGTTTAAATGTCTGGTTGAAAAGTGAAGGCGTCATTAATTGTTCAATTTAACATAAATTTTGATAAATATACTGACATTTCTGTCCTAGGACCTTTGCTAAAACACAGTCTTGGTTTCTCATTTCTCTGAACAGTTTGCAGCATCCTGTGTGATACTCACCAAACTGTGATAAACATCACCAAACTTGAAGCAGTTTTCTTTTTATATTCCTCTCAATGCAAAAAAGAGTGATGTATAAAAGAGTCTTCCCTCTCAGCCAAACCTATGTTCTTTCTTTTTCATTCTTTATTCTTTTATAATTCAAAAGCACATATCATCTTTTATGAGAAATGGGTTGAGTTCTTTTTAATAGCCTTTATCCTTAGATGCTCCCAGTCTGGTAGGAGCAGGTAGATACATGAGAGGTACTCACAGCACTAGCAAAAAGTGTTAGACTGGGTATAGTGGTGCACACCTGTAGTCTCAGCGGCTGGGGAGGCTGAAGCAGAAGGATCACAAATTCAAGGCCAGCCTCAGCAACTTAGCCCTAAGCAACTTAATGAGACCCTGACTCAAAATTAAAATATAAAAAAGGGCTAGGGATGTGGCTCAGTGGTAAAGCGTCCCCCGGGTTCAATCCCTGGTACCAAAGGGTGGGGGGAGAAGAAGAAGAAAAAAGAAAGCACCAGAACTCTTAGAAGAGGAAATAAATGTTATGAGGAGGGAGAAATGAACCTCCAGGGGAAGACAGGTGAAGTTTTCATGAAAAGGATGGAGTTTTGGTTGGATCTTGAAAACTCTTCAGGATTTGAACATGCACAGATGGGATGGGAGGTGGAGGTTCCAATGATACAAAGTCACAGGTGTGACACTGAGGGCTCCTGAGCTCTAAGGGCAGAGTCTGATGGGGCGGCAAGATGTGCAGGGAATGTATAACGAAGCTCAACTGGAGCCCAACCAGGAAGGGTCCCTGAATTCTTCCCCAAAGGAATCAGACTTGTTCTGTCAGAGCCAGAGAACAGAAGAAGACAGCCCACCTAAGCAGAGAAAGACCACACCTCAGGAATTCTGTCTTTCCTCAGTGTCTTTAGAGTCACATTTTTAAAAACACATGGGCTCTGGGCTCTGTTTCTACCCTCCTTTCCTGTGATGCTAATGCAGGTAGCGAGGGAGGTGAAGCGAAGATCACGGGCAATGGAGATTTCACTGGGAAGGCGGCAAACCCAGTATTTCCCCAAATTGCTATTAATTCCAAAAAAGGAGTCACTGTCCCTTTTTTCACTAGAAACAACATCATAGAGGATGCGCTCGACTTAGCCCATCCTCCCTGCCAGCCATCGGTCCAGGGCGGAATCACATTCATACTCATGATTAAGTTTCTGAGAGATTGGCATCTATGAGCTGGGGAGGGTGAGAAGAGGAAGTGGAAACTGCTGAATCAACCATGTTTCTGATAATGGGCATTATCTACTTCCAGGATTACAGCACTCACCAGTGTATGATTAGTCATCTATGTAAGCTCTATTTCAAAAATTTAGATGACATCCTCCTGTTGATTTTCAACCGAATTCAGACCATGTCTTATTGATTGTTCCTAGCTAAACCAATCCTAGCACATAATGATTACAGGAAGAATCTCTATCTAGTTTCCATTCCTCACAGTCTTGTCTTCGATAAAAGTGATGGTTGAATATATGATTCCATGTGTTTATATATTGGTAAGATTTTCCATGTCAGTCCCCAAGCCAGGAAGTAGCCCTTTGCCATGTATTTGGACTTGGGTTGGAACATAACATTCTTGTGCGCAGAGTATGTGCTTAATACACATGTTGAATGAGTAAAGAAAGGAAGCTCTGAGTTATGGCTGAATTGGAAGAGTCTTAGAAAATTCCTTGGTGACAAATTGATGTTCCCAGGTTAAAAATGATTTGCCTGCAGTTACACAGATGGAAATGACCAGTTTGATATTTCCCTGACTGAATTATTACCAATGTATCTCCAAACATAACCATAATGCCCAGAACACAGTACAGCTTGATAAATATTTGGTAAAAGAATAAATCACAGATTTGACTATCAACTAACAATATATGTCCAGTCCTGTCATTACAGAGTTGAAATACTAATGGGAAGGGAAGGCTGAGAAAGGCCACAGTGTCAGGTCTGGCTCTTTGGGGGAACACCCAAGATTGCTCAGGTGTTCAATAGTCAACATCCTATCATGAAGCCCTTCTTTGAGGAGTCAGTCCTTTATTTCCTGTCTTGAGTCCTTGTCATTTTCTCCACTTTGTGTGTGTGAGCAGTACCTCGGGGCACATATCTTGGTATTGGATTTTGTTCTTTCCCTTGTCTCCTGTGTTTTCTACCCAGTAGAAAGCATCCTTTCCTATTGAGTTTCCAAGCCAGAAAACTGGGAGTTGCCCTTGACCTCCCCACCCGTACTCCCCACCCGTACTCCCTGCATCTCCTACATCTGCTCAATCTCCAGCTCTAGTCTGTATTTGAAATTAGGTGCATCCACCTGTCACCATCCCCACACTGCTGCAGTCTGAGGTTAGGCCCTCCCTTTCTCACTGTGACCATGTTCCTGTCTAAGCAACTGGTTTTTCTTTTCACTTTCTCCTCTTTGTTTATTCGATCCCACAGCATCCAATGTGATTTTTGCCAAAGTGCAAATCAGTCTCTGTCTCCTTCTGTTAACATTTTTCAAATACTTTGCCTTGTGTCCAGCATGAACTGGAAGCTTCTCTGTGACCTGACTCCTGATGCCCACTGCCTTCTTTGGCCCGCAGCTTGCCTCCTTCAGACTTCCTGATGACCAAGACTCCAGTCCCTCTGAGCTACCTGTGTTTCCTTAAAAGCATCTCTTCCCCCACTGTTAATGAATGAGGTGTCAACTTGACAAAGCAGTTTCCCCTTGATGCAAACCACAGGCAGAGTCAGCTAGCTATGCATGGGCACATCCTGTGGCAGCCACAGGGGTTAAAATTTAGAACAAATATGAAAAATTGCTATTCAATTCCCCAAATTTTCTAAAGGAAAAAAAAGGGAAGTCCATGGATTCTATTGCTCAAAAATAAAACATTTGTTTATGAAATGCAAAACCGAAAGACATTCGACATCATAATCACAGGACTTTGGCTGGTTGGCTTTTAAATTTATAATAAAGCACATTTCCCTTTCTGATTTATTTAGTCTCTAGAGCCACATTTGCTTGGTTTTATTTCCAAATCTGTCTGTCAGCTGTGTGCTCTTTATTTGGTTACTTACTTCGCTATGCTTCAGCATCCCACGTGTAAAAGGGGATAAAATACTTACCGTAGAGGTTCACGGTGAGGGTTAAATACATTAATGTTGGTGCTTAGAATTTTACCAGCTCAGGGGCTGGGGTCGTGGCTCAGTGGTAGAGCACTCACCTAGTACGTTTGAGGCCTTGGGTTCAATTCTCAGCACCACATAAAAATAAATAAATAAGGGCATTGTGTCCAACTACAACTAAAAAATAAATATATATATTTTAAAAAAATAACCAGCTCATAGTAAGTGCTGTCATAAATGCTAGCTGCTTTTATCATTATCATTGAAATACTTTTTAATTTTCAAAAATTTTAAAGAAAATTTTTAAATCAACATATGAAAATTGTACACATTTATTTAAGTCTCAGCTCAACTTAGAGAAAAGTCTTGAACAATTTGAATGGACCAACCTAAACAGTAGAATAGTTAAATGTAAATGTTGGCACATCCATACAATGGAATTTCACACCTTCATTAATGCTATCTTTGATTCATGTTTGGGTTTTTAATAACATGGAAGAATATTAAGTAACAATAATATGCTAATTCAAGAAGGAATATTACATACTAATAGTAAAATATAAAATTGGGTAAAGAATGATAGCATAATTTAAATTTTTATTTATACTTTCCTATATTTTCTAATTTTTATACAGTGGCCATGTATATTTCCTATAAAAGAAAAATAAACTAAAATAAATATTTTTAAAAAAGAAATTAAAGCTTTACCTTTTTTGGACTTTCTTGAACCCACCATCATGAACCCCCAACATCTGACCCAGACTGTCACATAGCAAGAAATGTAATTCTGTAAACACTTTACAGAATTATTTTCTTCTTTTGCTCAAGTATTCCCTGTGACCTGCTTGGAAAGAGGCTATAAACAAGCATAAAAGCATTCATTAAAGAAAGATGTTTCATAAGGAAGATTGAACATATTCTCAGACCCACCAAAGCCCAGTGAGGCTTGATGCTTCCCTCAGAAATGTAACATGTCCAGAATGTAATGTCCCCAGAAGTCACTACCTGTGCCCTTAACAGCCAAAGGGCAGACTGTGGCAGGTAGGAAGGTCCACTTTCGCTTTAGAAAGAATGAGGCTATTGGGTTCAGTGGTTGGAGTGCAGCAGTCACAGACAAGCTGCTCCAACCAGCTCACTGTCTTGCAGACTTCATTTTGAAAACCAAGTGTTCTGACACTTGAGGCAAGCTCCATCCCAAAAATAAAAGGGCAAGCACAGAAAGCACAGAGGGAAAGAGTTAAGTGCAATTTTGGAGGGGAGAGGGTGGAGAGAATGATAAAGTAAATGACCTTGTACTTTATCAAATGACCCTGAAGTGCCCCAGGATGCTGCTCCTGTGCCATAATCAAAAGCATCCAGGGGGCTGGGCTCTGTCTTTTGACTTTCTCAGAGCAGAGCAGAGGGCAATGGTGTGCTAGGGGCGAGCAGGCGGGTCAGAGTAGTTGAGCTAAGGGTGAGTGAGATCTCTGTCCACTCATCCAAATTCCCATCATTTGCCATGTTCTGTGCATCTCTGCATCGCTGCCCTTGGTAAGCTTCTTCTGTACAGGTCTCCAGCATTGTGAAGCCAGCCAGGGTTGACAGGGACACGAGGCATTCCCTATGGACCGGGAATGCCTAGGTTACATAGTCTGTCTGTCACACAGGTAAACATTGCTAGGTCGCCCATCCTATACATACACTGGCACAGTCTTTGCCTGGGTCTTTCAAACTTAATTCTTACTGCTTTCTCTTATTTGTCCAAGAAAATACCCCGAAATCTTGGTTTCTCTTTCATTCCCTCCTTGTTCTACGACTGGCTAACTGACCCCTTTGCTGAATGAAGTTCTGATCAGATATGTGTGGAAGAACCCATGGTGGGGTGGGGGAGACAATGGTTTCTCTCTGTGCTCACACCCTATGTCTGCTCTGCAGACCACTGCCAACCTGGAAAGACTGATGTGAACAGCTTCTGCAGGGGCAAACCACCCAGAGCAGCCCTTTTTTTTTTTTTTTGTCCTTGAACCCTTTCTAGCAAGTGTCAATGTGTCATCCTTCCTCTCTGGTTTCAGCTCTCTCCAGTCTCGGTCTCTATCTCTGGTGTACCATTTCCCTCTAGGGCACAGCCCACTTCTTTTCCCCTTCAACTCTTTTATTCCGTGATGACATAGCCCTGGGGAAGAGAAGCTGTGAGGAACTCTTCACTCTTAGCTAGGTTTGGTTTCTTTACTGGTGCCATGACATCATCTCTACCCTGGAAATTCCATTTCTTTTCTGTACCTCCACCTCCGTTCCAGCCCTCAGAGTCCCTATAAAAAGGGGTTTGCAACTCAGATCAGCACAGGACACAGCCAGGTTCTGACGCTTCTGAGCTCTGCAGTCTCAGCCCTAGGCAAACCTCTCCTCCACCAACACCATGAAGCTCTGTGGGATTGTCCTCCCTCTCCTTGTGCTTGTGGCTGCCTTCTGCTCTCCAGCACTCTCTGCACCAAGTAAGTCCACTGTTTCTTCTAGGGTCAAGGTAGGAGCTGCGGAGGGGTTGAAAGGGAACTAGGAAAATTTCCAAAAGGCCTGCTATTAAAGGTAGAGTCTAGTAGACAACCAATGATATTTAAGCTCCTATTTTCTTAAGAATTAACAGCCAACACAGAAAGGGATGGGGTAGAAGTCAGACAGCTGAACAGGCTCTGTCTCTGACTACTGGTTTAAGCCTGTCCCTCTCTATGCCTTGGTTTCCCCATCTGTAAGACAAAGGGAATAAGACACGTTCTGAGACTCAATCCAGTCCCAATCCGCTAGAATTCTTTCTTACCTTTGCTCAGGATTCTGTTTAGAATAACAGTCCCATTCTGTGTGGGTGGGCATAAATATATTGGACCATAATTGGGGTTATGATAGCTCCCCAGGGAAGTTCAATGCAGATCCAGAAGTAGGATCGAAAAATGAATAGCTCCTGGGTAGTTTCAAGCTTTGATCTAACATGGACCTTTCCTTCCAGTGGGTTCAGACCCTCCCACTGCCTGCTGTTTCTCTTACGCCCTGCGGAAGCTTCCACGCAACTTTGTGATCGATTACTTTGAGACCAGCAGCCTCTGCTCCCAGCCTGCCGTGGTGTGAGTATCAATCCCTGGGCTGCTCTGGGAGGCAAGGGTGAGGGGAGGCAAAAAGGGAGCCATTTGGGGCAGGAGGTGATGAAGCAGGAGGAAGTGGTTCTCAGGGCTGATGCTCTGTCAAGGGCAGTGAGTAAGCAGGTCATGAGGTCACTTTTTGAGTCCTGGAAGTGGCTGGGTGACAGACAAAGGACAAGAAAGTGCTTCCTGGGGAAAAACCTATCCAGAGGCCAGAAAGTCAGGAAAAATCAATACCATGAGATAGAAGCAGATTTCTTGAAGAAGACCAGAAAAACATGGAAAAGTCATTGCTAGGAAAAGCAAAGATATAACCGCATTGGTTGCAAAATCAACTGGTTCCTAATCTGGGAAATCCTTGAGGCCACAGATAAGTCCAGTGGGTGGAAGTTATAGAAATATGGTTCCAGCATCATTCTAGAGAGATCCATTCCACTCACATGCCTAATGTGAGTGGAATGGAGATGCCTAATGTGAGCCATGGTCAAGTAGAGAAAGATTCCTACCACAGACAAGGGGGGGGGTGTATTATCAGATGTCCTTAATGGTCCCACAGGACTCTAATGTGTCCACTCTTTGTTCTACAGATTCCAAACCAAGAAGGGCAGGCAAGTCTGTGCCAACCCCAGTGAGTCCTGGGTCCAGGAGTACATGGATGACCTGGAACTGAACTGAGCTGCTTCAGTCTCAGGGGCAGGATGTCTTCAGGGAAGGTCACCTGAGCCCCAGCACCTCTCAGCAAGACGCACCTTATTCTCCATGCTCCTGACTCCTCTCAGGAACCCCTGTCCCTCCCTTCTCTTAATTTAATCTGTACTGGATGCTTTGTTATTGTATGTGGAGTTATTTCTATTATTTAAGGACACATGTCCCCTATGGGGACGGTCCACCGTCACTTCTCTGCTATTGTGGATACATGGATGATACAGTTGATTCCATGAATTTTCATAATAAAACTTTTTTTAAAAAAAATATATAAGCAGTTGCTTTGTGAGTTTTGATTTGATTTGTGGTGTGAAGGGGAATGCCTGGTACTATTAGTTGGGACAAACTGTAGTTTCAAAAAATAATTCAGTCTGAGCCTTCATGAAGTCTTTAACAATTACTAAGTCTAAGGCTCTGTTGTCCTCTGTTTTACAAGTGAATAAAGAGAGGCACAGAGAGGGGAGAGTGACTTGCTGAGGTCAGCTCTGGGAGCACCATGGAAGGATGACCCCAAAGGACAGCTGTGATGCTCAGGGTTGTGAGTTTAACAACCCACGGGGAAATTGTGGACAGGGGCAGCAGCACAATGTAGGGGAAGAGGAAGTCGTTCAGAATCAGAAAAGCAACTTCATCATCTTATTCTCAGCAAAACATTGGGAAAATCATTTTGCCTTACTGGATCTCCATTTTCCTGCCTGGGAAATGGGGAACAATATTTCCCTGGGCTGTTGTAAGACAATGTACAAAGTGCCCATCATGGGACCTGGCCTGTGGAAGATTCTCTCCCTCCCTCTCTGAGCCTCAGTGTCTGTCCTTGTCATGAGGATTATCAGATCAGTTCAAGGAACAACACTCTGGAATCCAAAGCCAATGTGAAGTAGCATCATGAAGACAAAAGAATATGTGTCTGGTTCGGTTCTGAAGTGCTGTGGGAGTGACTTAAAGTCATGGGTATTTAATAATGCTTAATTAGAACTTAATACCATATGGGTCAAAGAGAATCTGGATATGAAGTGGAATTATGTACACAATAAACCCTGATCTGTGGGACACAATCTGTTAAAGCTGAGAGGAACCCTTAGACCATGTGGTCCAACCCTCTCAGCTTATGAAAACTAAGGGCCAAGGGCTAGGAAGTAACTTGCCAAAGGCCAGTCAGCAGAGCAGAACTCCAGCCAGTGTCAGTTCTCAGGTTAGTACCCTTTCTTGTGCACCTTTCCTAGTGAGACATTTCTGTGGTCCCCAAAAGGGTGACCATTGAGTAAGGTAGATAAGGAAGGGACTACCTTGAAAATAATTTGAGTGTTCTTAGCTCTGTGAAAAAGCAGAAACAGGGCTGTTTACTTCTCTGGGTTAGTAGCACAGTCCCATTCTGCCCTCTGTCACCCTATCACTCAAGAGCCCCTGGGGAAACCTCTTCAGATTCTGCAGGAACCAGGAGAAGGAGGGTCAGAGCACAGTGGATCTGAAGCAGGTGTGAGGAGAGGCTAGCAGCAAAGGACCCTCTTGGCTTTACCTTCTGTTTTTATTTGTCTAGATCTGAGCTCTCTGATATGTTAGCTACTGGCCAGAGTGGCTATTTAAATTTCAATTAAATTTAATTAAATGAAATAAATTTTAAAATTCAGTTTCTCTGTCACACAAAATCACATTCAAGGGCTCAATAGCCACATGCAATGGTAGCTATCAGGTTGGACAGTGCAAATATAGAATTATCTGTCATCACAGAAAGTTCCATTGGATGTGAAACCATCCTAGAATAGTCTCAAGGGAAGTGAATAGAGGGAGAGTTGGGGTGGCCTAGAAGGTTAGAGTATAAATTTGGAGAAAGATACCCAACTCTATTCTGAGGGGATGGAATGGGAGAGAATGGATGATCCCCAGGCCTGAAACAAGGTGCATGTCACTGTAATAGGCTGAGCAATGTCCCTCAAGGTGTCCACATCCTAATCCCCAGAACCTGTGGGCACTACCTTACATGGCAAAAGGGACTTTGCAGATAGGCTCTTTCCTTAAGGATCCTGAGATGAAGACATTATCTTGGATTATCTGACCAGACCCTAAATCTTGCCATGTGTCCTTATCAGGTATGCAGGAGGACATATGACAATAGAAGAGGGGTTGGGAATGTGACAACTGAAGCAAAAATGTTATCTGCTGGCTTTGAAGATGGAGAGAGTCTATGAACCAAGGGATGTGAGGCAGCAGCTCTAGAAGCTGGAAAAGGAAGAGAGCAAAATAAGTTTTCTCCCATAGAGCCTCCAGGAGAAGTACAGCCCAGTGAAAATGATTTTGGATTTCTAACCCCAGAAACTTAAGAGACCAAACGTGCATTGTTTTAAGACGGGTGGTTTGTGGCCATTCGTTACAGCAGTCATAGAAAATGGAAACAATCACTGACTGAAGAGTCAGTGCAGAAAGGAATGGAAGATTCTAGAAAGGACGTCAGACTTCCCCAAGGAGACACCTCGAGTGATTGATGGACCATAACAAAGTTGGGCATCTCAAGCAGAGGCTCTGCTTCAGCAGCTGAGCGTGAGAGCTGAGGCTTCACCAAGGGTACAAGACCCCCAGGAAGTGTGCTTCCTCTGGAGACTAGTATGGCCCTCCAGGGGTCCTAGATTTCTAGCTGGAAGAGTCCCTTGACCTGCTGTGGTTTCATCATCAGTGAGAGCTGGGGTAGGAGCAGAATCTGGCTCTCCTCTCTCGAGGTGAAGTCCTTTTCCCCACATCTGCCTATCCCTGGACAAGTCGGAGGGAGGTCAACTCCATAGGAGCAAGACCATGAGAAATACTGCAGGAAGCCCGGACGGTCTCGTGAGGAAAGGCTTCACCCAGGAGTTGCAAATGACAGCGTGGAACTCTGGCCGTGGGGCAATGTGGGACTTTGTGGGTTGCACAATGTGAAACCGTGTTTTTTCCTTTCTCCTCTTGCCACACTACTTCCTTTTCTTACCCTACGGTCAGAGAGTTGGTATCTGCTTACTTGATTTTTCAACTGCAGTTTCCCCTGGTTTCTGGATGGGGGGCAGAGCCAGAAGAAATGAGGCAGGACAAGCGAAGGTGAAGGAGGGTCCAGTCACTGACCAAACCAACCCCATTTTGTCCCTCTCTGACTCCATTCGCCTCTTCTTTTCTGAGTCATTTTCTTCTTCAGTTCCCTTGGGTTCTAGGAACAACAGACCTCATTGATAAGCATCTTTATAAGGGATCAAATCTACCACCAAGCGATGACCAGCCGGACAGAACAGACCAACCCCTGATGAGACTGCCCCTCCCAAGCAGGAACAATCAATCACCCCCTGACAGAATCAAGGCTGCACCCTAGGCAGGAGGCAATCATATTGTGAGGGGAACAGAATCATGCCCTTAAGTAATGATGACCTTCCCAGAGTTTGAGACCAGTTCTGCAATAACAATCAACCAGACCCCAGCAAGACCAAGATGACCTGCTCTGCTAGCTATGCAAACCCCACAGCCATTCAAGTCCCCAACCCTTATCTTTGTTCTCCTTTTCTATACCATCTTACAGCTTCTGTCAGCCATTTAAAGACAGATCTTTGTTCTTCCCAGAATGGACACACTGATTACAGCTCCTTTCTTACCCTTCACCACTGCTCATCTCTTTGATTGGCATATTGAGATGAGTGGCCAAGCCTGGCCTGATGGAATACCTGGAGCAGGGACCTTTGCCTTAGGACTTCAGTGACAAAGGGAGTTTATGGAGCAAGCTCTAGACACCAGGCCTGGGTCTCTATTCTCTTGCAGTGCCTTCCTTTCACGTTTCACTCTCTAGATGGGAGGAAGCCGGTTTCCTTATGCATATAAACTTTCTATGCTTCTCTCCTTATCCCACCCCAGCTTAGAACCTTCTATAATGTTCCCATTGACATGGGCATTTTTCTCTGGGGGGCCAGGAGCTGAGCAGGGACTAAGAAAGGAAGTTTAAGTGAAGATGGTTTAAAAACAAAACAAAACAAAAAAACCCACAGTTCTTCCTGGTGATCGAGACCAGCAACCTTGTCACACAGTCCTGAGCTGCATTCACACCAACCCTCCACAGACCTGAAGGACTTACCTTCACCCTCTTTTCCACTTGTCCCCACCTGTTCTCCTTTCCAAACTCCTCCTGGGGAAAATAGCAAAATGTGTAGAAATGTAGAGAGAATATTGTGACTACATTTTTGTCCTGTTTAAATACTTTCATTTTTTATATATATGATACGTGTGTAAAACATATAAATTCAGAAGAAAAGAGAAAATCTTTTTTTTTTCTCCCTCAGGGAACTAGGTTTAATAGTAATGGGATCATCTGGGGGACCCTCCCTTTCTATGAAAATCCTCCCAACTGGGAAAAGGATAGGAAAATCCTTCCTTTGGGTTGCATTAACTCCTTCTAAATCTCAGGATGCATGTGCCTCCTGTGCTTATCAAAAAGGGCCTAGTTACTTATAGTGACTCCTAGTTCATCTCCTTCACGGGTCTTTCTTCCTTCTATACGGGGCTGGAAGAATTGGGGTAAGCATTAAACAAACACTTTAATGTCACAGGCACCATACTACACATGAGTTTTAGTATATAGACTTCTTTAACCCTTGCAAAAACTTGAGTCGATATGATTCCCATTTTAAAGAGGAGAAAACTAAGGCTCTGAGAGGTCAAGAGGTGGATCTGTAGTGTGGAGACACTGGCTTTGTCTTATCCTTCTCAGTTGTGATCTCTTCAGGTCAATTAGATTTAAACTAGCTCTTCTTTTCTACAGCCTTCCTAAGTGTTGACCTTGGAACTGTTAAGCCCCTCCCCCTCCCATCCTGCCTTTCTGTATCTCCTTGATTTGGGAGGCTGGAAGACCTTGTCCTCTTCTTCCCCATTATTTGTTGAAAAGAACAAATCCTTGAATTTTTTAGGCTGTCAGTGGAGGAGGCTGTTGCATCTGATTCTGAGGTCTGCAGATTCACTGGTTGATGAACTGTTGGAATTCCCAACAGACTAAACACTCACCAAGTCATTTGATGTCATCTACTCCATGGTCTTAAAATTAAGAATTTTTGAACAGTGGACATTATATAAAACGCAAAGGCATAAAAAGATATTCAACAAAATTAAGCCTACCTCCTAGTCTCATCACTCAAATTATCCAGTTTTACTTCCCAGAAGCAACAACTAACTGATTGATGGCTTTGGCTCTTTCATGAACTCATTTAGAGGTTCAATGACCTTTAAAAAGTGTCAGGAACTGGAACAATAGGGCCTTTGATTGGTTTTTAGAGTTGATGTTGACGTACATTTGTTTTAGTTAGCAGTTTTTGCTGCTGTGACTAAAAGACCTGACAAGAACAATTTTAGAGGAGGAAAAGTTTATTTGGGAGCTCACGGTTTCAGAGGTCTCAGTCCATGGACAGCCGGTTCCGTTCCTTGGGCCTCGAGGTCAACATCATGGCAGAAGAGTGAGGTGGAGAGAAGCCCCTCACATGATGATCAGCAAGCAAAGAGACTCCACTTGCCAGATATAAACTATCTACTCTAATGCCCGCCCCCAGTGAACCCACCTCCTCCAGCACATCCTACCTACCTTCATTTTCTACCCTGTTAATCCCATCAGGGGATTAACTCACTCATTGGGTTAAGGCTCTCCTAACCCAATTATTTCTCCTGTAAACCTTCTTGCATTGTCTCACACATGAGCTTTTGAGAGACACCTAATATCTAAACCATAACATAAGCTTGGATTTACAAAATTCTTGCCTGTCCTTCTCTGGGACAAATCTAATTTGAGATTTTAAAATGTTACCTTTTCTTTTCTTTATTCAATTCTCAAAACAAGGACTTGCTAGAAACATCCTAAGAAAGCTTCATAAAACTGCCTGTTTCTTGAGGGGCTTATGCATTTCATAGACACCGTCTTTGATGTGCAAAACTGTAACTTCATTTTTTTCCCCAGTTGAACACAACTCCCCAGTCACCATTTATTTTGGTGGCAGAAAATTTCATCTGTCCAACAAAATGAACACAGTTGCTTCCTGATGTTTTTCTCTGAGAATCTTCCATCTCCCATTCTTCTTCCTTCTCTGGTCTTCCCTGCTGATGTTCCCAACCCTTGGTTAGTGTCTGATGAGGTGCATCTCAGTCTTTTAGGTCACTGGCCCATGTCATAGATGACTGCTGTGTCACTTGTCCTGCTATTACCTCCCAGGTCAGGTCTGTGGCACCATATCTTTTGTCCCACCCTAAGCTCCTCTGAGCCCACCAGCCCTGAACAAAACAAAGTAACAAATGTATTGGATCAGAGTATGAGAAATCATTCTGCTTCCCTGGGGGTGAAGGTGTAAGTTAGTAGTGTATAGACCTTTTGGAGAACAGTTTGGCAATATCTTCTAATTCTATAGTACACACCATCTATTCTGGGGAAATACTGATGTACATAAACAAGAACCATATACAAATATGGTCATTGCAGCATTGTTTATGATAGGGAAAAAAACTATTGGAATCTAACAAAATGGGCAAGAATTGGAGATTGTTTAAATAAATTATGAACTATACATATAAAAGAATTTTTAGATAGCAGTAATTTTTTTTAAAAAAAACAGATAGTAACCTAGAAAGCTCTCCAAGACATATTGTTAAGTGAATAAAGCAAAATAATATATATAAAATATAGCTTCATTTCTGCAAAAAAAATCCCCATATACTTATATATGCACATATGTGCATGTAAAGGCATGGGAAAGGGCCTTAGAAAAACACACAACAAACTGCTAATGTTGATGCCCTCCCCAAAAGTTACTCTGTATGTCCATGTCATTTGTTGATCCTAAGAGTTAATTCAGTATTTGTTGTAAAAAAAAATGAGCTTTTAAAGATCATGTTAGCTGAGTTATAACAGTCATGCTTAGGTCACTTTGAGAGAGGGATCTGGGAGAGCTTCCCTGGCCAGCAGTTCCCAGAGGGTTAGTCTGAAAGTTCTTTGGCTGTCCTGCCCTGGTCACTGTCATCAAGGCCAACCTCCTCTTCAACTGAAATCCAACCAGCCACTTTGGGCTTGGATTTGGACCTGCCCTTTGCTGTCCTCTGTGCTGTCCGAGGTCATTGCTCTCCAACCTGGGCTGAGCTGCTTGGGCCTCTCTCCTTGTGCCCTGGTGAGGAGTGCCCAGGTGTTTGCAACTTTTGCCCTTGTGAAGTTTCTGAGGTGCTGGGTATGGTGATGAACTCAGACTAATTCCATTTTAGGATTGGGAGCCATCTCATCACAAAGTCATGAAAAGTTCATTTCTGTTTTACTATAAATTACTAGATTTCTAAACTTGTTTGGAATTCCTGCCCATGCCTTGAACTCACCCATGCTTGGCTTTCCCTGACCAGATAACAACCCTCTCTAAAAATCTTAGTGGTGCCTCATAAATCCTGGCTCCCGTGACCAGATAACTGTTAGGTGCAGGACAGGCTGAATAAATTGTCTGCAGGGCATGCCAAACAAAATGAAGGGCCCACCTTTGCTCCTGTTGCTTACCTTTCCAAACAACTAGATCCAACTGTTAGGGGGTGGGCCCCATGCCTGTGTGCTCTAGCTGTGGCACACGTTTTACTACAGGAGACAAAGAAACTGACTTTCGGAGCACAAACTATTATCATTTCCCCTCACACTCTGGAGGATCTTCTCACTTACAAAAGCTTAAAGACCCTTCCTCCCTGCCGCATCCTTTCCCTTCTGGTCTCATTCCTCCACGATCCCTCTATTTCATTTATGGCTTGCTCAACCCTAAACCCAGCGACTCTTCTTCCCAAAACTGAAACACCTCCCTCCCATGCTCTGCCCCACTCATATCTATGAAAGGCCTTTGCTTGATACCACTTACACTTGGTTTACTGACGGCAGCGCCTTCACACTAGATGGTCATCACTATGCAGGATACTCTGTTATCTCCCTGACTGATCCACTCAGCACAAAATTTTCTACAATAGAGGCAAAATCCCTACCTCTTCACACCACCAACCAGCAAGCTGAATTAACAGCCATCACTAGGGCATCACCTGGCAGCTGCCCATTCCCTAAATTTATACACAGACTCTAAATATGTTTATCACATAATCCTCTCCCATTCTGCCATATGGAAAGAGAGAGGACTCCTTACAACTAGGGGCTCTGCAGTCACCAATGCTAAGCTCATCACTGATCTCCTTGGAGCCTCATTCCTTCCCACTAAAATCAGGATCACACACTGTCGCTCATACCAACATGGCTCTTCACCTGTCACAAGAGGCAATTCAAGGGCTGATCAGGAAGCCCAACTAGCAGCCCTTGCCCCATATTGTACCCTAGCACCCGTTATACCCCAACCCAAATCCCCAGTGTCAATCCGATATCTCCACTCCGTCTTTCACACTAACTCCCAAAGCCTCAAAGCTTTTACAAGCTCATTTCTCACACTCAGCCCCGAGGATATTTACTTTCTGCAACAGCTAACCTCTAATTGCTCCATCTGTAAAAGAACAAATCCTCAAACCCCTTTAAAACCAGGAACGTTCCCCACACATAAAGCACGGGGCCACACTCCAGCTGCCGTCTGGCAGCTAGATTTTTACCAACATACCACCTGTCTGCAAACTTAAATACCTACTAGTTCTAGTAGACACTTTCTCAGGATGGGTTGTGTTAGGTGCAGGACAGGCTGAGTAAGCTGTCTGCAGGGCTTGCCAAACAAAGTTAGCTGCAGGATGACCTGGCCACTCAAACCCTCTGTCTGGTTCTTTATCAACTGTTTGCTTCAAGTCCAAACGCCCAAGCCCCCGCTCAAGGCTGAACACTGAACCCCCCTTGTGCCAACAAGGCAGCTTGCAGACCCAGAGACCCCATTAGATTTGGGCTATAAAAACTCCCTCCTGC
>NW_025999880.1:558752-562555 GCF_001458135.2 Marmota marmota marmota
CCTAACTGCCGTCCTCTGCTCTCTCTAAACTCTCACACTCTCTCTCTCTCTCTCTCTCTCTCTCTCTTTCTTTTCTCCTCTGTTGCACTGCTGCAATAAAGATCTCTTGGTTGCTCTGGGTGTTGTGGTCACTTTTCTTTCATTGGTGCCGAAACCCGGGAGAGGGATTAAACCCACTTTTGGGTCCCTCTTCTTTCAGAAGTGCCACTCACCGGACGGCCTGAACCCATTTTCTGGACAGCCAGAACTCCATCCACCACCGGCCTTCGATTGGTGAGTTTCCCCTTCCTGGAGCCCTAAACCCAATGGTGGTGTCAGGAGGATTTGGCCATTGATTGTCCGGCAAACCTCTTTGCCCACCTGCAGGGAGGGAGCACCCCACCACAGCTTTCAAGGCCACAGTGGCCCTCAGGGACTCCTTCCTAGGGCAGATTAGACTCCTGGGTTCAAAATTATTCCCTTCCCTTCCCAGCTGGTAGTTTACCAGCATAGGCTTTGTAGGTCTCGTTCAAAGGACTGTGTAATCTCCAGGAACACAAGAAAGAGAACTGAACATCACCCCACCCAGACCTTCATGGTTTTGGTGGCTCTCATAAAGTCCTAGTCCTCACCTTCAAGACTCGGCCGCTAGAGAGATGCTTACCCTTCCCTTCCTCCCTCTTCCCCTGTCTCTCTATTTCTCCTCTTTCCAGCCCTGGGAGTCTCAGGCCTCTCCAGGAGGGGGTCCCGAAAAGCCGTGGCCAAGGTCTCCCACGGCTCCGGCTCCATCCAGGACGAGAGCTTCGACTATCAGGATTCGGTGACAACCAATCTCTGCAGCTCGAACCTGCCACTAAGGCACTCCTGATTTTTGGCTCTAGTGGGGATGCCCCTTTTGCCAATAAATCAGTTTCCTCCTCCTCTCTTATACTATCTTTGCATCTCCTTCCCTCTCCCTTATACTACCTTTGCGTCTCCTTCCTTCTCCCCTATACTATGTTTGCGTCCTCTTCTCCTCCTTATACTACCTTTGTGACATAGGTAATGTGTCCTCTCTGCCGGTCGACTCTCCCCTACAATGCCTCTTAGATAACCTCAAAACCCTCTCCTTGACACCAGACATCAAACCCAAAAAATTGATCAAATATAGCACCCAGGCCTGGCCCACTTGCTGAGAGCCATAGCCAAGTAGGAATGACGCATGGCATTTTTGGGTTGAAAGGTGACCCTGCTCAGGGATTAGAGTGGCTCCGGGTTTAGGGTGGATCCTGCTGGAATAGGGTGGCTCCAGGTTTAGGGCGGATCCTGCTGGGATTAGGGCATATCCTACTGCCTCAGGCGCCCGCTCCTTGAGTTCCCATTGGGTTCTGAGAGAATTGGTATGCAGAGCCCGGTGGAGGGAGTGTATTTTTCCCAGAACGTGCATGTAGAGTGTCGGTGAGAGTTCGGGAATAAAGAGTTGCTGTTGGAATCTACAAGTTTTTGTGGTGGCTCGGTTATTTTGTGCCCAGACAGACTGTGGCACCCACTTATCCCTTAGACAACCAAAACAAATAGCCCCCTTTTGGGTCCCTAGATCCCTCCATTCTAAGGGATCTCTACAATTACTGTGAGCATTCGAAAAAATGGGTAGAGATCACTTTCTTCTTGCTCCGATCCAATCCTGCTCTCTGCACCTCTTGCAAACCTCTACAAATTCTTTTGGCTTGCAAACCAACTCCCCCAACCACCGATCCCCAACTTTCTCCTCCTCCGGACTCATCCACTACTTTTGACCCTGCTAATGAACCTCCATCCTATCGCCTGGCTCCAATAGGTCCTCACCCTCAGCCTTCTGCCCCAGACTCTCCGCTGTCACTCCCACCTCAGTAACCTGCTTTCTCCCTCCAAGTACTAGATCAAAAACCTACACCACCACCCTTCCTTAGACCGTTGCCCCCTTGCTGAGGTAGCAGTTACTGAAGGAATCCACCCACTCACTCACTCCTCTCTTCTCCTGTCAGTGCCTACACCTGGTCCCACCAGGTCCTCTTACCAGCTAACCAAAAGCTCAAACGAGCTGAGGAGAGCCCTTGGACCCCTATCAGAGATCTGGTGAAAATGGCCTTTAAATTTGCTTTGTCATCACTGAAAACAGGTTACTAAGAATTAAAGTCCCTTACAGGCTTTTTGGGATATTCACTCCCATCTTCCCCTCTGCTCTACCTGCTCTGCTGCTCAAGTTTTCCTTGCTAGGAAACTCCCAAACCCCTTTCCCATTATTCTTTTACATCTCCTTCCTCATTCTCAGATCCACCAAGCTGCTCTCAGCCGCCTTCCCCTCTTCCCCCTCCCTACCCAGGCCCACAGAAAAGTCTTAACTGACCTTCTCCAGAAATCTTCACCATGGCTGATTTTAGGACTTTCAGCAAAAGAATCTCTACAAAAGAGTTTAATGTAGATAAACTTCCTCTTTTCATATTGCCCTGTTTTACTTGGCCACTGGCTGGAAAATCAGCACTTCAGGTGCTGGACACCCCCTTACCAATTTTTCACAAAAATATGTAAACAAGGTCTCTGGCCTTGAGCTGGGCTTCACAGAGATGACTACATTTCTAAGATAAGGGAGTTACTAACTGGGCTCCATGGTAACAGCTGGCAGGGGGAGGAAAGAAAAAGAAAAAGAAGTTCTCCCCTTCCCAGGTGTCCTTGAAGGGTTAACTTGCCCAGAACAGAGGGAAAAAAACCCTGCTTTTTGTGAACTTCTGCAGACTGTGAACTTCTGAGCCTCTCCGTTTAAATGCTGGGTGCAAAATTATGGAACTACCTAAACTTGGGGTTCAGGGGATTAATTGATTACGAAGCTGTGTCCTCTGAATCTGGCTGCAACCAAATAAGACTGTTTCCCTATCTTCACTGCTATCTTAGGTGCCTTGCCTTGTCCGTCCCTACAACAGTATAATTCTATACGCTTAAACATTGTTTATGTTTTCATGAAAGGGTAAACAGATGTGATTAATTGTGTGTTGCAAATAACAAAATATCTCTTATTGAAATGGAATAACTTGCCTAAATTCAGAAATTTACAAGGATTGGTTCAAAGTGTGAATAAAGAAGGAGTTAACAGATGAGAAAGAGAAATTAGAAGGTTCTAAGTATGGATTTAATAGAAGGAAAAGATGTTTCTGGATAAGAGAGTCTATGTGATTAAGTAAATAAGAGGGTTTAAGCAAGTGATAAAGAAGGCCTGTGTACGTTGGCTACATAGGTTTAAGTAAATAATAAAGAAGGTCTGTGTATGTTGGTTATATATGTAAGTTTTTTGAGCAAGTAATCATGAAGGAATTAAGGATTATACAACTATGGTTAAACAACAACAGTTATTTTGCAATATTGTAATATGTTATTTCTTTAAGAGCTAAACTTGATTAATATAAAAACATCAATGTAATTGTGTTACTATTACTTTTCTTTGTATATTAAATGTGTTCATATTTTCCAGGTATATAAGTCTTTAAGATAAAAGCTTTTTTTAAAAAAAAAAACATTATATCAAGCTGGTATTCTCCAAAAGGTTGCATGGTAATTTTAGGCTTATAAAAATAACATATTGGAGATTTATTTATATCATTTATTTATTTATTTTTTTAATTTTTTATTGTGGGTTGTTCAAAACGTTACAAATTTCTTGGCATATCATATTTGACACTTTGATTCAAGTGGGTTATGAACTCCCACCTTCACCCCATACACAGATTGCAGAATCACATCAGTTACACATCCATTGATTTACAAATTGCCATCCTAGTGTCTGTTGTGCTCCACTGCCTTTCCCATCCTCCACC
>NW_025999880.1:567096-601279 GCF_001458135.2 Marmota marmota marmota
TGACATCAGATCTCTGCCATGTTGGTGTCCTATGCGAATGGCAGCATTTCGTTCCTCTTGCCGGGCAACCAAAGCAACGGGTGAGTCCTGACCGGCCGTCAGCAGGACCCGTACGGAGAAGCAGTTTCCGCGGGCTCCTAGCCCCGGTCTAGGGAGGTTCCGGGAGCCGGAACTCGGCCGCCCCGCGCTCGGTGTTCGCTCCGATAAGCTCAGGTTCTAAGAAGCACCCAGGCGCTGAACCCTAGCAATCTGTCTGCAAGCCGCAGGTGAATTGCAGCCTGAAATTACCTGATCTATGGCTGAATGAGCTGCGGTCAGTCTAAAACAGGGAAGGTGACGTCAGTTTACCATCATGGTGGCTGCTGGCCTCCTCTGTGGTCTGACCGGTGTGGAGAACCGAGATGGTATTTATATCATTTAATTTTCTATAACTGGACCTGTTATCAATAAGATTAATATAAAGTTCTATAAAATGGATACAATTTAAATGTAATATATTGTGTTAGCTAGTATTCATGTGACCTCAAACAACAATATATGTAAACTTTATAAAATTATATTTAAAAACAAAGATCAGCTTCAATACTAGAACACTTTACCTAAGATTTATAAAGGGCCCTACCTTACCTGAGATAAGGCTGTGCCTCCCATCTTACTACATGTCAGAATGACTCCAAAGTCGGTCAGACTTCAGCTAAAGCCCAATACTCTTAATTTAAAGTGAAACTGACTTTGCTGGATATTTAAGATCAAGACTTAAAGTTAAATTAAAATGGCCAAGAAAACCAATATTTGGCTCTTGCCCTCTGAGTCAGTCTGAATCTAGGGAACAGGGAACTTCTCTAAAGAGCTTTGCAACTCTGGGCCACATAACCTCCTGATCAGGGAGATTAATGAGACCACTGGAGAATGAAAAGCCAATCAGTGCATTTGCTATGAAGAGGAGGGTCATCGGAGAAGGGAGACATCCCTGATGCTTCCAAGGGAAGCCACATGGTCAAGCAATACCTGGACCCATCTTAGCGCAAATGGCACTAGCAGAACTAAGAAGCTGCTCTCAAGTTCCCCCAGGAGCGACCCCTATGGGAACTTGGCTGACTCTTAACAATAGATAGAAGCAAAGTCAATTTTGACCAGCTTGATCTTAAACACCTACCAAAAACAGTTAAGCCAAAACACAGTTATTCCTAGGAGTAATGAAGGACAAAAACAGCTAGAAAAGAGGAGACAGCAACTAGGCCAACCGGCTCCATGGGGAATGTTCAATCAAGTATGGCCTTGGCTCCTCCCCCTCACAGGACCCCTATTAGTCCTCTTTATGTTTCTCCTAATAGGACCATGTCTATTAAATTAACTACAGAAGTTCCTGCAAGATCAGATACACAAATTCACCAACCAGTCAGTCAAACAACTACTTCTTTAAAACTACCAGCCCCTGATGCCCAAGACAGAGACCTACCACTCATGACCAACTCCTCTAGCTCCAGAGACTCTGCCCCCACCTAAAACCCTCTCTAACCCCTTTTCCAGATTTTACAACCCCTCTTTCACTTCCTAGGAATGAGAACTACTCTCCAGCAGGTCCACTCTGCTTGTTCAGTCTGCTCTACAGTATCCCCACAAGGAAGCAACAAACCTAAACTCCCCACACATCAGATGAGGAGCCACTAGCCAGGCGAAGACTGGTAGATCAACTTCACTCACATGCCTAGGCCCAAAAAGGCTTCACTACCTACTTACTTTGGTTGATACTTTTTCAGGTTGGATAGAAGCCTCCCCTACATCCAGGGAAACTGCTGACACCGTCAACTCCATCCTCATCCAGCAGATCATTCCCAGATTCAGACTTCCCGCCTCCATCCAGTCAGACAACAGTCCGGCCCTCACTTCTCAGGTTGTTCAATAGTCTCCAAAGGCCTCAACATCACTTGGAGGCTCCATATCCCATACCAACCCCAATCCTTGGGTAAAGTTGACAGGCCTAATGGCATTCTCAAGGATCATCTCACTAAACTTGCTATTGAACTCAGGCTTTTCTGGCCCAATCTCCTACCATTGGCCCTCACCTGAATTCAGGCAGCCCCAAGGGCCCCCTCAGGCCTTAGCCCCTTTTAGCAATTCTATGGATGCCCTTTCTTAACCACCCAAAGCTTTCCAATCACTCCTCCTCCCCTTGTGTCCTACCTGTCCTATCTCACACTTCTACACAAACCCCTAAGGGAACATGGAGACCAGTGTATTCCTGCACCATTCATTGCCTCAATCCCAGCACAACCACAAACTGAATTGGGCCCTCTTCAACTGGGTGACTCAGTCTTACTTCAGGAACTGCATTCTCAATCGTTGGAACCTCCCTGGACGGGACCCCATACACTCATACTTACTACCCCAATGGTGACCAAGCATTTAGACACTCTCTGGTACCATTTCTCCTACCTTAAAAAGGTACCTGTTACAAATGTCCAGTCCTGGACTTCCACCACACCCACCAAACTCAAAATTTCTCACCAACCCTAGTCTTCTTTTACTAATCATTAATCTCCCTTAAGTTTCTATCCCAACCACAGATGGCACATTAACATCCAAGCGACATGGCACCAGGATGACACCACCCACTCTCAGTTTATGGGTCAAGCTGATTGTCTTTCCACTGGCTGCAATCGGGCTGTCATCCTTAACATTACTGGATTCAACCAAGCCACCTCCAATACTTCCTAGAGTCCCTGCTACAGGACCAGTGGCTGATACCAAGAATCTCCTCCGTCCAGGACTGGTTTGATGCCATCTACAACTTGTGGCTTCAAGGAACTTTTATGGACTTTACCCCTACCAAAGTAGTTGTCTATAGCCACTGGGTGTTATTTCTGGCTGCCCTGGTCTTCTCAGACCTGTCCCCCGAACATTCTTCCACTTTCCCTTCTAGGTCCCACGCTGCCCACCATTAAGCAGGAAGTAGCTAGAGGATTTTACGCAGTCCCCCATGTCACTTAGAAAACAAAAAGGGAGGAATGTTAGGTGAAGGACAGTCTGGTCTACAGGGCATGCCAAACAAAGTTAGCTGCAGGATGACCTGGCCACTCAAACCCTCTGTCTGGTTCTTTATCACCTGTTTGCTTCAAGCCCAAATGCCCAAGCCTCTGCTCAAGGCTGAATGCTTCACCCCCCTGCTCAAGGCTGAACACTTAACCCGCCTTGTGCCAACAAGGCAGCTTGCAAACCCAGAGACCCTGTTAGATTTAGGTAGCACAGCAGAAGGGCTATAAAAGCCTTCCCCTGCCCACCCCCACACTTCTCTTTCTCTCTTTTCTCCTCTGTTACGCTGCTGCAATAAAGATCTCTTGGTCGCTACGAGTGTTGTGGTCACTTTCCTTTCAATAACAACCCTTTCTGAAACCTCAGTGGTGCCTCATAAATTCTAATGTTGGGATCTGAATTTACTCTCTACCTCGAAATATCATGCCATGTAGATCATTAACCTTCTATCTGCCTTTGTATTATGCTTGTCAAAATCCTGTTAGCTGTAAGTTCTCAAGACACCCGCTTTGCAACTTTGTGCTACAAAACCTTGTTCCTGGAGAGCTGGGGTGCTGGTCTCTAGCCTGTGTTAGGAGAGACAGCTGCTGATCATCTCTCTTTGTATACACAAATATAAGCTTGCTTTAATTTGATTTAAAATTGGAGTTGGTGGCCTTTTCTTTGCGTAGGGGTTCAAAAGTGGCCTTCAGAGCTCTTCCCTTTGGTTTTCTTAGTATTTCTCTGCTCCAACAGTGGATGTCCACTGGTGGTCATCAGTACTTGTCCAAGTTCTGACCACGAAGGACAAAGCCAACTTTACTCACTCCCTTCTCCCACAACCATAGGGATTTCTACAGCTCTTTGAAATTCTATAATTGGGATAGGAAAGAACAAGCTTGCTGCTCAGGTTTCTGGGACATTCTATATGCTCCTGTAGCTCAGCCCCCTGGTAGCTACCTATGCAGCCCTCTCTGTAGGAACCTCTCAGTACAGGGCAGAGTAGGTCAGAGAACACCAACCGGCAAGGTCCAGCCAGCTTGTGATCTTTGAGCATCCATCCCCTCAGGGGTTGACTTCACTCCCTCCTGTCATTCCTTCAGCAGGTGGCTTGTATTCCACTCAGCCCTGCTTTGTGAACTCAGCCTTGGGGCTTGTCAATATCTCAAAGCACACATTTCCCATTTCCCAGAAACGTGACGAATTCTTATAACAGGGACTCAGAGAGGCTGCCTTTTGCTAAAAGCATCAATTCTTCATTGAGAAGACCTATCCAATGAGTAACTAAAAACAGGATAAAACTTGGCATCTCTGCCTTCATTTTTAATATCTGTCCCCTTCATTACCCTAAATATTGGGCCAGATCCCTGCTCAGCTCTTCACGAGGGCATGTTAATCATCTAAGGACTGTTCATCTAAAAACTAGCAATACAGGTTTGTTAACCCTAAATTTGCCTCACCTAGCTCGCCCCCCAACCTTCAAGACCAATTCATGATTTCCAGGAACATTCAACTGTCACCTTTTACAGCATCCTGTTTCAGATCCCTGCCATGGCACCTTGGAAGTCTTCAGTAGCTGTCCTTCTACACCTGCCAGGAAATCACCGCAAGATGGGGCTGCCCGGCTAAGCAGGAACAATCATCTCATAGAAACAGAATTGACCTTCCTGGGTCTCAGGTGTGACAGATAAACATCCTGAGTAATAAGTGGAAACTTTCCTCAAGCAATAAAGACGCAGAACCAGAACTGAAATAACAATGAGCCTGACCCCAGTTTGGCCACATCTGCTGAATGTTGCATCCCTTCCACTCGGGCCCAAATCGGACTCTCTTTAAGTCTATAGACTCACGTGAGCTATAGACTTAAAGACAATGTGGAGACAGTGCTGAGCTGCTGGATCTATTAATGTTCCTTTCCTGCTTTTCACTGTTACCTTTCCTGTTTATTTTGAGGGGGAGAGTGGCCAGATCTGGCTTTTGGGGGGCCCTCCAGATTCAGATGTCAATAGGAGGATCCTGGTCACATTCTGACATAACTGGACCTCCTGGAGGCCCCAGATCAGCCTTCCAGTCCACACCTGGTTTCAAAGTTTAAGTTCTCACTCTGAAGATTCTAAATTACACCATTCATTTCTTTGTTACCATTTCCTGTCACCGGGAAAACTAGTGCCAACCTGCTAAAATGTGTTCTTGAGTATCTCAAGTTTGGCATTTCCACCTGCCAAGAAACAACACTTTAATTTGAAAGTTCTTGTGAACAAAGGAACTACATCCCCTGGGGGCACTCCCTGGAGAGCTTGTGTTTTTCCGAACTTCCTGCTCTGCTGCCTCCCTCACAGCCTTCCTCTCAGGTGGCACAGTATAAATTGTTGTGTATGTGCGCGGCTTAGCAGAAGCCAACATGAAGGCAGCCACAGTCTTGGTCCTGGTGGGTTTTGTCACCCTGGGAATGGACATGGTCTGTGCCCGGACTTATTTTCCTTCCCAAGGTGAGCTGAGGGGATACCAGTTGAGAGGAGAGAAGGCTGGGAGCCCAGTCTGGAGCCTGGAGGTAGTCTGGGAGGCAGGCACATGCCCACTGCATGAATCAGACTTATTTCCTTTGATCTGTAGGAGAGATTACCCTGCATTTCCCATCCTTATGAGAGTGAGTAGAGTTCAACAGAAGCTGGGTGTAGAGAATGGGGCAGGGGTCTCCATAACTAGGAGATGTACCCTAGATGTGACTCCCAGGGGCAGTTGCTCTGGGGTGAACGCAGATTTGTGCAGGGTAGGCAGGTGGCTGTCTTACAACAGAGGTTTTCCAGGATGACAGTGCAGGTTCCTTTCCTGTTGAGTCTCTGCAGGCTTTAGAGCTCCAAGAACATTCTCTCAAGGGCTAGACTCTGAGCATAAGGACTTAAGAGTGACAGTGGTGCTGATGAATCTGAGGGGGTCCAGGAGCACCAAGGAAGGAAAGGAAGAAGCCAGAGTCCTGTGGTGACAAGGGCTTCAGACCTCCAGCATCGGTTCTCCTCTCTGTCCTAGTGACCGCTCCAGGTTCCAAAAACACCATTGTTCATTTCAGAACTGCAACACTATGGAGAATGCCCTGAAGTGCCTGAAGGAGTCTATGGGCTTTGTGTTGAAAGGTGCACAGGAGATGGTTCATGTCCCAGGGGAATGAAGTGCTGCAGCAATGGCTGTGGTCATACCTGCCAGGACGCTGTTTTCAAAGTGAGTATAAACCAGTCAAGGGCTTCATGCGGGCAGACCAGTTCCTGGTGGGCTTTTCTAGGGCAGACAGATGCCGCCTTGTCCACTGCTCTCAAAAGTCTGCATGACTCCAGGAGAGAGAAGTTGGAAGCAAATGATAGAAAGACAACCTGGTTGCGTTATCTATAGCCCTGTCCTAGAAGAGAAGCCCTATTCAATGACAGCCCCAAGGAGCTCAAGTGAGACAAGTAACCGTGACCTTAGATTCACAAGGACATGAACCAGGATTTCTCACTCTCCTTCCTCTACCCCAACCAAAGTACCTTAACTCTTCCAGGAAAATAGGTGATCCTAGGAGGAAGAAGGGAAGAAATGGGAACACCAGTGTATTTGAGTACCTCCTCTGTCAGGCAGGCATGGGCTGGAGTTGAGATAAAAAGGCCAACGTAAACCAGGTTGGGGAACAAACCCGTATCACAACCTGGTGCTTTGTTTAGATTTCTACTAAGTTCTGTGGGAGCAAAGAGTGTGGGGGTGTGTGGGGCAGTCGTCAGAGAGTGGAGAACATCGAAGCGAGAGCTTGAAGATGCACAAAATCTGCTAGACATGGAAGGGCAGTCCAGCTGGTGGGAGAAAGGAGCTTTCCTGGAAGATGGAAAAATGATGGTAATGGGTAGATGTCACCGTGGGGTTGGAGGTTGTGGGGAGGGACACTACAACAAGTCCTCGTCCAAAGAGCGGTGAGCATGCCTACCACAGTGTCAGTGCTAAGCAGCCGGCAGTTTCTAAGCAGAGGAAATGTCCTTATCAAACTTGTGTTTCAGAAGAGTGGCTCTGGCAGCCATGTTGTCACCGGTTCCCCAGCCAGAGGCCCTGCTGGGTTTCTAGTACACTGGATTCAGTTGCCCCCTGCATCAGAAATAAGAGGAAACATAAAAAGAAAAACAATGAATGTAATCACCATTCAGCCAAAACTGGGAAGGCAGCTACTTTGTATCCATTTGTCTTACAGAAACACAACTTATTGGAACAAAAGCAAGGGAGTTACCAGGCCTTACTAGCCTGAGAATATTATTCTGGTTGTTTAACCTCTGCTGGTGCCTGTCCAGGATTTGGGAGCAATTCCTCAGTTTCCATTCTTTGCATGAGGAAGTCGGGATGGACATACAGGTTATTAGAAAATGGTGAAGAAAAATAATAATGTGGGGCTTTTAATTTTAAAGGAATCCCATTTAATTTTAAAGGAATACCAATCTCAAAAGGTGAATGGAGATTGACAAGTGTACCTGGTGACCAGCCCAGAAGATTTCTTGTGAATCCATGAATCCCATGCTCGGCTATTCCCTATCCCTGGAAGATCTACAATGGTGGGGTGACTGCTTTCTAAAGCTCTTGTGTCCCAAATAAATTTAATCTGTGCATGAGTCAGGCTGAGTCTTTCTTCTCACAGTTAGGCATTCCCTCCACCCTCCAGATCGGCACCATCTTCGAACACTGCAGCATGGCTCATGAAAGCAAAGCCCTTGGGACACCTGTAGGTAAGAGACGAGGTCCCAGTGCCAGGTCCTTTCCCCCTGCAACGTCTGTATCTCCAAACAAGACAAAGGGCACAACAATATTTTCTTGGGCATTCTGTGAACATAAGTTTGGTCAAGCAGAAACAAAATTAAATAAACATGTCCCACAAAGCAGGCCCGCTGGGGCAGCGATTACCAAGGGGAAGACTCAAGAGAAGCCGGAGAAATTGCATTTTAAGACAACAAAAAATTCTAAGACGACATAACAAAGTACAGCAAGACTATATACCAGACTCCAGGAGGGCATCCCTGACCCTTGAGATGTGGGGCTTTCAAAGTGGCATGAATCGGGAACACCAGATCCTGCCAGGAGTGATTAGGAGTTAGGATTTAGTAGCAATACCTGCAGGAACTTAGACTCCAACCCTATTCTCCAGCTCAGCATTGATGTCTGGAAGGCACTACCACCACTCCCTGGTCTTATCAGCTGTCTGGGTCCCAGTGGTGCTCAGAGTTGATTACTTGAAGCTCTCAGAACTGCTGGTTTTTATGGAGGCCAGCATGTAAGGAATCAGTGTTAGAAAAGTAAACACTTCTCAGGGGAAAATCCAACCAGAAAACACTTGACCTCCAGAGCTCTTGTTCACTGCTGTTATCTTTACTCCTAGATCCCCCCATTTAGCCTGTGCAGCTTTGGCCTCCCATAGCTGTTGTCTCTATCCCTAACATTGCTCTTGCTTCTCATTCGGGCACATCCTATGCCTTAATGTCCAAATGGTAGAGCTTTTAACAATGCAATTCTCTTAAAAACCTCAAGGGTTTCCAATGAAACTAATTCAAATCTCTTCTATGTTCCAAAAGCCTCTACCACAACTCTTTTGCAAACATGTCCATCTCTACATTGAGTGTTTTACATTTCTGTTGGAGAAGACCTGAAAAATTTTAGAAGCTATTTTATCTACTTCAAAGTTTCTATCAAACGTTCCTTTACAGAGGTCTTAACAAAGTGTCTTAACAAACATCTTATTGCGATGTTTTTATTAGCTCTTTACTCTGAAGCTATTTATTACTTTGAGAATATTTTACTGGTCTGAGAGACCATGGATGAGAAAGTTTTATTTTCTAACCTCAAAATTCCTAGTCTTTCTATATTCCTGTTACTGCTTAAAAATTAAACAATTCCTTCTTTTTACTTATCTCTCTTTCTTTCTTAGTCCATTCAGGCTTCTATAACAAAATATCATGAACTGGGTAGTTTATAAGCAACAGAAATTTATTTCTCACAGTTCTAAGGTTGGAAAATCCAAGATCAACATGTCAGGTTGATCAGGTTCTGGTGAGGGCTGACCTTCAGGTTGCAGACTGCTGATTTCTCACTGTGTCCTCACATGGTGGAATGAATGAACTCGCTCCTTTGGGCCAATTTATAAGGAAACTTGTCCCGCTCCTATATGCTTTACCCTCATAGTTACCTCCTAAAATTCCTCACCTACTATTATGATCATGTTGGTGATTAGATGTTAACCTGAATTTTAGGGAGACGTGAACATTCAGATCATACCCTTCCCATAAATAATCACAAGCAGCTAAAAGAAGCCAACTGACATTTTCAATATGCTTTCTAAAAATCACCTTGCTCAAGTCTACAAGGTCATTAAGTAAATTTTTAAACTTCCAGGTTATGACCGGGAACAGTTTTGCCAAACATTTCATAAGTACATAACAGAAGTTACTATTTCTCCATCCTCTTAGTGCCCTCATTGTTTTTCTAGACTTTTCCAACAATTTCCTTGCTACTTTTCCAGCTTCCACCTTCTTCCTGTTCCCAAAGCTAACACCATGTGTTTCTGACTTGGGTATAGCAGCAACTTCACTGTTTGGGTTTGAGTTAGTTTCTAACTATATAACAAATGACCCCAAATCTGAAGACTTAAAAGAGTAAAACCAAACACTGAATTAGCTCAAAATTCTGTGGATTGGCTGGGAAGTCAGATTTGATCCAACTAAGAGGATCTCTGATGGATCACTCCTGAGTCTTGAGTCACCTGGGTTTTCAGATGGCAGATGAAAGGTCTAGGTTGGCTTTACTTACATGTCTGGTGGTTGATGGGTTGATCATTAAGGTATCCGTTAGTCATTTTTTTTTTAATCACTGTGACCTAAATACTGGACCAGAACAACTTAGAGAAGGAAAAGTTTTATCTTGGCTCATGGTTTCAGGAGTTCATTCCATGATCAGACAGTTTCATCACTCTGGACTCAAGTGAGATGGAGCATCATGGCTGAGGGCACAGTGGGGGAAATCTACTCAGCTCATATGGGCAGGAAGCAGAGAGAGAAAGGGGAAGGGGCTGCAGGGAAGATGAATGCTTCCAGAGCATGCCCCAGTGACTCACCTCCTCCAGCCATGCTCCACCTGCCTACAGTTACCACCCAGTCAGTCCATTAAACTAGGATAGACTGATTAGGTTACAGCTCTTGCAATCCAGTTATCACACCTCTGAACATTCCTGCATTAACACAGAGTTTGGGGAAGATACAAAGCCATAAAAAGGTGACTGGGCCACATGTGTTTTATCACCTATCAGTCTAGGCCAAGCATCTTTAGATATCAATAACAGGATTCCAAGAGCCATCAAAGAGTAAGATACAAGTGCACATGACCTGTTCGATTTTGTTTGCTTCACGTTTCTCACTGTCCCGTTGGCCAAAGCAAGTCAACCATGCTTAAAAATAATAGTTGCCCTTACAATTTAGTCTGTAGATTAATAAAGGTAGAATGACTCAAAGAGACATGAACATTACAGAGTTACACGTGGTTCCCAGTGGGATTTGGGTTTTCCCCTTTTTGGGAGAAGCAATTCTTGTCTACAGTTGTGCAATGGATAATCACAGTGTCAGGTGGAAGTGTGATGTGGTGGTTACTATTGACATTTTGGAAATTACTGCATTTCACCTACTTACACATACTTTTTTTTCACATTTGGATGCCTTTAAAATCAGGGTAAAAAACAATAAATGGCAATTCAAAGTTTAACTGGCAAAATCTCTTCTTTATTAATTGCACAAGAATTTAATGGTTCATCTTATAATTGCTTCTTAGATTCAGTGAAATACAAATATGGGGAATTAACTGTGGGTAGGCTCTTCCAGATTGTTTTCAACTCTGCCTTATACCAATGTTTTTTCTTTCTCCTGGTTCACAAGGGAGGAACCAGGGATCTATATTTAGTAGCTTTTTGGGTTTATTTTGACAACAAGAGGTGATGGCATAAAGTTTTGAAGGTTGAAGAGAAAGAGGACATGGCAATAAATAGAATTGTTCTGCCCCCCCCCCAAAAAGACAATACATGAGACTTTCAAACAGACTCTAAAATTCTGATTAACTCTTTTTTCTTCTCTATTTTTATTTTTTCTCTTTCTTTTTTGTTCTTTTTAGATATGCATGACAGTAGAGTGTATTTTGACATAGGCATAGGATAGACTGATTAGAATAGCTTATTCTAATTAGGGTCTCATTCTTGCAGTTGTACATGATGTGGAGTTTCACTGGTTGTGTATTCTTAAATGAACCTAGGAAAGTTATGTTCAATTCATTCTTATGTCTTTCCTAAACCCACCCCCCTCTTCCCTTCATTTCCCTTTGTCTAATCCACCAAACTACTCTTCTTCTACTCCCCACACCCTCATTGTGTGTTATTATCTGCATATCAGAGAGAACATTTGACCTTTGGTTTGGGAGATGGTCTTATTTCACTTAGTATGATAGTCTCTGGATCCATCCATTTACCCACAAGTCATAAAGTCATTTTTTTTATGGCTGAGTAATATTCCATGGTGCATATATACCATGATTTTTTATGCATTCATCTGTTGAAGGGCACCTAGCTTGGTTCCATAGCTTAGCTATTATGAATTGAGCTGCTATACACATTGATGTGGCTGCCTCACTGTAGTATGTTGATTTTAATTCCTTTGGGTATATACCAAGGAGTGAGATAATTGGGCCAGATGGTTGTTCCATTCCAAGTTTTCTGAAGAATCTCCATACTGCTTTCCAGAGTGGTTACACCAATTTGCAGTCCCACCAGTAATATATGAGTGTACCTTTTTTCCCACATCCTTGCCAATATTTATTGTCAATTGTATTCTTGATAACTGCCATTCTGACTGGAGTGAGATTCCATCTAATCTAATGCAATAATTAAATTCATTAATTGTTTAATTTGAAATAGTTTTAATTTGCATTTCTCTAATTGCTAGAGATATTGAACATTTTTTCATTTATTTGTTGACTATTCATATTTCTTCCTCTGTAAAGTTCCTGTTCAGTTCCTTTGCCCATTTATTGATTGGGTTATTTGTTGGATTTGGGGTATTTTTTTTTTTGGTGTTAAGTTTTTGAGTTCTTTATACATCCTGGAGATTAATGCTCTATCAATCTGAGGTACTCTTGACTTCTGAGAATAGGAGAGAACAGTTTGGTGGCCAGAGATTTTGTCTTCATTACAGAGTTCCACCTGGGGAGTTGTGCTCTCTGCCTGGTGGATTTTCAACAGATGTACTCTGGGCATTGATTAACCAGCATGTTCAAAAGTGATACCCGCTCCATTATATTCTCTTTCTCTCCCTTTGGGTATATACCAAGGAGTGAGATAATTGGGTAGATGGTAGTTCCATTCCAAGTTTTCTGAGGAATCTCCATACTCAAGTTCTCCATCTCAAGTTCTCATATGTAATTGTGGGGATTGAAGTCCCAGGGTTCATCTCTTTTTTTTTCTCTTAACAACATATGCATGCACATCTATGTAACCCCAATGTCCTTTGGCTTCTGTAGACTGGGAAAAAATGAGTTGCATTCTATTTGTTCACACTTACATTTTGTGGTTAGTAGTTCTCATCTCGTACCAGCTCAGACTCTTCCTTAACCCCTTACTCTTACACCTATATGTTGGGCATCTCTAAGGACAGTTCAAGAACAAGACCAATGTCGGGAGATGCCACATAGGAAACAAGCGTCCCTTAGCCTTGAGTGATGAGAATGTGGAGATGCGGCAAGCCAGCCATGGGCTGTGTGTATCTGAACTATGAGCATTGAGCACACAAAGTGGACTGAACCAACGTTGCTCCTCTGTTTGGGTGAGCTTTGCTCTGGTCTTTACACTTGCTCTGCCATGATCTCCACACAGCTCACGAGATGGGCTAGATGTCAGTCAATCTGTTGACAGCAGACATCATGAAGCTAGACTCAACTCCCTGAAACCCGATCCCTTGCTTCATTTGAATGGCTTCTCCTCAATAAAAGTGTTCAGCACATTCTCTATCTCTCTCTCTTTCTATGGACCCCTAAAGTCAGAGAAGCCATTACAGGACTCAAAGAAAAAGGTATTTGTCTGTCTCTGCATGGTTATTTCATGCAGCCCAGTTCACCTGGAGTGACCTTCAGTGTTTAGTCATGAAATGCGACAGACCAACCCATGTCCTTCCTACATGGCCGACCTGATGTGGTCTGCTCAAATGGCTCAAGCCCAGCACACTCTTTCCAGGTGCTCACCAACATGCAAGACCCTTCAAGGGCAATGATGGTACTGATTGTCATCAATCTTCACTCTATTTGTCACATGATGTCCTGGGAAGAAACAGCCTGAGAGAGACAAAATGCCTCCTCTGACAGAGTTCTGAGGTGTGAGGTATGCGCTAGAGAACACGGGCAGAAAACCACATCTTCCATCTCTCTCTGTTTCTAACCTAGGCATCCTTTACTTCTCCCTGGAAGTCTCACCCAATTCATTCAAAGTAGGCAGTCAAGTTGACAGAATGAGGAGCAAATGGGAATAGATCTACCCAAAGGAACGAGGACATTTCCATAGATGAACTGAGCCCAGCAATGAGACCTTGAGGTTAGAGGGGTGGACACTGAGCAGGTTTGAAGACTGCACCCTGGATTTGTCCCAGCCTTTGTGGACCATGCCTGAGTTAGTGAGGCCCTGGGGAAAAGGAAAAGGCCAATGGAAAGTTTTTCATTAAAAACTGAAAGGTGGGAGGGCTGGGAGAGTGCCAGGTAGAGTGCTTGCCTGGCACGTGTGAGATGCTGGGTTCAATCCTCAGCACCACATAAAATACAAAACAAACAAATTAATTAACGTATCGTATCCATCTACAACTAAAAAAATACTTAAAAAGAAAACCTGAAATGTGGAAGAATCTGGAAGTCAAACTGCCATGTCAAACTGAATTCTCCATCCAGCACCCTTCAAGTTCCTGGTCACTGTTACCCCCAGTGTATGCTCCAAGACACACAATTTAGGAACATTGATATGCCTAACTGAAATTTTGATTTATTATAAAATAAAAATATTAATAATGAAATTTGCCTGAATTGCTTTATAGAATTTGTCAAAAAATCTATGAATGGAGTGTGGGGAATTTGAGAAATGTCTGGGTTGTCTTTGAAACTTTTCTGAAAACCTAAAACTATTTTATATCAAAAGTTTATTAATCAAAAATATCTATTGAGAGGGCAGGTATTTCCCATAACTACTCCTCAACTGGACTCAAAAGGCCAAGTTACATGGACTTTGGAGTTATACAGATATGAGATAAAATCTAAGCTCAGTGGTAGAGTGCTGGCCTGGCATGTGTGAGGCACCGGGTTCAATTCTCAGCATTACATAAGAATAAATAAAATAAAAGTATTATGTCCATCTAAAATGTCCATTAAAAATTAAAAAATAAAAATAAAAATAAAAATCTTAGCTCTGGTATTTCTTTCTTGATATCATGGTCAGTTTGAACATATTTTCTAAGGTTTAAATTCCTCATATAAGAAATAGGCATAGCAGCTGGGGATGTAACTCAATGGTAGGGTGCTTTCCCAGCAAGTGCAAAGCTCCATATTTAATCCCTAGTAACCCCCAACACGCATGCAGAAAAGAACAACGGTTCCTTCTTTGGGGTTTGCTTCTGTTAAATGGAAAAATAGAGTTGAACTTCCCAAGAGTCTGTCACAAGGTTAACTCACCCCATGACTTTTTCTTCCCTGCAGCAGGAGCACATGCCCCTTCTCATCCAAATGTGGTCAAGAAAGATGTGCGACAAATGGAGTTGACGGAGGCAAAATGGAGTCAGTCGAAGTCACCATGAATTGTGAGAGTTCCCAGCAGCTGTGTCCAGAAGTCAAACCTGAACAGGGGAAGCTAATACTCTTAAAATCATGGTGAGAAGAATATTTTTTCAGGTACTAGGAATTAAGCCAAGGGGTGATTTACTACTGAGCTATATCCCCAGCCCTTTTTATCTTTTACTTTGAGATAGGTCTCACTAAGTTGCCAAGACTGTCCTCAAGCTTGTGATCCTCCTGCCTCAGCCTTCCTAGTAGCTGGAATTACAGGTGTGCACAACTACACCTGGCTCCCCCACCTTTTGATAGGTATGTTGCAGTTAGATAGTCAGAACATACAGATGTTGCATATACTTTGTGCTTAGAACATTATTTGGTCTTACTTTTGTAGTAAATATACAATTGAAGGCCTTATTAGTTCCCTCTTGATCTCCCACCAGTTGCTTTGGTTGGCTGAAGCTCAGTCTCCAGTAGATTCCTCAGGAAGTTCTCATGGGAACATTATCCCTGTCTTCTCCAATACCACCTCATTTCTTCCTCAAGTTTCCCCTGAGTAGAAACCTCTTGGCTCTGATGGGTGCTGGTGGTTTGTCCCTGCCCACCCATTCATAATTTGGAGTTTGAGAAGATACTATGCCTCTAATTTTGTTGTCTATGTGTTCTGAATTTTGTATTTTAATTGTTTTGAATGTTTTTAATGGGGGAGGGGATTTTAGAAGATTCAAAAATTATGCCCACATTGCAGAATCAAAACTATCTTCCCAGACTCTGTATTTTAACAATTTCCACCTTCTGCCTTGGTGGAGTATCCATTCAATCCTTTTGCACTTTTTTTTATTAGGTTGTCTATAATTTTCCTACTGATTTAAAAGGGATTTTGGATACAACTAGTGTAGTCTACCTGTAACCACAAACACTTCCCCCAATGGGTCTTCCCTTTTCATTCTCTTAATTGTGTCCTTCAATGAGGAAAAATTCCTTGATTTTAATGAGATCTGGTTTAACTATTATGATGATCAATAGTGTTTCTGTAATATTTAAGAAATCTTTGCCTATTCCAAGACTAGAACTATTTCCTACATTATCTTCTAGATTATTTTATCTTTCACATTTAGTTTCATGATCTGTTGGGAACAGAATTTTGTTTGGCCTAGGAGTCAAGGTTCTTTTGTGTGGATACTTTATGTGGACAATGCAGTTAATCCAGTCACCTTGATTAAAAAGGGCTTTCTTTCCCCATCTGTTTGCTTTGCAGTGGTTCATTTGTCATAAATTAGGAGATTGCATGTTTTTGACACATTGGTTAGTCTGCCATCGTGCACCAACACCACACTGTCCCCATTTACTGTCTCATTATTAGTCTTAGTAAAGGGTAACTGAGTTCTGCAACTTTGCTTAAGATTGTCTTATTATTGCCTTTTGGAATTTTCATTTCGGTCTTAGAATCAGCCTAACTTCATGAAAAAAGTCCTTCTAAGATTTGGCTGATTATTCGAAATTTATAGTTCAGCTTTGGGAAAACCAAAATCTTTATAGTATTAAATCTTCAAATCTGCACAATTTTGCTAATTTATTCCTAGGTAATTGATGGGTTTTGGGTTATTATAAAACATATTGAAATTTTTTATTTTATACTTAAGAAAAGACTTAAAAATTTTTTAATGAAATTAAAAACTTTCCTTGTGTCAGGCACCTGGTGCACTAGTGCAGAAAAAACAGGGTTGTAGGGGAAAGAAATGGAACCACAGGAAGGACTATGGCCTCATTGTTCCCCTGTCCATTGAGGCAAACCCACCTGAAACTAATTAACGGTTTGGTGCTACCTGGATTTTCACAATTGTGTGGCCGTGCAAAAATGGGACAGAAATATATCCAAATGCTTGAGATCTCCTTCTGCTCTTGCACTTCCTGTTATTCATGAGACTCTTACCCAACATTTTCAAGTATTAGAATCCTGGAAGAGGCTGGGCACGGTGGCACACACCTATAATCCCAGCAACTCAGGAGGCCGAAGCAGGAGGATTGCAAGTTCAAAGCCAGCCTCAGCAAAAGTGAGGCACTAAGCAACTCAGTGAGACCTTGTCTCTAAATAAAATACAAAATAGGTCTGGGGATGTGGCTCAGTGGTCAAGTGCTCCTGAGTTCAATCCCTGTTACCCTAAAAAAAATCCTGGAAGATTTTATGTGCATTCTTAACCAATGCACATTTAAGCTTCTCTAATAACTTAGGTATCAAGAGATTCTCATAGAACTAAAATATTTCCATGCATCCTTGATTGTTTCCTCAGGGAATATTCCTTGAAATGTTTCTGGCTTCAAGAGCATGCATGTTTGTTTGTTTTACATCCAAAGATAAACTGCCTAAATGCTTTTTATGAGGATATATTTTTCATGCCAAAAGTTTGCTCAACCCTCAAATGCTGAATAAAGTTTAATTTTCACTAATGACAATAATAATTCTATATAAGTTTACAGTTTTAAATCACATGCTTTAAAAAAACTTTAGTTATATTCGTGAAATACTTACTTGTTTTTAGGGAATGTTTCAACAATCCTTTGCAATAAGTTAGCACCCCTAGACTGGGAAACGAATGACAGAATACATATCAAGCAACTTCTTTGTGCTAGATCTTTTTGAAAACATTATTTTGTTAACCTTGAGGACATTCTATGACATGGATATTCATATCACCCCATTATTCAGATGAGGAAACTGAGGAATAAGCCAAATGCTATTTCCTTTTGTTTACATTGTTATGATGACATTCTACCCTCTTCCCGGAGTCACCTGGTCTGCACTGCAAATGTTGACACCAGGAGAACACTGTAGTGTCCAAAGGAAAAATCTTAGACTAATAAAGTTTACTTGAGCATTTATAAACAAAATAGAACAAAACGAAAGAATTCACAAATTAAAGTGGGTTCTGAGAACCCCAACCAATAACATGATCTGACAGCATTTATAGGAAGCAGGAAGCACCATGTAGAAACAATATAACTGGTTACAACTTCCTTGGTTAATTTGTTTCTAGAGTCTCCAGCAATTTACTAAAGCTCAACTACTATAGCTAAACTCCATATTTGTTTGGTTGTTAGGTTTAGCGTAGGATCTTAGTTCAAATCAATGGCTTCCCCCTGAATTTTTTTAACCATACCTAACAATGTCCCTCAATTTGTGCTAAACTGGTGCCAGACACTCCCTCCAGCAGAACTCAGGCAATTGGCTCAGGAGCAAAGCAGTGATGGCAGCCTGCCCCATTGCGCCATCTTCTGGCTATCACTCTCCAGTGCATGACCTTTCCACTCATACTGGTAATCCATGCCAGAGCAGATGAGTAAGTATCTGTAAATCTCATACTTTTACATTTAATCTTCATAACACCTTTTTGAAATAATTATTATCCTTATTTAAGATACATGGGAATTTGGTCTTAGAGAGGTAACGTGCTTGTTTCACATCAGGCAGTTGGAAAATTGCAAAGCTTGTCTCTGCCTCCAAAGCCAAAACACTTTCTAGCAAACCTGCTGTCTCCCAATTGAACTAATAATGAATATCTACTATCTACATGGTTCTGAGTTTTTTTTCTAAACCAATTACCAGAAAGAAAGAAAGAAAAAAGCACCTGGCATCTTTGCACAAAGAGACCACAAGTGTGTGTCCAGGCAGGTGGCTGCTGACCATTCTTGACTCATTCTTACAGCCACACTCTATTTGGGTCCATTTCTTTCTGCCCAGAGTCACCTTTTCCTGCTCTCTGCAAAGTCCACTCAGGGTCAGCACGTTCTTCCCAATGGGTCTCCTATGGTTGGCTGGACTTCCTCCATAAACCCCTTCTCTTCCCCCAAGTAGGGCCCCATGGCTTCATCCACGAGGGCTTCTGACTGGGGGCAGCTACTCCTAGGGCTGTCATCATTGTCTTTCAGCACTACTACTGACCCCAATTAAATAAAAGGAGTAAATAACTGTAAAGTTGTAGACATTAAATGTAAAACCCAGTACTCTTACTTTAAGACTGGTGAAACTGACTTGCTGGATATTTCAGACCAAAACTTGGAGCGTAAAGTTAAGAAATAAAGGGGCCAAGAAAGAAAATAGGCAACATTTGGCTCTTGCCCTCTGAGGTCAGCTTGAACCCAGGGAACAAGGGGACTTCTCTAAGGGTTTTGTGACTCTGGGCCACAAGTCCTCCTGATCAGGGATATTAATGAGACCCTGGAGAACAGAAGGCTGACCAGTGCACATGCTGCAAAGAGGAGGATTGTTGGAGAAGGCAACATCCCTGATGGTTCCAAGGGAAGCCACATGGTTAAGGATACCCTGACCCATCCTGGAAGATGGCACTAAAGGAGATAAGAAGCTGCTCTCCAGTTCCCAAGAGTAACCCCCTGTGGGAACTCAGTAGGAACAAGGTCAATATGACCAGCTTGGTCTTAAACACCTAACAAAAACAGTTATAACAAAAGTACAGCCATATCTGAGCATTTAAAAGAAAAGACAACAGCTCTTTTAATGGAACTTAAGACACACACTTCCCACAGCTATGGTGTCCCCCAAATTCTGAGGCATTTTTCCTTTGCAAGACTCATATTTACCCCTGCCTACCAAAAATTGGACTGGCCTCTGTACCTTAGTGTTTTTCACTCCTTAAATTGATGTTTTACCTAACAACCAAAATTTGCCTATTCAGATAAAAGTGCACAGCAGACACAAGAGAGTCCTTCAGTGTATTCCCTTATTCATAGGGTTAGAGATATCTGTTGGAATTGGCACAGGAGCAGCAGGATTAGGAACCTCTATTCACTACTAAAAAAAAAATTGTTATAACAGGTTTTAAAGACATCCATCAGGTGGCTGACTCAGTACTGACTTTACAAAACCAATTGGACTCTTTGGCATCTGTTGTACTGCAAAAATGTTGGGGCTTAGATCTCCTCACTGTCAAACATGGTGAACTCTGCCTCTTCCTGAGGGAGAATGCTGTTTCTATGTAAACCAATCAGGATTGGTAAGAGACAAGGTTTAATAGCTCCAGCACTGCCTGGAACAGCAGAGATGAGAACCAGCTGATTCTTGGTGGTCCTCACTGGGGGATCTAAAACAATGGATCTCCCAGTAACTTCCTCTTATATCCCCCTTAATATTCATCTTTTTAATAATAACCTTTCTTCCCTGTATTCTTAATGTCATACAGAGACAGCTTCTTAGTTAGGTGATCCATTTAGCTCAAACTGCTTCCCAGCCATTCTCCTTCTGTGCTCACAATCTGAGTTCCTGAAACCACAAAAAGAAAAGGCGCCTATGATGACCTCAAGCCTCCTTCCATGTATACTCCTCTTCAGCCTCAACCACTTGGATCCTACAAGAATATAAGACACCCCATATGTCTGTATTCTCTCCTGGATTTCTTAAGGGGATTAGGTCCCCCTACTTCACCCCTTTTCAGCAGGAAGCATCCAGATATGATACTGATGCCCCTATTCTTTGTCCCCTTTCAGAGTCTGGAAGGAAGGATATGGAGAAAAACAACCCCCAAGGAGAAAGGGAGAGATGGGCTCTGAACTTGTTGCAATTTTCCTTATCTACAACCATTCCCCCGACTGCCCAAGGTCTCCCTCCAACACATTTCCTTCTAGGACTCAGCTCCTCTAAACCCTATAAAACTCAGACATTTATTGTAGCCAGTTGCCATTTTCCCTCTGGAAAATGTGTCCTTCTGCTGCTTAATAAAGCATTGCTGATTTACTGAGGTCTGTCTCCGTTTCTTTTTCTTTCTGTATTCTCTTTTATTTGCTTTTGCCAACAGTTGGGGAAATTTTTCTATAAAGGGTCTGTCTCGTATGCAGCCCAGTCATGATCAAGCAATGGGGTACATTGCTGACAGGCCAAAGGAAATACCTGCAGACTGCATGGGAGGTATACAGTTTATTTTGGAAATGCTTACATAGATCACAGACTGCTCCAAGAAGAGTTCAGCAGCAACAGGCTGACAGATAGCACCTCAGTCCCTCACAGTGCTTTGCCAAGCAATGCCTCCTCTCCCTTACTGTGTTCTGTCCAGTGGTGGCCAGCTGGATGAGTGATAGGTATCCTTCCCACAGTGCTCTCAGCTCCACACCCATCCCCACTCACAGAGGGGTTTTGTATGGTAGGCTGCAGCAGCAACAATATCATCAGCTTGCTTAGTTTGCTGTCTGAGCAGCATCCCAAGGAGGAACTGTCTTAAGGTACATGAAAGAAAGTAGCTTTCTACAGATAACACTAACTCACCCTAGTTCCTGGCATGCATAAGAGAAAGCCAGAGTCCTTCAAGATAAGATGTATCTGGACTTTCCAGCCCAGGCTTGCTCTCCTTGTTCCCTAACGTGACTAGGTTTTCAGCAACAGAAACAGAGCATTCAGAGACATGAAGTATTACTGCTCCCATTTTCTTTAGGGACAATACAGGGCCAAAGAGGAAATATTGTAAATTATGTAACCATAGGTCCCTTTTGCAACTACTCAATGCTGCTGCTGCTGCTGCTGCAAGGAAAGAAGCCTTAGACAATTCATAGATGACTGGGTATGACTGACTTCCAATAAACTATTCCCTCTTTCTCATCAACTAGGAAGCCCACATCATATCCTGCATCCTTTCTATGCAGTGACTCAGCTTTCCAAGTCTTGTGCTTCTGAAATTTTGAAAACCCCTTCTTGCTTAGTAAAACCTACTGATGCCTAATTCAGCCAAGTCTAATCTGAAACTCTCTGCTGATCCGTGCCCCTTTATTCAAGGTTGACTGTACCTCCCCATAAAGCAGGGGCTGCCAGTAATACAGTGAGTGGGGCAGCTCCTGGGCATCTAGAAACCAGAAAACAAATTATCATGGAAATGCAAATCAAAACCATGATGAGACATGATCTCACTCCATTCAGAATGACAATTATCAAAAAGACAAAAAATAACAAATGCTGATGAGGATGTGGAGAAAGGGGAACCCTCATGGCAGGAACTGCTGGTGGGAATGTAAATTAGTATAACCATGATGAAAAATGAGAAGAGGTTCCTCAAAAATCTAAAGATAGAATACCACATGATCCGTGATCACACTGTTGGTTATAAATCCAGAAGAAATGAGATTATATTATATCTATGGGATTCCTGGACACGTTTATTGCAGCACCATTCATATTAGCCAAGATATGGAGTCAACCAAGGTCCCCATGAATGACTGGAGGAAGAAATGCCTTATATATACACAATGGAATATTACTCAGTCATAAAATAAATGAAATGCTATTTGCAACAACACAGATGAACCTGGAGGACCCTGTGTTAAGTGAAATAAGGCACAGAAAGACAAAACACCCAATGTTCTCACTCATTGGTTGAAACTAAAAAAGTTTGATTTCATAGAAATAGAGAGTAGAATAGTGGTTACCAGAAACTAGGAAGGGTGTCTGGGTGAGAGTCTGGATAATGGGAACCAAAGTACAGTTACATTGGAGGAATTAGTTGTAGTGTTCTATACCGTGGTGGGTAGCTATAGTCTACACCAATTTATTATAAAGTTCAAAATAACCAGAAAAGAAGAGATTGAAGATTCCCAACACATAGAAATGATCCACACTTCTAGAGACCCATCCTTGAGACTTATTTATGCTCACAGAATCTGTTCTACTGTGAGCAACTGGTGGGACCCCTGCTGAGGAACCTGGGATGGTGGGCCTGGAGAATGGTGTGTCAAGAAGGGATGTGGTTGCATCTTTTCTCCAGCCCAGGGAAACAGGTGAAAGCAACAAACCCTCTCCAAGTCCCCAAACCCCACACAACACAGGGAGACTGTGCTTGGCTCAGCCCCAACTTTCCTTGCTTAAGACACTAATGCCCCTAGTCTCTGCTTTCATGCTAGTGCATCTCAACAGAAAAGCACATCATAGAGCTGTGTGTCCCCACTTTTTTGAGCACAGAACTCTTCTCTTATTTTGCTGTATAAGTAATACATGCTCATTATAGAAAACTCGAAAATACCACAAATAAAAATGTAAATTATCTATAATCTCCTCCCCAAGATAACCACCTAACTTTGACATGCTACATAAAAATTTCTATAATTCTCTCCCTCTCTCTGTCTCTTAAACACACACACACACACACACACACACACACACACACACACATCCATTCATTCATTCTACCAACATTTATACCTGACAGATGCTATTTCACCACAGAATCTTCACATCCCTTACTTTCTTGACTGACAGGCTAGGATCAGTTGTTGCCATTGCAAATCTGGTACATGCATCAAAGTAGACTGGAAACTAGGATCAGAGGAATTAAGACTACATGTGACTACAAAAATAAAGTTTTCTAACACAGATTCACATTATCGCAGGCTCATGGGCCAAGCTTAGGCATTTTGGGAGCTGGGGAGAGTGTGTCAGGGACTCCCCACAGATGAAGGAGGTCTCTCCCACAGATGAAGCACCAAGTAGAGAATTGTCACCTACCAGACCTATGTTACTTGATCTGCAAGTATAGTAATATCCAGCCTGCATTTTCCAGCCCCTAATTTGATGGGACTGATTGTACAACAGTTCCCCAACCTAGGCATGCATAAGAATCACTGGGGAAGAGGTGCCGATAATTAAAATCTAGGCTTCTGATTTTCAGACTCTGGTTTTCAGTTCTTTTCTGGAGTGTAGCCCAAGAACCCAAGAATCTGCACTTCTTCTATAGGATGCTGATGCTACTGATTCATGGGACCCTATTTGAGCAGCTCTGGGTACAGTATTAGGTTCTCTTTCAGGCAGAGAATACCAGTAGGCTGTAGGATTCCGTTTTGATTGGCACCTGAGAACACACAGAATTGGTAGGAGGCTGGCTCTGTGATCTGAGATTTAACTATCTAGTCCCAAAGGGACAAAAAGAAGGGAGTTAATGATAATGCTACATGCTCTTTCCCCAGGATATTATAGTTTCTGGTCATGGGTATGTGTCCTCTTGGGGTGTTAAGAAGGGAAGATGCTCACAATCCTTCAGAGATGGGGCACTCAGACCTCTCTCTTGGCAACCGGTCCATTCTTCTACAGAGTAGCCGGGTTTGAGTAGACAGTTTTATTTTTCAACTGGACAAAGACCCAGAAATCATCCAAGGTTGCCTATAGGATCTGCTGGGGCTTTGTGATGAAATGAACGCAGAAGATGGATCTTGTCCCAAGAGACAAAAATGCTGCACTACCAGGTGTGGTCACTCTTCAGATTGTGTGTAGAAGATAGCTGCTTATGGAGAGGAGGAAGAGTCCCCACTGGCCTTGGCAGGGGTAGGAGGGGTTCCACTTGCCCCTTGCCCACTGAAGTCAGAGTGGCACATGGAGAAAGCTGCTTGACAGCAAAGACCAGAACTGTCTGGAAAGTGTAAATATAATCTTCATGCTTTAGTGTTGTGAGCAGACTGCTTTGAACATGGGCAGTGCGATGCTGCTTCTGGGAACCTTGTGGTGCAAGAGTGCCAGGGTAACACCCATTTGCAAGGTGACTCCTGTTAGTAGGAGAATTCCATTCTTGTCATGGATTTCAGTAGTTCAAAAGCCTTGATTTCAAAAACCAGCTGCCCGAAGGAAGAATAGATGAGTGTAAACTGCTAAGCCCCAGCCAAGTTGGTTTTCTCAACTTCCTGCTTACCTCAAGAAGTTTTTCACACTGAAACCCTTTAATGCTCACACCTGTATAATAAATGTGTGGGCTTTTGTTCCTTTGTTAGATCCAGTCTCCATCAGAGCTTGGGTCACTCACTGGATCCCGCTGCATCGCCATTTTTGTGTCCTTTGTCTTTATTTCTTAGTATATTTCTTTTGACTTTTATTTTCTCAGGCTGGCTCACAGCCTGCATTCAGTTAACTGTTCACCCTCTCAGTGGGCTGCAGCAGACATTTTAGGATGATTTATCCATTGGGATAATGACAAACCTTGGACTCCTCCCGTGACCATTCCCAAATGTCTTCTTTATTCCAAAGTCAGCTGCTTTTCCTGGCTGCTCTCTAAGGATCTAAAATAACTTTCGATTAAGCGTTCCATTCTGGTGATTATTAGGTAGATTATGGGGTGATTGCTTCCAAAATTATCCTTCTTTGAACAAAATTATTCCTGTGGCATTTTTCAACCTGAGCTATTATTTCTACGTAAGACGCTAGTTCATCTCCATTACTACTACACCTCAAACAAATATTTGACCTCCTTATCCATTACTACACTTATCCTCTCTTTTCTCCTGCAAAAAAAAAAGAACTTTAGACAAATTTAATTCAACAGAGTTGAGCTGAGCAAGGAATGATTCACAGATCCAGCATCCCTCAGAACCAGATCTTCATAGAACTATGCTCTGCAAGTGAGATGGGAATATTCATAGACAGAGCAGGGAAATGAGGCACAGGAACCAGCATTATTGGACGTGTCTGTGAATTTGCCTTAATTAGACACGATCTGATCAGTATGTAGCCTGTGATTGGCTGACACTCGGCTATTTCCCATAAATATACTTTTTAAAATATTCAAAATGTTTATTTATGAAACCACTCGAGTTGACTTATGTAACTTCAACAAATAAAGTATTTAATAATAAATTGTAGTATACAATGCACTTCTCTCTAGAGAAAAAGTCTTATTTACAACTTAAGGAACAAAGGTATTTTTTAAATCAAATATAGATTTTAGAAATACATTCGTTATGTAGTACTACATTAATAAAAATGGATTTTTCTAAGAATCGCTTAAGTATTCAGTGAAGTTAAGAGGTGAACTTCAATATTTTCAATCATATTTAGAAAATCTAATGTGTTAACTTGCTGTTGAGTCTTTGCTAGTCTGATCTTCTCAGCTTTGATGATTAATTTCTCAGTGCCTCTTTTCTTTTCCTGAGGATGATTAAATTTGTTCTGTCTACCAAAATCTTCTGCTAATATCTCTGTTCATGATCACCAGAAAGGACCTCGAGTTTCCAGCAATGTTCTTTTTTTTTTTAATTTCAGTATCTGCATTCATTACTGCTTGAGCATCCTCGGAAGTTTTAAATCTGACATGGCAGTCTGTATCTTCTTTTAGCAAATCAACATAAACAGCTTCCAAGATTGCGGCCAAAGTGTTCTGTACAACATCATTCATGACTTAAAATACATGTAACAATTGTTCAACTCTTTATAGCATTCACAAAAATGTTTCACTGAATCTATGATAAATCCTGGAGTTCTTGAGTAGTGGTACTAGAACACAGCCTATGAGCTCTTAGTTTTTTGAAAAAAAAATCTAAATCTCACATATATACTTCTAAGTTAGGTTTTCAACTTAGGTACATCAAGGTTAAGTTGCATTTCCTCACGCTGGGACTCTAGGCACTGGAGGCAGCCTCAAGCCAGATCCTGACTCCTCATATCAGATATTATAATCACAGTAGCATTGTACAACAAGATACACCAAAACTCAGTGGCTTAAAAATAATAATCGGGGCTGGGGTTATAGCTCAGTGGCAGAGAGCTTGCCTAGCAAGTTTGAGCACTGGGTTCAATCCTCAGCACCACATAAAAATAAATAAATAAAATAAAGGTGTTGTGTCTATCTACAACTAAAAATTATTTTAAAATATATACATAACAATCATTCTGATGAATCTGTAGGTTGGCCAGGGGGTCACTGACAGGCTGGGCTCAACTGGGCAGTTCTGTTTATGTTGACTACACTCACTCATACCTCAAGGCTGATTAGAATAGTCTTGCTGAGGAGGTTGGCTCTCTTCCATGTAGGTCATTCTTCTCCACCACAGACCAGAGAGGCATCAATGCAGCCTATAAATCTCACATCAATGCAACCTATAAATCTCTATTACATTTTATTTCCCATGATTCAAGATGACTATTTCACACTTCTCCCTCTTCAAATCTCCATCTCATCTCCTCTCACTCCAGGATATACTATCAGTTTTCACCAGCTATCACACTGTGTTCTTCACTAAGAAAATAGGCACAACTTGGCAAAAATCCCCTTCCTTTTTATTCCCCTATATTTGTACCTGTTTGCTCTGCTTTGCCCTCTGTGATAATGGAAAAAAAAAATCCCTACTCCTATGTAAGTCCAACTTCTCTATTTATATCCTGGATAATACCCCATCTTATTTAATCAAAGATTTCACTCCAGTTATTCTATCTCTCTATTGTTTTATGACAATGTACTGTAATCATCATACCTTGACTCCATGTTTCAATCCAACAACCACTCTCTCTACCATTGACATTCCATACACAGTTGTCCATCTGAACTTTTTGGTTTATTTTCTCACCCTTCTACCACCCTCTCCCTCCTCAGAGAGTATATCTCCCTTTCCCTGTGATTGGCTCCAACCCCCACCTCCACCCCACTGCAACACTCCAACCAAGTATCTCTGTCTGCTGCACACATTGAAACTTGGCTAATGATACTCACAGAGCCTGAACATCACTTCATACTAGAATCCCCAGAGCTATCACACCCAACACAGATGACTTTGGGACTTGGTAGAGTAGCTGAGAGCCTTATGGGTCCTCTGGTCTGGAGAATGATGCCTAAGGTAGTGACAATAAAATTGTGATTCTAATTATGTTATTCAGTGTTCCACAGAGGTTTTAAAGATTACCCTCTTATCTTTAGGATCTTAACACCTAACTGAAGATAAGAAATACATGCAGAGGAGAAGGAGAGCATTTTATTTGATATATTATGGGGTGCTAGATATTTTCCCTACATTATTTCCTTTTATTATTGCAGCCTCATGAGTTGAGTATTATGAGACTCTAATTCTTAATGAAAAAACCTAGAAAGATTACCGAGGTCACATCACCAGGCTATAGTAGCACCTGCCATTAAATCCAGGGCTTAGTGGCTCCAAAACCCCCTCTTTTTTCTACACTATGCTAACTCCAAAAATAAAAATTGAAGGTGTGTGTTTAACTGGAGATTTGAATCCAGTTAACCCCTTTGAAAGAAGTTGCACTCGCCACTCATCTGAAGTAGGAAGCTCTAGAGGATCAAGGGCTTAAAAATTGACACTGGAGGGTCTCTTGAAGTCCAGTTAGTGACTCATTATAGGATTTTGGTTAACTTTGGGGAGACTAAGAATGTGAAATGTTGGGTCAAGTTTATTAAACAGCCCCTGTGTGGCTTCAGTCCTTCCAAAACTGTGGTAGACACACAGGGGACCTATGAGTTGAGCTATGAGAATAGCATCTCATCTGACAGTGGCAGGCAAAGTTCCTACAGTCTGAAGACACAAGATGCTCAATGGAAGAACAACTGCCTTCTGACTGGTACATTTGTGCAATGAACATTGGTGGCCCAGAAATCTGTACTCATTTCAGACTGGTCAAACTGCAAAACATTTCTCAACTCTACTCTTCTCCTCTTCATTGAGCTTCATTCACTCAATTGCATGTTGAAATTCCAGTGGTCAAAAATATTCCCTCTTCTGTTTCAACAAAATGCATAATGATGTAACACCAAAGTCTTTGGGCCTCACCAGCCTATAGGCAGTGCTATGGTTTGGAAGAGAGTTCCCCACAACCCCCTATTCAAAGCCCCACATGCTAAAGGCTTGGTCACCAGCCTTTGGCATGGTTGGGAGGTGGAACTTATAAAAGGTGAGGCCTAGCTGCAGGAAGTAATATTAAGGGCATGCCCTTGAGGGAATATTGGGGGCTACCACACATACTCCTTCTCTCTTTTTTGTCTCCCTGCTGTCATAAGGTGAGCCATTTCCTCCACCACATGCTCCAACCATGAGGTACTGCCTTGCCACAGACCCAAAAGCAATGGAGCCAATGGCTAGGATCTGAAACTGATCCAAAATAAACCTTTCCTCTTTAACAGCGGCTTTTTTCAGATATTTTTGTCACAGTGATGGAAATCTGACTAACATAGGAATGAAATTGTATCTGCATTACAGTATGGGTTGGCACTACTTAGATGTAATAACAATGTAGTATTCCTTACCATCTGTGCCACTACTATTACTCAGAAAAAATTAATAGTGACTCCAAGAAACTAGGAATCCCCAAAAGTACCCCAAAAGAAACTAGGAATCCTCAAAAGTTGGTGTAAAATAACTCTCTTTAGGAACACAGAAGAGAGTGAGTGGTGGTGACAGTGGTGGTGATTGATGGTGGTGGCAGATAAAAGAAAGAAGTCAAACTGGTTTCTTGAAAGTGATTTGATAATTAGAATTCACATTGCATTATTCAGCTTCTACAACAAATAAACTCTGAGTCATTGTTTTAACTCAGTGGAAGTTTTTTCCTCCCCCCATAAAAATCCAAAACTGGCATACTAATGAGCATGCACTTTCATCCCAGTGGTAATTCAACTTAGGGTCTTCACCAACTCCAACACATGGTTTTCAAGAGAATTTGCATATGGGCTTCATCGAGCAACAGAAGGAAGATCTTGGAGAGGAGGGAAGTCAAAGGCCTCACACTAGATGTGGGTGTATCACATCTGCTAGAATTGTCACATGCCATAGTGACTGCAAGGGGAAAAAAATGTGGTGCATAGAAGTATCCAAATTAGGCCAGTTTCCTTTCTCCCCACCCCATTTCTTTCCTCCAAAATGATCTCCATTCTTTAGTAGTATTGATGATAAGGCAGAAGAAGTCATTTTCCTCAACTCACAGAGCTTGTATGAAAATATAATCATTACTCAATGCTAAACAAATTTCTATGCAATCCAGAAAGGTCAGCAATCTATCTGTGATTGATTTCCAAATGCTTGTGTCTTGACCCAGGTTGCACATACTGGTCTAGCTCAGGGGGAGGAAGAGTATTAATCTTACCTTGTCTCTGCCCAACCACATTATCATCAACGGGGACTTCACCTAGAAACATGATATTGGTGTAAAATAACTTGTCTTCAATCACTCAGGTGTCTGCTAAGTTAGAATCAGGATCTGAGTCCAGGTAAATTGGCTTCTGAGCTCGGGTTCTTAACTGCTACACTATCTAGGTCTGGTAAAAGATAAAGAGGTGTAGGCGGGAAGACATGCCTGTCATTCTCATGGTGTCCAGATCTTATCCTGCAGTCTGTGCCAGCAACTTGAGCCTTGGTCTCATGCTCTAGTTTCAGAGCGTAGGGGGCAGGGGAGTGGAAAGTGGAACAGCCAAATACTTGCCAGTCATTGCTGGCAACAACGCCCTCACCCCGTGAAAGTTCTCACTGGAAGCAGGAGCCCTTTGGGTAGGGAGAGTCTCCCTAAACAATTACCATGCTCTTTGTCACCTTGTGGAAAGTTTATAGAAGACTGATTGTGACTTTATTGACTCTACCTTGGCTAATGACTATTTTGTCAGAAATTGATGATTACGCGCTGAGCTTGTTGATCTCCATATGGACATCCATTAACCCACATTCAATTGTTGAGCTGACAGTAATACTAGCTTAAGCCCTGGGGTCCCTTCATGGCTCAGTTTGAGTATTCAGGAGAACAAAATAACGTACAGGTTCTGATTCCTCTTTATTTATTTTGTAGTATTTCCTTAATGATCTGGCACACTTTTGCACAAGCTATGTGCCCTACACCAGGGAATAGAAAGACACACATTCCCTTTTATAAAAATAATTCACAATAGTATCTGCCAGTTTTTAGAACTCTGTGCCAAAAACATGAATGTGTATTTTAATTTCCATTCAGCCTGCCCAGCAACAAGGTAGGGACTATGATCCAAGCTTACAGATGAGTGAAGTGAGAATCCGAAAAGGAAATTAGTTTTCCTGAGGTCACACAACTAGTAAGTGGTAGAACCCAGTGCACACCAGATCTTCCCTCTCCAGAGCCCTGAATCCTAACCACTCTGCTATTTTGCATCAGTCCTATTTTCATACCCCATGTCCTTTATGCACAGCCAGAAAATAGGACCATGTTCTGCTCTCATAAAACCATAGTTACAGTTTTTGGAGGATGACATCATCTACCTTTGATCTGATTGAGTACTCAAAATTCTCTATAGCAATTAGCTTAACTCAAAGTGGTTTTCCTCTTCTAATGAAATCTTGATCATTGTTGGGCACTAATGCTAGATGGAGCAAAATTCCATGACCTCAATATTTGACTCCAGAGAAGAGTCAAAAATTATTTTCTAAGAATTTGGACCTAGTCTGACAATAAATAATGTGTACTATTGGTTCTGCCACTTAACTATTATTTTGAGCATGTTACCAAATCTCTCTGTGACTTAGTTTCCTCAACTGTAAAATGTCAATAATGGTAGGGATGCCTGTCTGTACTGAAAAACATTTAGAATATTGTTCTAATTACAGTGGCTCCCTGAATGCTCCCCACCCACAAAATATACATAGAGCTCTCAGCAGCTTTGTATGAACAGTAGGGGAGATGCCTAGCTCAAACTGGGCCAACCAAATTCTCTCCTTCCTCATTCTGGTGATCACTTTCCTCCCACTGCATGGCTTGAGAAACAGAAAGAAGCTCAGCAGAGAGTGAAAGATTAAATAGATGTGAAAGTAAAGCAGAAATATCCCCCTTGCATCTTCATACTAAGTTCTCCTTTTTGGCATTTGGAGTCTTACCTGACAAACCACCTCACTATCTTGTTGGGAGTAAAAAAACACAAGAACATCTGTGAAGAGTTTAACCTAGAATAAAGTGAGCATTAATGGATTGTTACACCCTTGGCTCACATCTGGGATGGGCTTTTATTCAGACATAGGTCTTGTTAGGCTTCTTAGTTGATACAAGAGAAAAAAAAATCTTGAGGTGCTATAGACCAAGAAATGTCTATTTAACCACAGTTAAATGTTTACTTAACTGGCAGCATAAACTAGCTGCAGTACAGTTAAATCCAGGTAGGACAGTCATGCATCAACAACTGGGGAATGGTTTGGGGGTTGCTGATTCTTTCTAGGGTAGGTGGAAAGCTCAGTCATTTGTGCGAATGCAAATGGGATTTCTCTTGGTAGTCTTGGGTGACATTTGGTTTGCACTTCAAATTTATGTGAACAATAGTCTCTGTCTTTTATACCAACATGGTTTCTGGAGAATGTGTGTTTACTCTATCTCCTTCCTCAGAGTAGAAGCTCCATGAAAGCAAGTGCCAAGCTTGTCCTGCTCCCACCACATTCCCAGCATTTAGCACAGGTTGTGGCACACAGTAGGACATAAAGAGTATTTTTGAAAAAATGAATGCAGTTTTTCATTCACTGATATTAATACTTGCCTACAATCACATATCCTGCAAGTGACCTCAGGGCAGGATTCAGATGGAAGCATGTTCAGCTCCAAAGCTGTCCTTCCTGCCAGTTGTGTCTTTCTGAAACTTCCACTCTGACAACTTATGGTATCTATGCAGACCCATCATCTCTCTTGCTCCCCAAATCCCACCCACTCTACCATTGTTCTGTTGACCCCAGTATTTAACCAAAATCCCCCTTCATTTCTTTCTCTTTTTCTAACATGTGTTCATTTAATAATTACTGAGAATAATATATACCCATCACTGAGTACTAAAGACAAAAGATAAATAAGACCCCATTCAGCCATCAAGATTTTCAAGGAAGAGAAATGTAAAATAATAATAATAATAATAATAATAGTAATTAAGTCTAATATTCATGATAAGAACTATGACAAATGCCAAGAGAAAGTTATTCTCCCAGGTGTTGGAGTTGAGAAAAGTTTCAGACATTACATTTGGGGCTAAAAATTGATAGAATAAAAATGATTTGGACATACAGAGAAGAAAGGAAAAAAGGAAATTCAAGTTCAAAGAACAGCCTGGCTGTGTTAGTAAAGCGTGATGTACTAGGCAAGGTGCAGCAACCAGTCCAGGAACAGTGGGGAGTGTGTGCGAAGCAAGAGAGGAGGCAAGCAGGCAGGCTGGGAGCCATTTCCAAGGCTCTGAAGGTCCCACTTGGCTCTGAGCAACCTACAGGGCCAAATAAGCACATGCTTAGGACATCCAATTGAAATCAGATGGAGACATCCCCCTCAAAAAAATTAGCTTAATTTCAACATACTGTGTAATTTCAAAAGAATATTTCTATTTCAAGTTTTAGTATTTTAAAAAATCTGGATTACAGGGCTGGGGTTGTGGCTCAGCGGTACAGCGCTCGCCTGGCATGCGCGAGGCCCTGGGTTCGATCCTCAACACCACATAAAAATAAATAAATAAACAAAATAAAGGTATTGTGTCTAACCAAAAAATAAATATTAAAAAAAATCTGGATTACATATGGAGATATCATCATAACTTTATCAGTGTTTAGGGTCTCTAAAGGTATTTATCAGGCTTTAGTCCTGTTAGAAAAATTAAATACTAATTAACCTCAGTTTTGAGCTAGGCAAAATTGAGTAAAGACAGTTTGCAAACTGCTTTATGCATGGTCTATAACTGTACCTCTTAACTCTCTCAAATACTAGTGATTTATGAGGTCAATTGTTTACCCAAAGGACCACCAGCTGGCAGCATTTTAGGAACTGTGACAAATGAACTGTAATAGGAAAGGTCTTTTCCTGTAGTCCCAGAATTAGGAACCCAGTAAAACATCAAATACCCTACTTTCTAAACTGAAGTCAACCATCTCCCCCAGGAACCTATAAAGAGGCTGCAGACTGATCCTGCTACCTCTAACCAGCCCAAACATCTTCTTTATCTTACATTAATATATCTTGTGAGACACAATTCATGGCCAAAGTTGTACATGCCCTACCCACCCCCTAGAATCACTGGGGAAGGAAAAGAGTATTTTAGAAAATCACTCATCTAGATCAGAAGTTTCTGCAAGAAGGAGGAAATGAAATCTCACTCCTTAAGCTGGTTGGTTTCTACACCCCATCCCACCTCCCACTCCAGGACTGCAGGATGAGAGGCACCCTAGGAGAGTAACATGTATATAGGAAATTTGGGGTCTCAAACATGAAATACCCTACTTTCTAAACAAGGCAAAGTGGAACTCTATCTCAAGAAAATGACATATATTCAGGCAAAGACCATTGTACCTGCCAGGTGCCCAGCAGCAGAAAGCATTAGACGAAGGCAGAGGGAGAATAAGGTAGCCCACTGTGTCACCAGCAGGGATAGGGAAGCATCTCTGATAGCTCCCCATGCTCTCAATTATAGAGGTGAAAGTTGGGAGCAGGGAGGGGAGACGTGCAAGAGCAGATGGCACCCTTGCTACCTGGTACCCAGCTCCTAGATTGGAATTTCTCTGGACATACTCAACACACGTAGTACATACCTGGCCCACAGCAGACATTTAATACTAATATTGAAGATGAAAAATTGAATGAAGGTTAGTAATGAAGGTTAGTGCCCATCTTCCCACCCCACCC
>NW_025999880.1:601303-609474 GCF_001458135.2 Marmota marmota marmota
CCCCCCCCCCCCCACACACACACACACACACACTTTGGTGGCCACCACGCAGCTTCCCTGAGCAGGAGTTCTCTCCTGCCCCTGCTTTCTCTCCCTCTTTCCCCCAGTTCATTCCGCCATCTGGACTCTCTGTTCTTCTCCTTCTGTCCCCTCATCAGCCATCCTCCATCTCCCTCTTCACTAGCTTCTTTCTTGAATTATCTGGAGAAAATATTTGCTTTAGCATGCTAAACATGAACCATCACGACTTCTTCTCCCTTTACCACCACCATTTTCAAAGGAGTATTCTTAATTCTCTGTAACTTGGTTCCTAACAGCTTGAAGAGAATAATGGCTTCAGGAGAATAATGGGGGCATGAATCCAGGCTGTGGATTCCTGCCACCATTATTCTCCTGAAGCTTCTCCCCGTGGTCCCCTTGACAAATCCCCTGACTTCTCAATTGCAAAGTCTTCAACCTCCACAGCATCTACTATTCTTTGCCCTCCTTTAGTCCTCAAGCTTTCTTCTCTCCTTGATTATCTTTCACTGTATCTTATTCTTCTCCCTAAATATTAGAGGATTCAATTTATTCCTCTCTCTTCTTTGCTCTTTTCCCCCCACCCCATCCCATTTTGGTTAATTCTTTGAAACTGTTTCTTCACCTGCTCCTTCAACTCTCGCTGCCCCACTGTTTCTGGCCTGATTGCTCCATCTCAACAGCTTCTAACACCTTTCCCTAACTCTAGAGTTTTCCTTTTGCAGTTTGCATGGCTGTTAAATCCTGCTCCATCCTATTCTCCCACACCAGAATGATCCTCCCAAGTGAATAGCCTCTCTTGGCCTAGCAAATGAAATCCCAAGTCCACAGGTCCTGGACATCTGCCTGCCTTTTTTTGTTTGTTTGTCCCCTGCTTCCATTTCCTGCTTAGCTTCCAGCTACTCATAATACTTATGCAGACTTCCAATTGCCATTCCTCCTGGATTCCTCTTATTCCAGGGTGGGGAGTGAGACCGATGAGGTGCCTAGGGTTCAAGATTTAAAGCTGCACTAGATCGCAAGGTTGTGCACAAGTTCCTCCTTAAGTTTTGGACGCTATGCACGTCACTGACCTCCCCCTCACTCCAACCCGGTTGCATTTTTCCATTGTGAATTTTTGCTAGTAATTCTTTTCTCACAACACTCCACCTGCCTCCTCCCACTAATTCTGCCTTCAAAATATCCCTGCTCTTCAAGATTCACCTTTTACAATTACTCTAATTGGAAGTAATGACTTACTTCCTCTGAGTCCCCTGAGTCCTCTGGATCTACCTCTCTTGGGACACTTGTGAAATATTGTTGGGTTTTTTTTTTAACATTTAAAAAAAATTTTTTTAAATTGTAGACGGGCACACTACCTTTGTTTTATCTATCTATCTATCTATCTATCTATCTATCTATCTATTTTACGTGGTGCTGGGGATCCAACCCAGTGCCTCACATGTGCTAGGCTAGTGCTCTACCACTGAGCCACAACCAGTCCTGCTACTTTATTTTTAGTACTTGGAATGTAAGTCTTATCTCAACTGTTAGATTCCGAGCTGCTTGTCTTACATCTCTATATTTCCTGAATAACTTCCTCTATGCTTGATATATAATAAGAAATCAACAGTAAGTACTTATGAGTGACTAAACTGCCATCAGTAGGGACAAGGGATCTTTGATGTCCTCACAACAAATCAACAACAGCTACTGGGAACATGGAGGGATCACACTAATTCCTATAAAGTACATCATAGACATCCCCCAGGGCCCTTGTTACACCCCTCAGATACTGCTAGTCAATCATGGCACTCTTTTCTCTCTGAACATGGATATGGCATCTGAGCCTGGTCAGCACAGTACCAAAGAGCCACCTCCATTGATTGGAGTTCACAATGGAGAATGAGCTTTATTTTTTCCAGCTAGATCTAAGGGCCCCATTTTACAGAGGAGGAAACAAAGGCCAAGAGAAGTCCAGAGATAGAATCAGGTAGAGCAATTCCTGAAAACAGCTAAGTAGCCAATCTAGGCACAGCATACATTCATCTACAGCACTGCGTGATACTTTGCTAGAAGCCCCTGTGAGATCTTAACCAGATCTTTAGTCCTACTTCATTGGTTCCAAAAACTAATCTTGAGACTCTGGGAACTTGGGGACTCTCCACTCAGGTCAAGAGTGACTCCTTGAAATTTAGAGATGTACTCTTCATGTCAGGTCAATTTCACCATGTGGGCCAGCAGAAGGCCGAGGGACCAGGCAGGTCAGGGGTGAATCCCACTTCTGTATCTATTAGCAGGCAAGTCACATCTGTGAACCCCAGCTGCAAAAACCTATAAAATGGGGATAGTTAGACTCATCGCACAAGGTGACTGCAGGGGACCCTTGAAGATAGTCAGTAAATGTGAGTCTCCCCTTCCTTGCAGTGTGGGGAAGTAAGGACATTCAGGGGGCCTCTTTGCACTCACCCTCCACAAACACAAACACTTCTCCCCATCTCTAAGGTAGGCTTTCCTTTTGAGGTTATTTAACTGAGATATACAATACGTTAATGAGTATTAGTCTGCCAGTAATCATTTATAAATTATAATACTAAATTGAAAGAAAGAAGTGGAACTTCTTCCTTAATCCTGGACTGTCATCCCCAGTGCTTAAGCCTCAGGCACAGTGGTTTTCAGCTGGTCTGTTCTAACTTAGGGGCCTGTGCTGAGCTCTGCAGAGGTGACTGGGACTGTGGACCAGGGGAGCACTGTGTCAGCACCGGGTGTGGACATGATTGTGCTTCTGACTAAACACAGGTAAAAACATCCTGCTTCCCCAAACTTGCCCTACCCAGGCAGGTTGTACACATGGCTCCCTTTTAGACTTTCCAAAATTGGATGCGACAGAAGCCTGTCTTCTAGTAGCCTTTCCCTCTTCACCCCCAATAAAAGATGTATCCCATCACAAGATAGTGATTTCCAAACTTTTAAAATAATTTCCTTACCCGGTATATCCTGGGGAAAAAAAAATCAGACTATTTTTTTTTAGGAAAAAAAAAGAAGATAAAAATAACCCATAATCCCACAACCCCCAAAAATGTCTGCTTAACATGATGATGCATATTTTAAACATAAATATATAATATGTATTTTAAAATGAGAATCTTGTACCTATTTCAATTTCTCAATTATTTGACTTAAAAATCACTAGTGAAAAATTTTAGTATTAAAAGTGAGTCTTCCATTCCATCATCTCTACTGGCATTAAGCCCATCATATATGCTCATGTACTTGGTAACCTCTAAGATAGCTCTTATTTTTATAATATTAATATGACTATAATGAATAGTAAATTAAACATGCCTGTATTAATTCTCTTGGGGTAAATTCTAAGAAGCATAATTATTGACCAAGTATAATTATTGACCATTTGATAGATATTGTCTTGTTGACCTATAAGCATCCCTCTCCTATAAAAGATATTTCAGGGGATACATGTGGTAGTTTCTTTATTTTCAGTAGCTATTAATTGAAGAAAGCATAGTAAAAAGCCACCATGATTCAGTTTTGATTATAAATTAAGTTGTACTAAACACAATAGAATCAGTACACATTTTTAAAACAAACCATTTGTCTTCAAAACATATTACTTGCCCAATCCACCTGCAATCCTTGGAATGCTCAGGACCTTGCTGGCCACTTGCAGCTGCTATGGATTTTCAGAATTGTATTCTGTGGATCCAGGTCCCCAAAACAGTAGGTCTCACATATAAATTTTTTGTCCATTTCTCAAAGAGTTATCTTAAGGGCCATCTTCTCTAATAACTGCTCATCTCTTCCTGTAGTTTCTGCCTGCAATGATGGGACTGTCTGGAGATTCTTGACTGGAAAGAGAAATGAAAATCAGGACCTGTGGATGGAGACTACAAGTAGTATGGAGGAAGGGAAGAGGAGGTGTTTGTTTCATTAAATAATCACTTTAAAAGCATCCACACTACTTGAGTTATTTGGTGAGAGGTGGCAGTGAAGATGAGGAAGGTGAGGAGGAAGATACATGACATTTGTTGAATATTTTCAATGCGACAAGGAATATGTTAAATTCTTCGCAAGCATTATCTAAGTTATTCTTTTTGTGGGGAGGGGGGAAATGCCAGGGATTGAACTAAGGGGCACTCAACCACTGAGCCACATCCCCAGCCCTATTTTATATTTTATTTAGAGACAGGATCTCACTGAGTTGCTTAGCACCTTACCATTGCTAAGGCTGGTTTTGAACTCGAGATCCTCCTGCCTCAGCCTCCTTACAAGCATATGCTACTATGCTCAACTTCTAAGTTATTCTTACAACAATCTTTTGACTATACTTATCATGACCATTTCATAAGTAAGAAAAGAGTTTGGGTAAATTTAGTAATTTGCATAAAATTAATTACATAATTTCATAAGATAGGTGTTGGGGCCTACACTTTTATCCTGTGTCAAACTCTGAGGGATAGGCATTATAACACAGTAATTAGAACCATCTACTCTGAATTTCAAACCAAGGCACACATGCAGCTGTGTGGCCTTCAGCAAATATCCTGACATTTTTGTGCTTCAGTTTCCTCATTTGTACAATAGTATAGACATCATAGACCTACAAAGAGTTTAGTTCTTGTACAGTGCTTGGCATAGTGCCTGACATAGTGGTCCCAACAGTTGGTTCCCCATATCCAAACAGGTTCTGAATCCATAGATTCAACCAGCTGCAGGATGAAAATATGTGGAACAAAAAAAAAAATTGTGCCTGCCACCAAATGTGCAGACCTTTTTTTCTTCTCATTATTCTTTAAACAATATAGTATAACAACTATTTACATGACATTTACATTGCAGTACATATTATGAGTAATCTAGAAATGACTTAAACTACATGGTAAGATGTCTGCAGGTGATATGCAAATACTATGCCATTTTATATAAGGGACTTGAGCCTTCTCAGATTTTGATATCCTCAGGGGAGTCCTAGAACCAATGAATCATGAACTCCAAGAGATAACTATATTCAATAAATGTTTACTACTATTACTATTATTATTTTTACCAAATAGATGGGCTGTTGACCCTTAATTTTACAAGAATCTAGAACAAGACACAAGGCCAATTCTCCTTCCCAGTCTCTAGTTTCTAGTTTTAATCTGGATACTGAAAGTCAGCCCCTCATTTCTGTTTTTCCCCCCATTACAAAAAATATGGGAGGTAAAAATGTCTAATAATTTCTTGTTTATGTTCTTCATAATCACAGACCTAAGACTTAGCTGGCCTAGGTTAAAGTCTGATTTTGACCAATGCTGTTAATGTGGAACTTGACAAACTATTTAAGCTTTCTAGCATCATTTCATTCACTATAAAGAGAGAAAATAATAATATCTCATCATTTGAATGCAAAATTTATAAAACTTCATAGTTTACAAAGCATTTTCATAAAAAGTGCCATCACCCAATAGATGAAAACTAGAGGGCCCTGGATAAACAATTAAAACAGTGAATTTACTCATTTTATCAACAAGTATAGGTGTATGCCTACTGCATCCATGTGCTTGCTAGCACTGAATATACAATGGTCAATGACACAGACAAGATTTGTGCCTTCATGAAACTCATATTCTATAAGAGGAAACAGATAACATGTAAATAAACAAACAAACAAAAACAATAACTACAGCTTATCATAAATGTTCTGAAAAAATATACAAGGATGTGAACTAGAGTGGGGGTATGCAAGCTTGATTTACGTTGCAAATGTGAAAGAAATGCAATTCCAGAATAAGGTTCCAGATCAGCCAATGAAGAAGTTAAAAGGGAAATGGCTATAAACTTGTTTAACACTCCTTAAAGCTCCGCAATCACTCTAAGACTATTTAAATGTTGAGAGTACCAAGGATCAAAGATGTGTGAGGAAATTTTCTTGGGAGAGACTGTTAGTTTTCATAGTCTTAGAGTTGGAGGTGGGTGTTGGGGTGCTACTGTCTAACCTCAAGTCAATGAAATGGGCTTTCAAAAGTTTCCCTGAGAGCTTGATAAATTTTTCCTTCAGTTGCTGATCACCATGAAATAGGAATATTTATTTCTATCCACAAGGATATAATCTATCATGACTCAACAGATTGACATTGGTATACTTTACAATATCTGGGTCATTCAATATTAAATAACACTATATATGGGTAATCTATGTTGTAGCCTACTCAAACCCCTCTAAACCCAGATTATTCCCAGTCTCTTCACACCAACTCCAGTATGGTAAGGACCAGGCCTTACATCCTTCTATCCTAGTGTGTTGAACATCTCTTAAGCACTACTTCAAATACTTTTGGTCTTAAATGCTTAGAACCATACTTACAGCAATGATTTACCTCAGTAAACTATTTAGTAGTGGTTGTCAAATATAACTTGTCAGAACCTTGCCTCAAACATATACTCTATATCCCAAACCATCTCAGTTTTGCCTCAGGGCTGCTTTAACTATGCAACAGGAGACTCCTCTAGGAAACATTGCACATTGATGCATGTTAACTACAGAGCTAATGCCTAGCCAGGTGATAATTAACAATAGAGGCCAAAAGCTGGCAGATATATGCTTCTGTCCTCCATTCCTCAGGAGGGAGTTCTGAGAGCATTCCATAAGATTTCTCAGAAATTCCAGAGGATTGGGCTGGGGCTGTAGCTCAGTGGTAGAGCACTTGCCTTGAAGGTGTGAGACCCTGGGTTCAATTCTCAGCACCACATATAAATAAATAAGATATTGTGTCCATCTACAACTAAAAACAAAAAACTCCAAGGATTGAGTGATAAGAAACTTCTTGCAATGCCCAACTCAATAGCATATATTTGTATTGATTCTCCTTCCTTCCCTGTTTATTCCTGAATAAATGACTCACATACCAATCTTGTCTGAGGCTCTATTTTGAGGGAGTCCCAACTAAAACATCTAGAGACTAGTTTCAGCTTTTGATCTTCTCTGAGAAAATGCTTGAACAGTATCACAAATACACATGCATACATGCACATATATAACACTTATGTACACTTATTCCAAGAATGAACAATAATATACAAGCACAATGGAATCTAAATCCAAACAAAAAAAATAAACATTTTTCCCCAAAGAAGCTCAAATTCTTCAAAGAACTAGCTCTGCTAAAAAGCACATTCACAATTTTCAATGATGACCAGTGTTTTATTCTGAGGATAAAACATGTATATTCAGATGACTTCAAGATTTTTCCAGGAGCCAGAGGTGAAGATTTGTAGAACTCAAAAGTCCTAAAGATGCTTTTCTCAGTCTACCCAAATGTGAATGTCCAGTCTTCACCTCCTGGGTGACTGAAAACTGATCATTGTTTAAATGGCTATTTTACTTCCCATTCTCGCCTTCAAGCTTTCAGGAAATCTTGGGGTCTCCAATGCCAACTAGGTCACCCCCAGGCAGGTTATATTTTCTATAGTTCAATTTAAACTTCAAAATTACTTTCCTAGTGGTGAGAGGTGGGACCCATAAGAACACTCACTGTCAGAAGAGAAGCAAAGGGAACAAAGAAACAGTCAGCTGTCACCAAAGTACTGGAAAGCTGCCCTATATTTTATTGGCCAGATTTTAATCACATAGATAGAATCAATTGCAAGGAATACTGGGTAATGTAATCTTTAGTCAGGGTGCATTTGTGCTTGGGGAAAAATCAGGGGTTCTAACACGCTGTAAGAGGAGTAGAAGGACTTCTGAGAACCAGCAGTTTCCGCCATTGCCATTTACTGCAACCCTTCTCCAACTGCAGCCCTAATCTGAAACTCTAGTACTCAACAGGACTGTCAGCCCTGCCCAAAAACAAACTTTCTGAGAGGACAAATAGAGACTCCACTTTTCAGCCTGCGCTCAGAAGAGGTGGGCGGGCGAAATATTTTTAAGCTGATTTCAGACAGCACCTGCAGGGTACCCGGCTGAAGGGTACAGCAGTCATGGAAACCTCTTCGTTGGCCTTTCTGGTCCATATTAGGTATTCCGGAACTAGATTGCAGAACCCGGGAATGCCCCGGAAGTATTTTCCAGGGGCCTTACGTAGGGAAGATGGCGGCGGTGCAAGTTGCCGGCTCGCCGTCGTGCGGGCAGCTACGAGAGGCTCCGCGGGAGCCGCCCGCTGAGCAGCACAATGGGT
>NW_025999880.1:609498-818765 GCF_001458135.2 Marmota marmota marmota
TCCGCGCCCTGCGCCCGGATGACAGCAGCTCCGCCCGCACCGAGATCCACCTGCTCTTTGACCAGCTCATTTCCGAGAACTACAGCGAGGGCGGCGGCGTGGCCGCAGAGGTAGGCGCCTCGCCTGTGGGAGACCGGGAGCCGCGCTGTTGCCACGGCCCCACCCTCAGGGAACCCAGCTGGTAACTCCAGCCTGCCTCTCCTGGCTGTTCTCACCCAGCGCCCCGGATGACTTAAATCCAAGCTGGCTTGCTCCCTCCGATCCTGGCATATTCTCTGCTGTCCTCCGTCTGAAAGATTCTGCAGTGGTTGGCAAACTCTCGTCTTTCAAAGCCCAGTTTGATGATTTCTGCTCTAACACCTCGCATCTGGCACCACCTTTCCATTCTCACGCTCCACCTTCATTCTATGCATCCCAAACGCTTTTGTCAATTAAATTCATAACTACTGTTTATTTAATGTGTACTTTACCATGAACCATTCCAGGAATCTTAAAGTGTGCATAATTATTAGGTCGTTTTTTTTTGCCGATGGAAACATTGAAGTTCACAAAGATCCATTATCACGTTGTTGGCAAACAACAGCTAGAAGTGGAGCCTCAGTCTGTAACAAAGTCCCTGTATTTTCCGTTCTTCCTCTACCCCCTCTGCCTCCTCTTTAGAAGTTCTTTTCGCTATCCGAGAAATCTTTTTTATACACACCAAGTCTTGGATATCACTTAATAATTTTCTAAACACTTGAGCCACAGCCTTCTCATGCTCACAGGCAACTCAAGCTTGACAGTTTTTAAAAATGAATGTTACCTCTACACACTTTCATCCCCAATCCATCCCATCCTCCAGGACATGCAAAACACAAACCCTTGTTCTTTTCCCTTTCCTTTGACTTGGAGCCTGTCCAATCCAGATTCTTCAGAATCTCTTTCAAACATGTTTCTCAGTCCATACCATTCTCTTTGTTCCCATTGCTAGTGCCTTTGGCAAGATGACTCTAGCTTGGATTATTGCACTGGTCTTCTCTAAACTGAATGCCTTCCTCTGGTCCAACCCTTTTGCTGTGCTGCCAGAGTGATTTTTTTCTTTGGTTTAAAAAAAAAACAAAACTGCCTATAAAAATGAAAACCTGATCTGGGAATATCTATACATATGGTAAATGGTTGAAGCAAAATTGCCCAACAATTTATGCAAGTCAATATGGGGTTCAAGAAAGGAGAAGAATTTTAAAATATGCATATGTTTATATATGCAGAAAAAATCCAGAAGTGTTCACAGCAAGATAATAGTGTGAGTGGGATTAAGAAGAAGTCAGGAAGACTTTTGATTTATTTGTATGCTTTGATATTTTTGCAAAAATATGTGCTTTTCCAGTTTTCTCTCCTATCACTCCTCCTTCTGTGTCTTGTCTGCATTTCGAAGGTACTATTCTTGCTGCTGGTGTTTTGCGTCTCCCAAGTCTTTACACAGTTCCATTTTTTTTTTCTTGAAGTGTGTTTTTGATAGCTGATCTGTTTGCAAAAATTCTATTCATCCTTCAATTCATTCCAGATTCTATATAACTGTACACAATACTGAATAATCACTATTTTCCCACAATGTTTGTACTTAATTCTTTCAGCACTTAATTTAATTATTTGTGTATTTTCTGTCTCCCTCACTAGACTCTGAGCTCTTTGAGGTTCAGAAAAATGTTTGCTTCACTTTTGGAGCCCAAGGACCTAGCCTACTACCTGGCACATAGTAGGTGCTCAGAGCCTTTATATTCAGTAAACACCAATAAAGAATGATATGATTTGCAAATAGTTTCTTCTTTTTTTAATAATTCCCCAATTTTACGTAAAATTTATGTGTCGTTTCCAATTTTCCTAATGACATTGAAAATCTAGTTGGCTTCATTTTTTGATATATTTAACTTCATTATGTGCTTTTATATGCTGGAAGCCTTTCTTTAGTTATTTAATTCTATTGTCTATACATGGTAGAGACTCTGGAGTCTTTAGTTTGACAAAAATGATATTTATACTTTTTTCTTTTTTAGCACACCCTATTTTTGTGCTGTTATTTCATCTTTTTCTGCCTCACATTTCATTCAGATGTCATCTTTTCCCATTCTTCAGTATGAACATTCAGTTTAATTCTCCCATTTTCCTGTGTTTGGTGCGGGGATGGGGGTGGCTTTCACTTGATTAATGGGAATGTTACCTTTGTGTGGTTTTTTTGTTTGATTGTTTTTTTTCTTGGTAGGATGTCAGTGCTCTTCTTGTCCAAGCTTGCCGACTGGTGCCTCTTAATCAGAATCATCTTGTCAGCAAAGTGTCTCAGCTGATCCACCATTTACTAAACAGATTACAGGTAATCATGTATGTAACTTTAGGATTCAGATCATGAACTTTGAGAATAAGCAAATGCTTTTGAAATACTATATCCATAGTAGGTATGATAAACTAATCTTTTGAGACACTAGGAAAAGCAAATGCCTCAGTATGATATTAAAACAAGCGAGGCATGGTGGTGCACATCTGTTATCCCTGCAACTTGGGAGGCTAAGGCAGGAGGATCACCAGTTTGAGGCCAGCTCCAGCTACTTAGGGAGATCCTCAGCAACTTAATGATACCCTATCTTAAAATAAAAAGTAAAAATACTGGGGACTGGGAATATAGCTTAGTTAGTAGAGTGAGTGCTTGCCTCACACGCACAAGGCCCTGGGTTCAATTCCCAGCACCACCTGAAAAAAAAAAAAAAGTAAAAGTAAAAACATCGGGGATGTAGCTTAGTGAAAAGCACCCCTGGGTTCAATACCCAGTACCAAAAAAATTAAAATGATACTAAAACAAACATAACTCTGACCAGAAGAACATTATTCTGCACAATTCTAGAAGTTTGTCTATTAGAAGCATATTAGAAGTATTCCTGTTGATTCAGTAACCACTGTGTCAACCAGGCCTCCTGACCTTAGACTTTTTTTTTTTTTCGTGGTATGTACGGTTGACCAAGATACATCTCAGGATTGAAATGATCCCAGAATTCTTTCCTACCAATATTTTTTCTCTTTCCTCAAACTATCATTTTTTTAATTTATTTTTTATGTACATAAAACCTAAGAAGTAGCTTGGGGAAGAGGGTACACCAGGATAAAAAGACACCAGTTATTTATATCAAGATCTAAACTGCAGCTCCCTACCTATTTCTAGAACCTTTTCCAACTTGCTAGATAAACCCACTTTGATTTTTAGGATTAAGACTGTTGCACATGAGTACATGAATGTAATTGAGAGTGAAAAGCGTTATCAATTAGCATATGTCTACTAGGATGCTTTGGGTTCAAAAAACAGAAAAGTCAATCCTAAGTACCAAAACAATAAAAAAGAAGAAACAATTAATGCCACACTTCAAGTCCCAAAGGAAGCAGCTCTAGAGTCCCTTATTAATAAGAGATTTACTAGCATTTTTCCATTCTGCAGTCCTTAGTGTGTGTTATACTCAGCCTCTCTGATAGTCATAAGATGGCTGCCTCCATTCTAGGCATCCTATGCAAAATAACTAAATAACATTCCACAGAAACCAGATTATCCCTGTTAATTTTGTGTCTCTTTTATTTACAAATGAGGAAATTTGTCCCATAAATTCTCCAGTAGACTCTCCTGATATCTCATTGGAGACTTAAGTCATATAAACATTTCTCTAAACCAGTCTCTGAAAAAGGGAATGGAATTACCATGAGTGCTTAAAACAATGATTTCAACCTTGACTGCACATTAGCATCACCTAGAGGGCGTAAGCTTCCTAAATGATTACACTATGCAGCCACAGTGGACTTACTTCAGGGTTTCTGACCCTCGACACTATTGATTTTTTTTTTTTAACTATTGATGTTTTGAATTAAATAATTCTCTATTATGGAAGCTGTCCTGTGCATTGTAGGATATGTTTAGCAGCAATCATCACATCTACTCATTTGATGTCAATAGCACCTTTTTAATTGTAACAATCAAATATGTCTACAAACATTGTGCCAGATGTTCCCTGGTGGTCAAGATTGCCTCTGGTTGAGAACTACTAAACTAATTAGGATTTGCTAGAGGTTTTATGTGAGAGAAATGGGCATTTGAGTAGAATCAGAACTCTGCCATGAGGGAAGGAGAACATGGATGCCGATAGGTAGCCAACAGTTTCTACTACATGAGATAGGCTGTTTTCAAGTTTAGAATGTTTCAAACTGATGGGAGGTGGCTTCCAAATATTGACTAGTCTCAGGGGTGTACTTGTGACACCTATAGTCCATAACCAGCTTTCTGGCATTTGATGACTATTTGTCCTGTCATGTCCATAAATTGATAGTTGGATTAGCCTGATCTGTGCCAAGAAGATTATAAAATAAGGGGGGACAGAGATGTGCCATTTCTCATTGTATTCCCTACACCATGCTAGCAACACAGTAGGTAGTTAGCAGGCATATTTATTCACCATATATTGAGTGATTACTATGTATAAGGTAGTTTAATTGAATTAAGACAATTCAGTGTTTTAAGTCCTGTAGGTTAATATTTACAGCTATCAGTGTATAGTTAGTTCAAGGGAAAGTTACAAGGTTTTACTTTGAGTGGAGGGACTAAAGGGAGAAGTGAACGAGACCCTGGGACATGTCAAAGGCCTCTAACCTGATCAAACTTTCAAAGATTTAGAGGTGATCCTTTCGACCCCAAAAAGGTGGATATATACTCCTTGCACAACTTGATTCAGGTGAGCATAGATAATCTCTAAAAAGACAAAAACATTTTTAAGAAGTTAGATCATCTGTATTTTTTCCTCTCTCGATAGGTGATTGTTGATGAACAGAACTTGGATTTCCTGATGGGATATACTATTTCAGCTATTCATCAGTGTAGTTCCTGGACACACATGGAAATCCTTCAAGCCCTGGCAGCTCTGGTTTACTGTAATGGCTCAAAATGTCAAAAGGTAATTTTAACTGTGTCCTGATTTTTTTTTTTTTTTTTTTTTGAAAGATGAGGAGCAGAGGCTTTGGAGTCAACAGACCTATCTTTAGGTTTTTATCCTGCCATTAATTGGACATGTAGCTTTGATTTACAATCTTAGCCTTGTAAATACTTGGCACTCTTAACTGTTAACCATCATTATTATCATTACCCATCATCTGCACAGCCATGTCTAAAAAGCTTTAGCAACTACCTAGTAATGATCCTTCTGCCATTTTTTGGCATATTTACTACACCCATCTGAAGGATTTACCTAACAGCTAGTCTTTTTTTTTTTAATAGCTAGTCTTTTGACATTTAACTGCCCTTTAGTTAAAAAAATAAAATCTGTCTAAATTGTAATATTTTCCTGGAAGCTTTTCCTAAACCAACATTGACTGTTATTTTGTTGTAGTACCTTCCAGACTTGCTAGGCAAGACCGGACTCTTAACAACATTGAGTGACTTGGCTCAGTCTGACCCTGAAGTCAGGAGAGCTGCAGTGCATTGCATGGCAAACTTATGTCTCAGGTATGTGGATACAGGCAGTTTTCCCAGTAGTTAGAAGATAGTATCTCTCGGGCCCTTTTATAGATTGTTTCATCTGTCTGAAACAAGAGCAACTTAGAAAAAATATCTCAATTTGCATTTCCCAGGTTATTTAATAAGGTCATTATATGATGTGATTTTAATCAAATAAAGTTCATAATGAAGAAAAGATATATATGCTAAAAGTGATAGTCAATGTTTTGTTGTCTATTGGTATGAATTCTAGTCATATTGTCTTTTAGAAGGGTATAGTCGTACCAGTTTAAGCTCTGGTGAGATTTATCTGTCAAGGTTGGTTTCTTCTCTCTTAAGAAGATGTAATTAGTCTACAATATGCAGTAGAAAATGAACAGCACAAACTTGAATTTGTATCTAGGTAGCACAGTGGTGTATGGTGGCTAAAAATACAGGTTCAATCATGTGATTCTAACTCTACAGAACCTCTTTACATTATTTTTCTCTTAGAAATGAAAAGCAGAACTCAAAATTTCTCTTTGTCCATACTTCTTCCACTACAAATTTCTGTAATTTTTCCCTATGGAAACCATTCATCCTTCTTTATATTTACTGGAGACTGTGCCTGTGCTACAGCAGTAACTAACCGCCAAAGTGCACAGTTTTTCTAAGTATAGTCACATTCAGGGGTGTATTACAACTCTATTAGTTTCTATTACTGCTATTATTCTTTTGAAGGCACCATTTCAAAGGACACAGCCTGAGTTGTTTTCTCTATATGTGTTTTAGTGTGCCAGGACAGCCATACCTGGAGGAGCCCTACCAAAATATTTGCTTCCAAGCTTTCTTGACCACTTTACAGTCTCCAAAATCATCAGATATGGATGACATAACATTTTGCATGGTAGGTAGGACTATTGCTGATCTTACAAATTGATGTAGATATGTCTAGAAGCAAGAGTTGAACTGAGGCTGTTACCAACAAGTTTAATTTTGGCTGCTATATTAGTTTTGTCTATATATATGTATATATATATATCTACATAGAATGTTTGTAAGCCAAAAAGACTGAACCATATCTTTGGGTTTAAATTACAAGAAACCTTTTTTTATTTGTTTTGTTTGGCATTTTAGGTTTTAAAAGAAAGCTCTTCTCATTCTTTTTCCTCCTGAGTATAAAAAGTCTAGTTTCAGACTAGTACCTGATGTTTAAGATGAAAGGGAAGAAAGTAGACTTCAATAATATCTGTACTATTTTATTTCTTAAAAGAATTATATGCAAATATGGTAGTTTCTTAACATGTTTTAAATTCAGGTTGACATATTCATACATTACAGATCCAGGATAGTAAAAGTTTCTTATAGTCCCCTACTCAGATATAATCACTGGAGATGATCTGTGCTTTTAGATTTTTTTTCTCTATGTGAATGAGTATGTTTATCTTTTTAAAATAGAATCATGTTTAATATGCTGTTTTGAAACTTTCTGTATTTTTTTTTTAAATCTTAATGTCTGTGGTACGTTTTTTCAGTACCTCTTAATGTACTTCATGCTTTCTTATTTCTGTAGCTAGGAGATCTTGGGCAAATTACTTAACTGGTTAGAGCCTACATGTTCCTTGCTGAAATGGTACTAATGTAACTACATTGTAGGGTTCATGTGAAATATAAATAAAAATAGAGCTTTTAAAGTGCTTGACAGAGTACCTGCAACTGTTGTTGCTGAGTTTCACATTTAGGAGGTTAGCTTCTTAGGTAATCATTCTCATGATCATCAAATTGGATAAAAATTGCTTTTTAAAAGTTTTTCCACTATTTCAAACAGGGCTACAGTTCACATCCTCCCCTATAGGGAGTAAGGATGGAGTCCTAGAAGTGAGATTACTGAATCAAGAAATCAATCTTGATCCAGAATTTGCCTTTAGAGATTACATTTTTATCATTTACCATCTGCTTCTACATTTACACCTTTGACTTTAAGAGCTACTGAGGTTGCCATATTGGAGAACTTCCCTGCTTTTGATCTCTACTATTACTTTTTCATTTCTTATCACAGTCTTCCCACTAAATCTCTTCCTTTTTATTTTCCTTGTCCACTATTTATATATGCTGGTTTATAAGTCTGTAGTATAAGACTTCTCAAGAGTACTCTTCTAGAAAATAACTCAAAGTGATTTATCAGGTCATTTTTCTGGATCTTAACCTCTGCTTTGTGTGTTTCAAATGGTTTTTTCATCATCTAGAGACTTTTCCTCTTCCATCTTAAGTGATGCTGAAGAGTAGATCCCTGGACAACCAAAATTTATTCTGCCTTCTAACTAAGTCTCTCTTTGTCCCCCTAGTTGTTACAAAATGCATTAAAAGGCATTCAGTCACTTCTAAATGGTGGAAAAATGAAACTAACACAGACTGATGAACTTGGAGCTCTTCTAGCTGTACTAAAGGTAAGGCACTTCTTCATTATGATTCGTGTTTTTCCCATTTAAACCCCAGATGTGAGTACCGTTTCATATCATCATTCAAAGGCTAACTTTGAAGGTATCAAAAGTTCTCATATATTCTAAGAGAGCAGAATACAATGTTCATATATATAAGCATAGTTAATATTAAGAATAGATAATAGCCTCTTTTAAATAAATATACCAAAATTTAAAAATTATCTTTGAATCTTAGGAAGGAACAAGTTGTGAGATTAAATCTGAAGATAATTTAATCACAGCTTATCTTGAACCAGCTTTTACCTTATTGTACTTGAGAAAAGAGCCAGGGCTTCTGCTGGCATCCTCTGTCATGTAGAAGGCAGGTTAATTAAGACATGTGTCAGCACACTGCTGTCACTAGCTTCCAAACCTGCCAAGCAGGGGGACATGAACTCACCACTCTGAGGATCCAGCTATCTCAGCCGAGACAAAAAAAAAAAGGAGCTTTTGTGCTCACCTGAAGTCATTGCTATCTGTGACAATATAGCTTTATTAAAACTAAAATTTTAACTTTTCCCATGTGCCATTTCTTTTACCCTCAAATAGAGACAGACAGCTAGATTTAGAGACAGATGACTAAATAAAAATGATAAATTAGTTTAAAAATTAGTGGATAGATAAAATAACTGGATAAGATGATGGGATTAAATAATTAAATAAAGTTACGCTAAAATCAAACCTAATCTGATGTGGCCAAACCAGATCCAGCTTTAGGATAGATGAGATTAAGCTCTTCTTTAAGCCTTAAACTTTCAAGGTGTCAAGGTTCTGTCCCATTTTTATTACTTAATAGTCTTTAAATCTTAATCTGTTTGTGTCCTGATCCAGAGCATGCTGCATAATTCTGCTATAAGATTTATATTTATGTGTGTGTTTTCCTTATTCATCACTTTTTAGAAAGCCATGTTTCATGGACTTCCTGGACTAAACATAGAGATGCCCACGGTGTTATACCCCACTCCACTTCCTCAGTATGATGGGCGACCACCTGTCAAACCACAACAGTCAGAATCCACTGCTTCTCGACCAACGGTGGTACATTTATGTCTATTTGAATTTAAGTTGCAGATTGTTTTGAATAGTTTGCTTTGTGTATTTTCTATGATTTGCATTGCCACTGCCCCAAAAGCCCACCTTGAACTTGATTTCAATTTAAGGTACTTAGCAAAGTAAATTTAAATTTATCAGACTATTGAAAGTACAATTTAAAGCACCTTATGCTCTAAGCGGTCCAGACAGTGTAACACCTTACAAAAATAAGCATTCACTTTATATACAAAATCAAGCATTCTCATCCCCAGACTTCTCAAAACCAAGGATCAACAAATTTTTTTCTGTTAAGGACTTGACTGGTAAATATTTTAGCTCTCTGTTGCAACTGCCCACTTCATGGTCATAGTGCAAAAGCAGCCAGAGATGCCCTGTGTAAATGGAAGGGCATGGCTGTTCCAGTAAAACTATATTCACAGAAACAGACAATGGGCCATAAATTGGTAGCCCTTCTGTAGACCATTAGAAGACCACCTACCGGTCCGCACAATGTCTCTACACTTCTGACATTTACCACATTTCTCAGCCTTCCCTGATAGCTGCTGTCTCCTTCATGTTTCTGTTGGAGAACCTATAGCATACAGATATGTGGCCAAGATTTTACATCCAAAATGTAATACCTGATTAAAAACAAAAAAAGCTTAAGATTAAGAATTCTTTCATTCATTCACCTATTCAGCATTGACCAAACACCAGACATTGTGCTAATATACCATTGTGAAATATACCAACACTGGCTATTCTTAGGAGTTTGGAGGGGGAAGCAAAGATGCATAAATAAACTTCACAGTAATATTAGGATTTCTTTCATCAAAATATTCGCAGAGTATTCAAAACACATGCAGGATACCCCGTCCAAATAGAGGAGGAAGAATCTTTTAAAAGCTGTAGTGACTAAACTAAGATTCAGGAGTGAATAACAGTACAGAGAGAGGAAAGAATGTTCTGAGGGAACAAAGGTACATAAGGGAATGAGTGTGCATAGCTCATATGTTAACTGTAGGGTAGAGATTCGGGTTCATGAAGGGAAAGGGGAGGGCAAATAAATGTGCAGCAAAGGCAAATCCTAAGGGTCTTGTATAGTATGCTAAGAATTTGGGTTTTTATCTTGTAGGTGAGGAAAAAATCTTAAATAGCAGAATGATGTGATTGAATTTGCATCTTAAGAGAACCACCATGGTAGTAAATAAAAGAGTATGGGTCTGGGCCACAGCCAGTAGTCTGAGGTAGAAGTGATAAGAACCTTCCCTCTTACAGATAAGGACTTTGAAAGATAAGGACTTTTGAGAATTTGAAAGAAGGCACAGGTTTCAAAGATATTTAGATGTCAGAAAGAAGAAAGTAGGGAAAAAGAAACTGGCTTTTATTTAGCATCTTCTTCTGTGTAGCCCCAGGGCCCTAGTACCAGCAGTGTGTGTAATGGATTACCATCTTGCATATCTTAATTGGGAGAGCTGAGAAAATAGGCACTAGCATCATTTCCATAGGCTTTAATCTCTATTGAGAAGGCTGAACACTTTCACTATGCTGTTCAAGGTAGGTGCCTCATACTTACAGATCAGGAAGGTCAAGCTCAGAGAAGCTAAGTGCTTTGCCCAGAGTTACAGAGGTAGAATTTGAACCCAAACCACATGTTTTGCTGTGACCCATGGACTTCATGCCTTATTTCTTAAGTCCAGGATGGTGTGTGTGAGTACTCAGCATTGTGTCTGATGCATAGATACTAAGTAAGTGTTACTTTTTTCTTTTCTTCTCTTAGTTCTTGTTTCTTTAAACTATATGTTGGGAACATATTTAGTCATTTTCAAATGAGGAAGTACCAGTGATTTTGTTAAAAGTCATTTATAAATAATTATCATATGTATGTCTTCATTTGCTCCTAAAATCAGAATAAAAAGAAAAAATACAAAATTAAGCCAAAGAAAACCCCACAAGGAGAGGAAGAGGAAGAAGAATCTAGTAGTGAGATGGAAGCAGTCCCAGGCCCTGGCACAAGCAGAGTGAACATGCATGACAGGAACACTCGATGCTCCTCCTCCCTGGGCGTCCAAGGTTTGCCAGTAGATGGAAGTGGAACTCTGGGAAAAGAGCAGGTCTCCTCACCCTTCACCACTTCCAGCTGGAAAAGAGTCAGCAGTAGTGAGTCAGACTATTCTGATGCTGAAGGAGGCTTACAGGGTAAAATGAGGTAGTAGTATTTTGTTATATTTTTATACTTTAATATCCTAAGTTGCATGTCAGTTTATAGCTTTGCTTAAAAACCTGACTGCTACCTGGGTTGAAACTTGAGAATTCTCATTTATGTGGAGCTTTGCATTACTCTGAACTTGCTTTGTTCACTTGATCTGTCCTTGTATGTTCCTTTCCCTGTTATAGTCTTTTCTCTCTTTCTTTTTGTTGCTGTTGTTCTTGGTGGGTTTTGTTGTTATTGTTGTTGTTTTGGCCATTTTGTATTTTTAACAACTACTCTTCTTCAAAATAAGCTCAAAAATCATATTCTCTGGGAAAACTTGTTCAATCCCTCCCATTCTGGTTTAAGAGCCCCTTCTGTGTGACCCTTTGGCTTAACCTCTGCCCTAGTGTATTTCAAATGTGTTATTATTTCTTGAGCTTTCCATCAATCACCTCCACTTAGCATGGGCAGGGGCTTCATTTGTCCTCCAACCCAGCATAATGTCTGATTCCTACATGGGGTCATTCATGGGATATTTGTTGAATGGGTGGATAGATATTCTGCAGTGTTTCATGTCTAATACTAGTTTCCTAACATCAAAATGTTGCCCTCTTATATTCTATCGAGTTGTGGTTTTTGTCAGCCTTAATACCTTATTAGATAAGCAAATTGTCTTAACATGTATTGATCATATCTTTAAAAAATTTTTAATATCATGGCAACATCTTTAGGGGTTATTGTAGGTTTAATTTCTCAATGTATGATTTTAATTGTCTAGAATAAATAGCATTTCATGTTGCATTTTTAAAAAGCTGTTTAAAAACTTTTCTTCCTTATTTTGGATATGAAAGGTCATACCAAGCCAAAGTTCGCCAAGGAGCATTAGCTTGTTTTCTTTCTACTATAAAATCAATAGAAAAAAAAGTTCTGTATGGCTACTGGTCGGCCTTTGTTCCTGATACGCCTGAGCTTGGAAGCCCACAATCTGTGTCCTTAATGACACTTGCATTAAAAGATCCTTCTCCCAAGGTAAGAGCATTTAAATTCTAAGCTTTATAACAGGAAGGGAAAATTTACACATTTTGTTTTTTATCTCAGCACCATCCAATCTTAATTGAATACTGCTCTGAGTAATCCTGACCCAGTTCCTGACTTGAGAACTCCTGGACAGATAAGAGGAGATAGGAAATGGGCTCTGTGAATAGCACATTGAGGGGAATTGTATAGAGGCCACTTCTTGCCCTCAGGCTTTCTGAAACCTGAGCACACAGAGTTGTAACTTGGGTATCTCCTTTGAGCTCCACTGAAGTTGCTGTGTCTCCCCTTTATGAAAATGTTTATTATCATGGAATTTATAATAGCAAAATATGAGAAATGGCTTAAACAACTCAACAAAATTATTATGGTACATATGGTTATAAAGGATGTGTAATGCTCAGAAAAATGCTCATAGTGTTTTGTGAAAGCACAAGACATAGAATTGTGTATGTAGTAGGATCCCACTGATTTTCTTCGTATTTAAAAAAAAAAAAAATCATGTATAATAAATACTTGCTTCTTTTTTTAATTTTTTTTCCTTCTTGTGGCAGTAGGGATCAAACCCAGGGCTTCACATATGCTAGGCAAGCACTGTACAACTGAGTAATTTTTTGTTGTTGTTGTTATATCTTTATTTATTTATTTTTATGTGGTGCTGAGGATCAAACCCAGTGCCTCATATGTGTGAGGCAGGCACTCTATCATTGAGCTACAGCCCCAGCCCCAAGTGAGTGTTTTTTTAAAATTTACTTTGAGATAGGGTCTCACTAAATTTCCCAGCCTGGCCTTGCATTTGGGATTCTCCTGCCTCAGCCTCCCAATTAGCTGCAATTGCAGGCTTGTACCACCATGCCTAGCTATAAATATTTGCATATTTTAATAAGAAAAAAATTATTTTTTAAAAAGGAAAAAGATGGTTTTGTTAGCCTGGATGGCTATAGCAAGATATTTCATGATATCTTGATATTTCAAATATCTGCCTCTGCTTAAATAGGTAAGTTCCTCTCTAGAAGTTAGTCTCAATCAAATAAGGAAAGTAGCCTGCTATTTAGAGTCCCCTTACAATAAAGTATATTAAAAAGTTATGCCAAATGGCATCTGGACATCCTCAGAACTAAACTACCCATTGAAAGTGAATAATTTTAATTAAGGTTTCTCCTTAAAATGGGTAGTAATCCACAATAGATTGGAACATCTTATAATCATTTGCTTGAATAGCTAATTACTGGGTAAAAAAAACTTCTAGATGATCCTTTGGAAGCTTATGTTAGCATTAATTATACACAATAAAATTCTGTGGTACATTTCAAATACTGTAAGTAACTAGATTAGCAGAAATTTTGCAGCTCACCTGAATCAATAATAAATGGGAGAAAAATGAAAAATGAATGGTAGCAAAGATACCAGTAATGAAGCCATTCTCGTAATTAAAGGGAAAACTACTACAAGGAATTTTAAATGCATATTTGAATGCTTTTCACTAGGGGGAACTGCCAGTGTGGCCAAGAAGATGTTGCTGTGGGGCAAGTAGAAGCCAAGTTAACCACTAACACTCCAACTGCCTAGCTAAGGGAATGAGAAACATTCAATCTTAGGGGATGAATACAGAAAGGCTATGAGGTCATATCTGATGAAACTGAGTTAATTGAAATAATTTATAATCTTTTAAATGTTTACATTTAAGCCAGGCAGTGACTCACACCTATAATCCCAGTGGCTCAGGAGGCTGAGGCAAGAGGATCACAAGTTCAAAGTCAACCTCAGCAACTTAGGCCCTAAGCAACTTAACAAGATCCCGTTTCAAAATTTAAAAAAAAAAAAAATGTTAAAAGGGGCTGGGGATGTGGCTCAGTGGCTAAGCACTCAGTTAAAAAAAAAAAAAAATTTACATTTGACTTAAAGTGCTTTACATTTGGCACAGTGGTCTGTCTTATCCATCTCCTGGATTCGGGTCCCCTTTAGACATGTTCTTGCTGTTTATGTTCAGTGTTCACAAGAAATATGGTAAGAAAAATGTACAGAAGAAATTCTTGCTTCTGGAGATGTGCTAGATCCCGCTTAAAGCCCCATGCAAGTCCTGGAGAAGCAGAAATAACAAGCCATCCAAGAAAAGACAATGGAAATTATTCAGTTTAGTGTAATGGCAAATGGTTATACTCGAAATTTTTATAAAATATTAGCTTGGCAGGGTCTAAATAAGTGGTGATTATTGTCCAAAATGAGGTTTGGAGCATACCTCTGCAAACTGATGAGAGTGTAATTAATTGTGCACCAAGCCACATGCTGGAAAAGGTTTGCAGTAGTTGATGTTGATGAGAGAGGTTCTTAGACTTCTAGAAACTTTGAGGAAAAAAATGGAAACAGATGTGCTGAAAATCTTTTTCTAGTGAGAAATAGAAGAAAAAGTGATTGGAGTCTTCCAATTGGAATACAAACAGTAGATTACTTTCAGGAAATTGGAACTTGAAATGCTAAATCAGTTAATTGGGAAGGAGAAAATTGAGAAATTTTCTTTAGGATTTGGTAATGTGATAGTACTTGGGAAGTTATGTTTCCGTGTAGGAAATGTGCTTCAGAATGCACATTTTATGCTTCCAGCAGAGACAGAACAAATTATCAATAAAAATAACATGACTAATGTAAGAATTTCTTCTGTACAATTTTCTCAGGGATTATAAAGGCATATTATGGAGACACATCAAGAGTTTGGCCTAAAGAACAAACTAAAGGGCAGACCTTTCTTTTAATACCTTGGGAATTATCCTGACTTTCAAATTCCATCATGAATTTTTATTTCTCTTTGAAATAACTATGAAAAGTGGATACAAATAAAGTCTAGATAATAGCATAACAAGATAAGAAAATGAAAAGGTTAGAATTTTAACTGTTATGGAGTAATAAGTAATCAGGTTACTTTTATATGCCCAACTAGGAACAATTAAACTTTACTTGAATGTCTCCAAATCTACTAGCCCTGTCACAAGGTTCAGATACATTCACTTTCAAGACAACCAACTTTGGAAATGTAATCCATAAAAAAATAACCCTGAAACATGTGAATAATAATTAGTACTTGAGTCTGAGGCTATATCTCAGTGGTGGGGTGCTTGTTTAGCATGAACAAGACCATGGGTTCAATCTGTATCACTGAAAAAAAAAATTAATATTTGGACAAAGCCAAAGAAGAGAATAGCTTGGTTCTCTGCATGGAAACCTTAATAGGACCTACTCTCAGGAGAGTTGTCGTCTTTATCAAAAGTATTTTGAGAACTTACAAACATAAGAAGGAAGAAAATTAAGATTGACTGAACTATTTCAGCAAACATTTCTGCTATATTCTAAAAGCAAAAAGGTGGGTGGCGCTTTTTTATTTCATTAACTTTAGACAAGCCTTCATGTCCAAGGAGGTGAATACACACTGGCAGAACTATGCACACTGATGTTTATAAGATTGAAAAGTCATCCATCATTATAAATATTCAGACAGTAAAGCATAATCAACAAAATGAGCTCTCTGGAGAGTTGTACCTATTATGATTTGCTTGTACACCAGTAATTTCTGCTGGAAGTGCTGATTGGAACTGGTAAACAGGATATTATGTATTGATGTGAGAATAAATGAAGCAGAACTTGAACCAGATTCAGTATCATAAGTAACAATTTTATGATAACAAAGATACATTAAACAGGATTTAAAGGAAATTAACTCAGAACTATAAAAAGTATCAAATTTTCTATGCATTTTTATACCTCAGTGGGAAAAAAATGAACAAGTTTCAATAACATCCCTTTTGTTTCCATCTGTGATAATCATGGATGTTTTCCTCCTTAAGATACCGAAGTTAATTGAGCGACAATTTTTTGTCTTTTTGAACATCAGTTCATTTCTTTTCACAACTTGATTTTTAATTTCATTTCGTTTGTGAGCTTCTGTAATTGTGAGTTTTAATTACCTTCCAAAGAAATGAAGTTTTAGTATAACGTCTATCTTTTTCAGGACAGACCAGCCATCCAATCATCAGTTGGCAAACTATGAACTATAATCAAATCAAATCTAGCCCACCACCTATTTTGTATGACCTACAAGCTAAGAATGATTTAGATGCTGTTAAATGTTTTTTTAATAATTATAAGGAGAATAAAATTTCATGATATGTGAAAAATATGTGGAATTCAGATTCCATTATCTGTAACGTAAGTAAAGTTTAATTGGAACACATCCACATTTATTCCCTTACACAGTGCCCATTCTACCAGAGCGGAGTTGAGTGGTTGTGACTGAGACAGTGTGACCTACAAGTCTAAAATATAAAATATGGACTATGGCCCTCTACAGAAAGAGTTTGCCAGCACCTGATCTCAGTTCTTGGATCAGCTAATTTGTGTTCATGGTCTTGCTCCTCACACATAAGCACAGTTTTCTAATGCATCGTCAGTCCCCTAACTTAAGTGGGCGTGTGTAATTCTGAAGACTCATGCTACATATTTCACATTTGTTTTCAGAGCAATAAATCTTTAGATTTTTTTTATGATGCCACTCTTCAAAAGACCTGAGAAGTGATTTATTATTTGGTTATTTGAAGATAATATAGTTGAAGGCTTTCTGGAAAACCTTTTTGTTTACTCCAAATTCAGATTATGTTTGTTTCATGTTGAGTCAATATTTAGATTAGATCCTAGAATTGTAACATTGATTCTCTGCTTTGAAAAAAAATGTGACCCAAAAGTGTTTAATTGGCATTTTGGGGTGAACTGGCCAAAGAGGGCACAGTATCTTTTCTGTAGTAATAGATCTGCATTTGTTACCTATATTCTGTTTTGGTTCAGTTGGCTTTCATTTTTTTTTTCATGTCTGAGTTTTAGTACCACAAAATCATCTGAGGACCAGTTAAAAGTAATCTTTTAACCTTATAAAGAGAATCTTGATTCACGAATACTTTCCTGACATACAATAGCCCATGACTGTTTTTATTTTGTTTATCAGATATTCTCACTACAAGCAATATTATTTCTTACACATGAGAGTGTTTCTAAAAGTTGGATCACTTATGGTGCTCGCTGAGTATACACTAGATCCTGCCGTCTTGTTTAACTTAGAGCACTTAGATGCTTCAGAATAGAATATAAAGCAGAATGTTCTCAGGAAATTTGATACAAAATAGGCTCTTAGGTCATGCATATTTTTCCTACCCTGTGGGTTCTTTAGTTCTCTCTTTTTAGTTGGCTGTATGCTGAATAAACTAGGCCTCTATCTTTAAATTATTCTCATGTTTAGAATTTCAGGGTTTTGTGTTATAGTGTTACTTATGTTTATGCCTTACTATAAGAAAACCTAATAGCAATGTGATTTAAGGTTCATTTTTAGATGTGGGGTACAAAGGGGCTAGTTCATGGCTGCTTTCAGGACTTGATAGATAATCTCATTGCCTTTAGTCTTCTTGTTAAGATGACTTAAGTACTTTGAACATTAAATATATGTGGGAAAAAGAGACTGTGGCTCCTGATTTTTAACTAACGAGTGTGGCCATCCTGAAATTTCAGACACGTGCCTGTGCTCTGCAAGTGTTATCTGCTATACTGGAAGGCTCGAAGCAGTTTCTGTCTGTTGCTGAAGATACCAGTGACCACAAAAGGGCTTTCACTCCCTTCTCTGTTATGATTGCTTCCAGCATTAGGGAGTTGCACAGATGTCTTTTGTTAGCTTTGGTGGCAGAGTCGTCTTCACAGACCCTAACTCAGATAATTAAGGTAAATGTTCCAAGGTACCTGTGAGTTCCAGAAAAGGTTTCTCTGGTTCAGTGTTGTATAATATCTTACATAGTCCAAAAGTAACTTAACCTAAGAATATAACTAAATAATAAATGTATTAAAGATATCCTATTTGGAAGATTGTACCTACCTGTCTGATGTAACCTATAATATCTCTATGTCCAAATAAATGATTTGCTAAAAATACTCTTTTTGCTTTAGTATTAAGTTGTACCAATGTATCAAATTTTAAACAAGTTATTTTTTTATTTTTTATTTATTTTTTTTTTTTAGAAAATTTTTTAATATTTATTTTTTAGTTTTTTTCCAGCAGACACAACATCTTTGTTTGTATGTGGTGCTGAGGATCGAACCCGGGCCGCACGCATGCCAGGCGAGCGCGCTACCGCTTGAGCCACATCCCCAGCCCATAAACAAGTTATTTTTTTAAAGAAAAAAAAAAGAAAAGGATTTTCCTTAAGCATAAAAGATCTTTTAAACTAAGTGCTATGAAATTTTGTTTCTATGCTATGATTTAGTCAGGCCTATTGATGAGCTATTTTTTTGTGATTTACAGTGCCTTGCAAATTTAGTATCAAATGCCCCTTACAACCGTCTGAAACTCAGCCTGTTGACCAAAGTCTGGAACCAGATAAAACCTTATATCCGCCACAAAGGTTGGTAGTGTTTTAAAACCAATTACTTCTTTATTCAGTCAAATGGAAAATATTAGTAAATTTTTTTAAAAAGTATTCAGAGCATTTTTGCAACTCTTAAGAGATCTCTACTTTTTCTCTTCAGCTTTTCACAGCTACCAGTGATGTTCTACTTTTTCCCCCTCAAACCCCTACAGAAGAAAATGAGATGGAGAATGAATTGTAAAGTTTAATGCCCCTTTGATGCTTCATGGCAGTGACTAGAGTGTTCCTTTAGAATTAGGAATGAGCCAAGTGCAAGTGGATTATTAGCTTTAGGCATAAGTAGAAAATGGATGAAAGGACAGGCAGATATCATCATCTTCTTGGAAACAAAAATTGGAATATAGAACATAACTTCTTTAATGTTATCTCTTCTGAAGGCTCAGATAACATCCCTGAACTTCAGATCCCAAGTGCAGAGTCTTATTTCTTATTTTCTATTTTACTCTGTTAAACTGAAAATTTTGCAAGCTTTCAGATCAGAACACGTTTGGAAAAGATGAGTTTTTGTGTCAGAATTGTCAGAATTGTAGAGCAAGAAGGAAACAGATGTTTTCTGTGACATCGTGGGAAGAACACTGGTTCTAGAGTCAGTCTGAGAGTCTGTAGCACACTCCCATTGCCATGGCCCTTACTGAGCCTGAAATTCCTAACAGCAGGAATTATACCTACTCTATAAGATTTATATATGTTGTAGGTGGACCAATACCTGTATTTTATTTTATTTACTTTTATATGGTGCTGAGGATTGAACCCAGTGCCTTCACACATGCTAGGTGAGCACAACTACCACTGAGCTACAACTCCAGCCCTCCATAAGACTTTTATGAGGCCTAAGTGAGATCCTGCTGTGTAGACTAAGTTCAGTCCACTCCTTAAACCAGTGTATAAAGCAGGACTCAGAAAGATAAAATAAACTCCTCCTACCTTAAGACCTCTCATCACTTTTAGTGGCAAAAAGATTAAAAGAACCCAAATTTTCTCAAGAACTAAACAAATGGTAGAGATATTTCATATTTATGGATAGGAAGACTCAATATTATCAAGATGTCAGTTCTTTCCAACTTATCTATAGATTCAGTACAATCCCAGTCAAAATACCAAGTCATTATTTTCATGTCAACTGATTCTAAAGTTTATAAAAGGAAAAAAATCCCAGAGTAGCCACATAGCACTGGGTGAGAAAACAAAGTTAGAAGGATTGACACTACCCACCTTCAAAACTTATTATAAAACATTAGTAACTAAGTCAGTGTAGAATTGGGAAAAGGATAGACAGATCAGTGGAATATAGTAGAGAGCCAAGAAATAACCTATGTTCATATAATCAACTTCTCTATGACAAAGTAAGCAGAGATATTGTTTTCAACAAATGGTGCTGGACATTTTAGCCTTAATGGCTTTTTTTAAAAATTCTGGGTTCATTCAAGTTTTGTGCATTACATTCAGTTATTGTATCACTTTAGTCTTTGTTAATTGTGTGGTCCCTCCACCCTTTTTTGTTTGTTTTTCATTATACTGATTTTTTGAAGACTCCCAGTCAGTTGTCTTATGGATTATGTAATATTTTCTCAGTGTCAGATTGTTTCTTTATGATGTTGTCCCATGTGTTTCTTACGAACTTGAAATTAGGTCTGGAAGTTTAATTAGACCTAATTAAACAAGGATCTAATAATTCTTACCTACCTGCAGAGGTAACTGATCCTTATGAGAGTGGTTCCTAAGGTAATAGGCTCTGACTTTCCTTTGACAGATGTCAATGTCCGTGTGTCAAGTCTCACACTCTTGGGAGCTATAGTGTCCACTCATGCACCTTTACCTGAAGTCCAGCTACTTCTGCAACAGCCCTGTTCTTCTGGACTCAGCAGTAGCAATTCAGCAACTCCTCACCTCAGCCCTGCTGATTGGTGGAAGAAAGCCCCTGCAGGATCCTCTCTGGAAGAAACATCAGTTAGCTCACCAAAGGGGTCTTTAGAGCCCTGTTGGCTCATTAGACTTTGTATTTCCACTGTTGTACTGCCCAAAGAGGATTGCTATTCAGGTGGGGATACTGGCTCTGCAGCAGGAAGCACTTTTGAACCATCTCCCATGCGACTGGAGGCCCTACAGGTAGAGATTTCATTTCCTCCTTTCTGAAAGGAGGTGGTCATTCCCTTTTCATAGGGTGACTGTGAGAAGTAGGCATATAAAATATTGTAAAAACAAGCCACATTGGGGCTGAGATTGTGGCTCAGCGGTAGAGTGCTCGCCTAGCATGGGCGGGACCTGGGTTCGATCCTCAGCACCACATAAAAATAAATGCATTGTGTTGTGTCCATCTACACCAAAAAATAAATATTTAAAAAAAAAAAGCCACATGACATTAGTGGGAGTTGTGTTTTAGCTGTGGGTGGTTTATTTTGGTATTTTGATCAGGTTGCAGGGGGGCTTTGGTTGTAAAATATTGTAAAAGCTATTGTAGTTATCTCAGGTATTATATGATAGGTGGGACAGATGGGTGTAATAGGTATAATAGTTCTGAAAGGAATTATATGATTAATCTTGGAATTCTGCAACTTAAATCTTTAATTTTCAATAAATTCTCTCATTTTGCATCTGCTTAATGAAACAAAATAAATACTCCTTCAAAGGAATATACTTTTAACTCTGAATAAAAGTATTTGCTCTTTCTATTCTCAGATGTAGTCTAAGACATAGGCTTAGAACTGCTGCTGATTATTTGGATAACATTAAATATATCCTTTAACCTTTTCAGCCTTAGTTTCTTCAGCTGTAAATTCAGTTAATACCTACCTCAAAGGATTACTCAGAGACATGAGATAATATTAAATGAAAAACAATAATAAACTATAAAGCATCATAGAATTATGATATAGTTACTTGATGTTAGCAATAAAATAAAGATTTTGATTGTTTTTCATTTCATTCACATCAGATTTCAGTCACCTGATAAGTGTAAGTGATTTCTCAAATATTGAAATTGTTTTCTAGATACTGCAACCTTGCATTCAGATTTTTGAGATTAATTTCCTGCTCTCTGCGTAGGTGTTGGCTCATCTGGCAAGGGGCTACTTTTCTGTGGCTCAGGTCTACTTGATGGAACTTGGAGAGGTGATTTGCAAGTGCATGGGAGAAGCAGATCCATCCATTCAGCTTCATGGAGCCAAGGTAATTTTCATTAGAAGCCAGATTTCTTAAGGAGTCGTCAGGTAAAGAAGCTATACATTCCTCTATTTTCAATTCTTACCTATAAACCCAAAGAATTGTTTTGGTATTAAATTAACAACATATAGCTATTGATTTTTTCCTCAAAAGAATGCCTCTTTTATAAGAGTTAATGAGAAAAGAAGGAAAATCGCTTAGAAATTATTTTTCCTTATGATTTGAAGTGATCTCCAAACAGAAGTGAGCTGATGTGTTACCTCTGTAGTTCTAATGCTCTGCTTTGACAGTTATTTCTTTTACCTCGGCAGCTTCTGGAAGAACTGGGCACAGGCTTAATACAGCAATATAAACCAGATTCTACCATACCACCTGAGCAGAGAGTACCAGTCTTCTTGGTAAATGCATATCTATTCATAGTTCTTGCTTTTCTTAATGCTTCAGTTACAGTTTTATTTGGCACCTCAGTGATAAAGTGGAATAGATAATATTATTTCTTCCAATGTCACAAGCTATGGTTTATAATCTAGCATGACATGAAACTAACATGAATAGTTTTTATTTGTAATTCAGTATGTAGTAGGATTATACGTAAGGTTCAACCAAGAATAATAAAACCAGTGTTTCTTGTGCATAAAATGGTGGAAAGATTTTGAATCAGAAGGCATAAGATCAGATTTGGAGAGCATCACTTAATGGATGTGGGATTATAAGCATAGTTTCCTCATCGTAAAGAGGAAGGATAATCCTTAAATCATAAGATTGCTGAAAAAGTGAATGAAATGTAAAGGTGCTGGCACATAGTAGGTGCTCAGTGAATGTTAATTTCCTTAACCCCCAATTATGGGGGAAACCGTGATTACTATAAAAATCCTGTGATCTCAGGTTGTTTCTGTTGTCCCTACACTGTGCCAGTTATTTGGATGAGGCCACCATTAAAGGTTTCTTCTATTCAGTGCCAAAAGCAAAATCAATTCAGTGTTAGTGATATTTTTTCCCTGTGCCCTCTTCATCCTGCCCCTTCTTTTCCCTTCACAATTTCCATCATCCTTCGAGTATATAAATAATGTCTAACCCTCCTCCCTTCTCGGGGCTGCCATTAAAGATTTCATGTAACCATTCACAGAGAGATGAGATGAGGTTTGCTATCAGACAGAACTAGGTTCGAATCCAAACTTCTCTCCTTGCTAGAAAGTGGCTTTGGATGGCCTCTTAACTGTTCACACTCATCTCTAAAGAAGATAGACTTTCTATACTACTTATCTACTACTAAGTAGTAAATCAACCCTAGCCATGTAGCAACTTTAAGTGATATACATTTATTTTCTCACACGGTCTAGCTTAGCCATGTGGTTCTGGTCCAGGTCTCATGAGGCTGTGGTCAAGATGCCGCCCAGGGTTGCAGTCAACTTCAGCATGCCAGGGTTGGAGGCTCTTCTTCCAAGGTGGTTTGCTCATTTACCCAGCAAGTTAGCATTGGCTTTTGGCAGAAGGCTCGCTCAGTTCCTCCCCCATAAGGACCCCCTCCACAGGGCTGCTTGACTGTCCTGTTGAATGGCAGCCCGCTTCCCTCACAGCAAATGATCCAAGAGGAAGAGCAAGATGGAAGCTGCAGAGTGTCTTATTCCTAGCTTCAGAAGCTTCACATTGTAACTTTCACAGCATCCCTTGGTTACTAGGTCAGCTCTATTCAGTGCAGGAGGGGACTGCACAGAGGTGTAAACATTAGTAGGTGAGAATAACTCTGGGTTACCTTGGAGGCTGGCAACCACACCTGTCTACATTATAATGGATTGGAGTAGGGAGGGCCCAGACTGGGCTTCCAGGAGCTGAAGTAGGAGGAAGATATGACTATTGCATGAATATACAGCAAAACCCAGGCCCATATATATAGGACAGAAACTGGGGTTACCAAAACCACAGGTGGATTTGCAAATGAATGCGAAATACCAGGATTTTTATAAAGCATGGAAATAAAAGCATTCAGATGCCTACCTGAGGGACTTTGAAGTGATATAATTCTTTGAAATGCTGAAAAAAGAGCCTATTGCCCAATTTAAGAGTATCCACTGTGTAAGAACTTTTAAGAGTGTCCTGTGGAAGGAACTTTGCACACAGTATCATTATCACAGACTACAACATAGATATCTTTGCCCCATTTTATTGAAAAAGAACCAAAGTTTAGATAGGTTAAGTCACTTGCCCAAGGCTGTAGACAGGAAGCAGCAGCTGCAGGACTTATGCAACTCAGCCTCTGGATCCTGTGCTCCTTGATCTAAAATACATGGTCCCTGGACTATTTTGACACCCTGTGTCACAGGGGATCAGGTTGAAAGAGCCCTAACTAAATGTCGGTTTATCTGGATTCTAGTTGACCTCTGCTGCCTATTAACGAGTTATAGTATCTCATTGTGCCTCATATTCCTTGTGTGAAAAAAGAGATGTAAGTTATGCTGAGGGTTAAAATCAGTTGAAGTACTTCAGGCACTTAGAACAATGCCCAGAATGTGATCAGCTCTCTGAAAACCATTAGCTGTTTTACTGTCATCTTCATCCTTCTCAGTGTCACACTGTGGCTGTCTGACTTCATTCCACTGTAGTCTCTTAGTCAATAAAATACGAGGATTTGATTAGTTGTTTTCTAAAGTCTTTTTTATCACCATGGAGGAACCAATGAAGCATTTACAGAAAGCCAGTACCTTAAGGAAACATGTCATAGCTAAGGCCACATGTGGTAGGCTTAGCTTCACTTGGTTCCACTGTGCATCTCAGGCTGTAGTTCTAACTGTGCCTCTTTCAGGTGGTGATGTTCTGGACTGTGATGCTAAAAGGTCCTTTACCTCGAGCCCTGCAGAGTTCAGAGCACCCAACTCTCCAGGCGAGCGCCTGTGACGCCCTGTCTTCCATCTTGCCCGAGGCCTTCAGCAGTCTGCCGGTAGCTCAAGCCATTTTCTTCCTCTCATACTGCCCTGAGCATCACAGTTCAAGTTTGATTCTTTTTTATTTTGAAATATTTTCAGTGTTATCTATAAGGAAGAGGGATTATTGTATTTGAGTTTGGCGTGGAGGGCAGTGGGAACAACAAACGGGAGAACTTTTAATCTGTCAGACAGCTGTTTCTCCCGGTGCTTTAGAAGGTGGGCGGTAGAAGAGTTAGCACAGCTGCAAAGGCAAAGAGATTTCAGAAAGATTTCCTGCCAGAGTTTAAAAGACCTGGGCTTAAATGCTGGGTCTTTGTAGCTCTGGGACTGTCTTAACTTTTATAGAACTTAATAATATTATCTTAAGATGGGAGTCATGTGAAAAATAACATAAAAGTAGGTGAAAATATTTAGATATGATGCCAACACATGGTATTTGTCCTAGCCCATTTGGGCTGCTAAAATAAAATACCATAAACTGGGTGACTTTTAAAAAACAGCAATTTATTTCTCAGAGTTCTGGAGGCTGGAAGTTCTAAGATCAAGGCATCTACAGAGTTGGTGGTGTTAGGTGCTCAATCTCTGATTCATAGGTGGCCCTGTCTAGCTCACGGGGTGGAAGGGGCAAGACAGCTCTTCAGGTCCTCATTTAAAATGGCATTAATCTCACTCACGAAGGTTCTGTCCCCATGACCTGATCACCTCCCAAAGGCCCTAGGACCTATTACTGTCACCTTTTGGGTAAGGTTTCAACATATGAATGTGGCAGGGGCATAAACATTTAGACCATAGCAGTATCCAAACTGCTGCTTTTCTTTAATCTTCAGCAGAATTTGCATCTGTTTTTATTTATGTAAATTAGCTCTTATAAAAAATGCAAGTTTAATGGAATAAAAGGATAAAAAATTGCCTAATTCACACAGTAGAAAGCTTGGATGTGATGAGATGCTGTGTGTGCCTTGCACAAAGTGGATTCTCAGGTCAATGTTGAGTCTGAATGGAACCTGCGCTAACACAGGGTAGCCTGCCCTGAGATCACAGTGCATTCAGCTCCTGAATATGAACAGATACTTCATAGTCATTTTGGGGAAACTTTGGCTCATAATTATTTCATTTTGCTTTTCCCTTTGTCACCCTTCTCGTTGCAGAATGACAGGCAGATTTTGTGCATTACAATGCTACTCGGATTGAATGACAGCAAGAACCGTTTAGTGAAAGCTGCGACATCGCGGGCCCTTGGAGTCTATGTGCTTTTTCCTTGTCTCAGACAGGTCAGAGTGAGCTCATTTAGCTCTTCTTTTTCTATTTATAATCCATATCACCACTTGTTTGTGGATATAAAGCTCGTGAGTTGGGCAGTAAAGGAAATTAACTTTTTTTGTAATCTGATTTCTTTAATTGCTACAAAATTTTGGTAATGCCTATAGTTCATTTATTTCAAATTACTTAGCACACCACCTGGGACCTAGGTATTCAGTGAATGCTTATGAGTGGCTATGAGACAGTACCATGTGATAGTAATAATTTAGAAAGCTGATGGTTTTACTAAGAAAGAAATGAAGTTCTCCATCACTCTTATTTGTGATCTTCTCACTGAGAAGTTTCTAGTGAATAGGGTGTGTTTTGGAAATGTATTTTATTGTCAGAACAACACTTCCTGAAGAACAGAATTCACAGATAACTGTCACAGGCCAGGTTGTAAGGCATTCACAAGAGCTCAACCACAGTCTGATTGGGTGTCCATGGCATGAGTATCTTGAGTATCCAAATTGTAACATTAATAAAATAGTAAATGAATTGATTGAGTAAATGAATTTTGATTTTGAATCAAATTTTGCAATAAAGGTTGTAGCTTTGTGTAAAATAAATTTGAGAATTTCAGAAGCAGCATTGTGAACTCAAAGTAATGCAGTGTTTGGTTCATCTTACAGGATGTCATATTTGTTGCAGACACAGCAAATGCCATACTGATGTCACTTCAAGACAAGTCTCTGAATGTCCGTGCCAAAGCAGCCTGGTCCCTGGGCAACCTGACAGACACTCTGATTGTCAACATGTAGGTGACTCAGCCTGTTTTCCCTGGGTGACTTCTAAGGTGGAGGTCCCAAGAGAGTATCTTTTATCCCTACTATGAGAGAATTATTAGTAATTCCCCCATATTATCAGTCTTACTGATTTATTTTGTTTTATATTCCTTTAAATAATAAGATTAATTAGCTGCTCTTAACACATATTGGGAATTCTATGTACAAAATATACATAATATTTTATATGTATTTGTATGTATAAAATATATATGTATTAATTATATACATAAAAATTACATGTATAAAAATACTGTATGCTGATATAAAAAAATATATCCACATTATAGAAAATATAAAAATAGAAATCCAAAACCTTAGTAATGGTTACTCTACTTTTAAAATATAATGTTTATATTTTTATAAATAATATATTCACAAGTTAAAAAAGATTGAAACAGTACAAAGGCATATTCAGTATAAAACCTGTCTCCTACCTGAACACCCACATCCCCCTTCTCAGAAATATTTGTTGTTATTCGTACACAGGTATCCTGCTTTTTATCTCTTAACCCTGTAAAACTGATGTGTAAGTCACATGTATAAGCATTCTCCATTATTGGCTTCTAATAAGTACTTATTTTTTATTTGGTCATTGCTATGTGATGAATTTTTAACCCACTATGCCTAAGCATTTCTTTTAGACTTTAGGTTTGTAGGCTTCTGTCCACAGTGAACATTTTTGTGCATAAAATTTCCCTTTTGAGGTATTCCCTTTGGATACATTCCTTGGTATCGAACTGCTGAGTCAAGAAGTACATACTGAAACAGGCACAGTGGCACATGCCTGTAATACCAGCTACTCAGGAGACTGAGGCAAGGGGATCACACGTTCAAGTCTAGCCTGGGCAATGTCTCAAAAACTAAAAAGGGCTGGGGATGTAGCTCAGTGGTAGAGTACCCCTGGGTTCAATCCACAGAAACACTAGGAAAAAAAGAGAGCAAGAGAGAGATACATACATCCTGTAAGTTCTTGCTGTGATCTGAACAGCTTTGTTAAGCTGTTTTCTTACAGTTTTTGTAGTTATACTAAGTGAGTATATTTTTATATGTACATATTTAAGTGGGGTTTACCTTTTAACCTATTTTGTATGCTTTGGGTGGTACAGGGAAATACCAGACCCAAGTTTCCAAGAAGAGTTCTCTGGTCTCCTGCTCTTAAAAATGTTGCGGTCAGCAATAGAAGCCTCCAAGGACAAGGACAAGGTAAACTAAGAACAACACCTAGTATTTCTTGTTTAAATACTTGGGTGTTTATAGTCGTACCATAGCTGGTAGCTCAGTGTGATGTGAAGTTCCTCAAACTGTCACAGCAAATGTCTCCTCTTCAAAGGGGGTGGAAAGTATACTCAGGATATAACTAGGCCCCCTCTACACTTGTACAGTTTCTTTATTGTCTCTAATGTCATGAAAAATATCAGAGCCCATTGTAATATTACATGATATACTCATATTTTTTCTAACATTGTTCTGTTATTTCCCAAAACATTTGTAAGTGGAATTGACAAATCAAAAAGATGAGGAGCCCCTGGCTTTGAATATCTCCTATTACATAATATAAACTCAAAAAGCATAGGCCTGGGCCTTAGGTCAAGTGGACATGGATTCAAGTCCTGGATTCCCCTTTTATAGTAGGTGACTCTGGTGTGTTCTTTAGATTCTCTGAAGTTCAGTTTTCTCACCTGGAATATGGGAGTCATTGCATATACTTCACTAGACTCTGAGGTGCCTTATGGTAAAGCACCTAGCATAGTACCTAACCCAGACCAATGCTTTATTTAGTACAGTGGTTCTGAGAACCTAGTAATCACCTGAGAAGCCCTACCTCAAAGTAATTCAATCAGAATTTTTGGGTTAGAGTCCAGGAAATAGGTATTAAAAACAAAAACAAAACCTTGGATAATTCTAGTATGTTGCAAAAATTAAGACATTCAGATCTAATAGAAAATACTGGGCTGGAGTGATGAAGCCTAGCTTCTCCTTCTAGCCTTGCTGCAAAGCAGCCTGGTCCTGTTGTCTTGGGCCTGGTGCTCCATCTCTATAAGGGAAGACAGACCTCTCTGAAGTGCAGTCTAGCACCAGCAATCTAGGAGAGGAGCTGTATAGACCTCATCTTTCTGATGGCTCAGAAAATTAACCAGATGTGACCTTGCAGAGTTCCAAGGACTTGCATCCTTACAGGAGGTACATTTCATTAGTCTCCCTGCTTTGAGAAATCTAGTGTCTCCTGGGGTTTTTAAAGCAAAAATTATATTTTCTGAAACATCTCTGGCAAAACTGATTTCTAAGGCTTTTACATTTTATTGTAGGTAAAAAGCAATGCAGTTCGGGCCCTTGGAAACTTGCTTCATTTTCTGCAACCTTCTCATATAGAAAAACCCATATTTGCTGAAATTATTGAGGAGTCTATCCAGGCTCTGATTTCTACTGTTCTGATCGAGGCTGCCATGAAAGTTCGATGGAATGCCTGTTACGCCATGGGAAATGTGTTTAAAAATCCTGCCCTTCCTCTTGGTAAGAAGGTTTCCCTCTTCACTCTAGCAGACAAACTTTTTTTTCACAATGTTTTTTGTCACAGTATTAGAAAACAATGGAACCCCAAATTTGGGGCAATGGCAAAATAAATTATTGTATGCATATTCAACAGAATATTTTGTTACCATTTAAAATTATATTTTCAAAGTTTTTTTTTATAAACTGGGAAAATAATTCTAAGTTTTTGTAACAAAAACTAAAGCAGAATATTAAATACTTTCTATAGTAAAATCTCAACAGATGGGTAGAGAAAAGAGGAAAAGGAAATTGACCTAATTATGAATACTGGTTGCCTCTGAATGGAATAATGAGTAGATTTGTTTTCTGTTTTCATTTTCTAAGTTTTCTACAATGAACATATATGGTTTTAACAGTCAAGAAAAATATCAAAAAAATGGAATGGGAAAAAAGGTACAAATATGAAATCCTGTGAGCCCTCGGAACAGAGGTAGATGCCTCATCTAAGGAGGGTGTCTGTCAGTCATATCATCATAACATGACATGTAGCAGGAAATACCATTCAGGGCCAGCAGCTGCTTAGGTGTATGGATTATAGCCCCAGACAGCACTCACTTTGAAGGTCAGCATTTGCCTTATACGTCTGTCTCTCTGACAAAATTTGAATCTAAAAATATGTTCCTAGAGAAGAGGAAATCCTCTCAGCCTGCAGAGCCTTCATCAAGTAAGGGGACCAGAGGGAGCTGGTAGAGAAGTAGCCTCATGACATTTTCCATTGAGGAGATAGAGCTATCAGCAACCACAAAAGGAAAATGAGACAGGAAACTGACTAGAGATGGCATTGGGATGGTGATATTCAAGGACCTCAAACAGTGGTCCATTGTAAATAGCAATAGCATCCACAAATTGGAAAGGGCCTATTTGCCTGTCTTCAGAGGCAACAAAGAATAAGGAAGGGCTGGGAGACTTAAAGAAGCTACATTCTACTTCAGGCTGGTCTTGAAGAATAAGGACACCCCAAAACAAAGGTAACTGGGGAGGAGGGAAGCAGGAAGATTTTTCTGAGCCTATGGGAATAGAAGAAAAAAATCTTGAAATTAGAAGTTTTCTTTTTCTTCACAATAAAATGCAAAAGTTGCTATGGCCAAAGCAATGTGTGTATGCTAATCTGGGCGAGGAAATATTCTTTTTGCTAGCATGAACAGGGCTGCTGCATACAGTTGTATGGGTTGTATACTGCTCAACAACGTCCAACTGAGAGGACAGGTAGGGCTGCAATTCATTCAATGCTCCTTCCAAGTCTTGCCCCTTTGGAGAAAATCTTCCTAGAGAAGAAATCTTTTTTGAATCAGCCAAAGTCCTATGTTGGGTAATAGAAGTCCTAAGCATGCTGCAGGCTGGGCTAGGTGAAGAGGGAGGTTTGAGGGTCAGTATCCAGTCACTTACCTAGGATCCCACCATTATTCACTCACCACTCTGATCTTACGGGATTATTATAAGAAATAAATGGGCACATTTGGTGACTATCTGGAGCACTAGTGTGCATGCCTTCTCCACTGCCCCCCCCCCCCAACTTATTTTTATACCTTTAATGGTCTTAATGACGATATTCTTCCTAGGGACAGCCCCATGGACCTCCCAAGCCTACGATGCCCTGACGTCTGTTGTAACATCATGCAAGAACTTCAAAGTGCGTATCAGATCTGCCACTGCCCTTTCCATCCCGAGCAAGAGAGAGCAGTATGGGTCTGTAGAGCAGTATGCTCAGATCTGGAACGCATTGGTCACTGCCTTGCAGAAGAGTGAAGACACCACAGACTTTCTGGAATTCAAGTACTGTGCCAGCCTACGGACCCAGATCTGCCAGGCACTGATTCACCTCTTAAGCTTGGCCAGTGCCTCAGACCTGCCCTGCATCAAAGAAACCCTTGAACTGAATGGAGATATGGTCCGGTCCTATCTCCTACAGTTTTTAAAATCCGGAACAGAGGGAGATGATCCTGGAGCAGCCCATAGCCCACAAGAAAGAGACCAGATGGTCAAAATGGCCCTGAAGCATATAAGCAGTATACAGGCACTAACTGGGGACACAGCCAGAAGAGCTATCATGGACTTTTTAGAAAATATTTTGACTATTTATTTTGATGCCTCTGGGTCACAAGTGACACTTCTAGAGTTGTCAGATCGGTGACTATTCCACCATACTTTCCAGATGTCAAACATGGTCATAAGAAGATGCAAGCTTGAGCATAGGTTATGTGGGATTTAATTTTAACAGACAGGAACAGTTTATCCACTATTTATTTAGAATAGGTTAGCAGCTATTTGATGTCTTCTCAAAGGGCTCAGCTGCTTTGGAGAGTGGCTGCACTGCACTGGTCATGGTCAGGGTATTGAAAGCTCTAACCTGTGCAACCCGTACCCCAGGCATCAGGTTGTAGTGTTGGCTGAGCACACTGGGAAATTGTGAAGGGTGTTTAGTCTCAGAAAAAGGAAGGAATTAGAATGTTGTGTATCTCCAGGAACTTTTTTATTTTATAATAAGCTAATGAAAATAGTGTGGCCACAATCTCCTGTTCTGGTCAGGTCACACTTAGAGAAAGCTTTGAGCAGATCAGATCCTTAGTCAGTCTGCACTAGAACAACTGCATCAGCTGATAAAATCCTGAAAAAGTTCCTCTTAGTAAGTAGTTGCTGTGCCAGGCTCCCCCAGTGCCAACCTCAAGGATCCCCTCAGCCTCTCCACGATTCAGGGGCCAGAGTGAACTCCTGGCATGCAGGAGCCCTGGCCTAGGCCACAACACCGACTCCTATGCAGATTATCTTTTGAGAAGAGTAGCCTCAATTTATGGTGGTTTTTCCACCTTTTAATTTGTGCCTTCAAAAATGATTACTTGTGTAATTTCAGTGGTTGAATAGAAGGGTTTTTAAACTATATTTTGATAATGCCCAAGTAGTGGTGAAAGTCATTTCTCACAGAACAATTATTTACATTTAGATTTTGCATTTGTCTTTTGCCTGCCAACAATTTATTAGAATTTATTTCAAAAAGGAACTTAGGGACATTTAAAAACCAATTAAAATATTCCACAATTACTTTTGACCTAAGATAAATAAGAATCAAGATGTAGAGAATGGGCTCTGGTGATCTAGTACTTAATTACCATTTAGATATTTATTTTAAGGGTTTATGTTTTCAGTTTTTCTCTTTGTCTTTGAGTTGCTCTTTTCTGTCCTTTAACATGTTGTTCAAAACTGCTACTGAGGCAGTGACAAGGGGACACAGCACTCAGATTTCCTAAAGTCTTCATTTTCCACTAGTAGAGAATTAGTTTCCAAAGAATTAGACCACAGGCATAGTGAAAACACAAAAGAACATTTTTTAAACTTAACCTTCTTTGGAGATGATTCTGAATATGGATTGCTGTAGAGGACCCGGGAGACTGAATCAAACCTGTCCTGACCTACAGGAATTCTGACTCTTCTCAAATCTTGGAACTTCTTTGTCTTTAATACATTAAATGGCAGCTTCTTGACTTGCACTTTTAAGTAAAAATGTGGCTTATATACCTTAATGGCCTGGGGGTTTTTTGAGCTTTTACTGGTGGGTTTCTTGATAAAATATTTATGAAATGTCATCTTTTGCTTATTTCAAACAAAATCTCCTTTATTTATATCTTTTTTTTTTTTTTTTTTTTTTTTTGAACCTGTAGTTTCTACAAAGGTTTCCAGGCCTGATATGGATGTTCGTGTTTACATAAAGGGAAAGAAAAGATTAAGCATCTCTAGAAATTCCAGGAGTTGGGTCTGGGCATCAGTCTCAAAGGGATGCTGCTTTTCTTACTGAGGCCTCCTGCGCGTGCATCAGAGGGCAGACACCTGTCAACACCTTGGGCTGGTGCCTCAGTAACACTACTAGTACTGAAGCCACCCAGAAAATAGAGTTAGAACTTACTTTAATGCAAAAAGCCCTGCTGATTCAGAATTCTAATTCAAACATTAAATTCTAGGCTGGGGATGTGGGTCAGTGATTCAGAGTTTGCCTAATATGCATGAGATCCTGGGCTCAATCCCCAACACCATAAAGAAGTTTTTTAAAATGTTATACTCTGAAATTTGTTTTGATATTTAAAAGAAAGATTGGAGCTACAATGGCTGGAGCCTTCTTCATTAGATGGACAGCATTGAGACTCATCTTCGAACCTTTTCTGAGATCAATATAAAACCTGCTAACTGCCACTCTCTTCTAAAACTCTAGAAAGACATCCATGTAACCCCGCTCTGTGATATTAGTCAGTAGTGAGGCGGGTGTCCTACAGAGATGAGAGCAGATTGAAACCTCCTCTTCAACATAGAGACAAAGACTTCCTTGATTTTGGTAGTCATAGGTGAATGTTGACCAAAGTGACACCACACCATCTTTCCAACCTAAGAGCGTAGTGAGTTACTTTGGTTCATTCAGCCTTTACTTCATTAAAATGGCAGTGACGAAGAGCTGGGCTTAAACCCAGGCTCTGTAGATTTCTGTCTGTGGAAGTTCCCTAACCTCTTGTGTCTTAGTCTTTTATCTGTGAAATGGAGATAATGGTATCTTCTTTGTAATGATGTTAAAATGATTAGATTAATCAATACATGGAAAGTTCTTAGAACATCTCTGGCGCTCAATAAATATCAAACATTTCTTTCCTTGCATTTTTGGTGTCCTGGGCAGAGATACTGCCAACATTCCAGCAGTCTCTGTGAGGACAACAGCTGGATTCCCTCAGCTGTACTTTTAGGTGAGGCGATAGCTGGGATGTCTCGGGAACCTGGATCCATCAGTGGAGAGGCACCACCACAGGATTTCCAGTCTGCCAATAAGAGCCTCAGTACTGTCCCCACAAGTTCCTCAAGGGGAAGCAAGGGATAGGCCACATTGACCCTTTTTCTGCTTCTGCCTCTTCACCCATCCCAAGAGCCAGTCTTCAGAATCTACAGATCCAGCTTGTACAAGCTCCAAAATTACACCCAGTTTTAAAGGACAGCTCTGCTACTTAATAACTATGTCCTCTGGCAAGTTATCTCTAAAGTGGGGCTAACAGTTTCTCACAGAGTTGTTCAGAAGCAAGTAACACAACATGAGAAGCACCTCGTTCAGGCCTGGTAGGGGCCCCTTGCTGCTCTTTTTTTGGCATCCTCCTTGGGCTGGGATGTCTCCATCAGCACACTGCGGGGGAACCTTGAGGAAGGAAGGAGGTCTGGCTGCTTCCAGTGCACACCTTGAGTCCTCAAGCCTGAGCTAAAGGGTCCTCAGCTCCACTGGATGACATTGTGCCAGGGTTGGGGGGGGGGGCAAGTATCAGATAATGATTGTATGTGCATTTGTCATTTCTGTCCACATCCCTGAGGACCACCACCACCATCAGGAGCAGAGGCTTACAGTTATAATGGGAGAGGAGGACATTGGTGGAACACCCTCTCTGGGAGTGTCATGAGAGCTGTTGCTCTCTTCCACCCCATGTCCAACTAGGATTTACTAAAGAAATGCAGGCAAGTTCTACTAATAAAATGCTATCACATTAATTTAAAAATGCTATCACACCAAATTGAAAAAGCCAAACAGTCATTTTTATGGATGCTATAAGAGTATAAAAAATATTGTCTTTTTCCAAGCAAAATTCCTTTTAAAACAATAAGGAATTTAAAAGATACTTCACCAATATAATAAAACATATCTTAGCAGTGACTTCTCCTTTAAAAACTCAGAATCAAAATAAGCAAACCTAAGTGTCATTACTGTCTCCCAATATTGTACACAATTTAATAGCCAATGTGATTAAATAAGCCAAAAATAAAATTTAAAAAATTTTTTCAAGCAATTCCAAATTATCATTACATAACACCAGCCTGAGAGACTGAATTCACAGATGATTATGTGCAGAAATGAAGAAAGTAAATCAACTCAGAAAATAATAGAATGAATAGAAACAAACAGTAAAACATAACTGCTTTCCGAGGCAGTCAAAGAAGGAAAATCAAAACTGTCTTTCTAGCCAGAAGACCAGTCTTTCTTCTCACTACTGGTCACCCTTAGCCAACAGTATGCCAGGGACAAATAGGACTAAGTGACTAAGAATATTTTGGAATGAATTAAAACCATTATTAAAAATGAATCACTGGTACTCAAAAGATGGGCTCTAATTTGTGCTTTACTATGAATGGTCATAACTAATATCTATTGGCTACTTTTTATTTGCCAAATATTGCAAAATTTTTCTTAGCTGCTTTATCTTAATGCATTTTTAAAAATATTTATTTTTTACTTATAGGTGGACACATATCTTTATTTTACTTTTTTTATGTGGTGCTGAGGATCAAACCCAGGGTCTGACGTGTGCCAGGTAAGCGCTCTGCCTCTGAGCCACAATCCCAGCCCTATTTTAATGCATTTAAAACTCCTAAAACATCCTGTGACAGACAAGAATATACTTTATAGCTTTTTAGTTCCTTAAAAATTTCAGTCCTCTTTGGTTCTTTTTAATTAGCAAATTTTTTAAAGTACCAGCAAGCACTTGGATACCCAGTGGCAGTAAATTTCAGCAGTGTGGTAGAAAGGCCAGCAGAGGGAGACAGAGAACACAAAGTAGTTCAGATTCTGCTTTTACAAGCTGTTTATTGGGTTGCTGTCATTAAAAACATTAGTTCAAATCCAGATGTATATTGAAATCATCCAAGTGAATTTTTTTTTTTTTTTTTGTACGAGGATTGAACCCAGGGGCGTTTAACCACTGAGCGACATTCCCAGCCCTTTTTATGTTTTATTTAGAGACAGGGTCTCACTGAGTTGCTTAAGGCCTTGTTAAATTGCTGAACTTTGAACTCATGATCCTCCTTCCTCAGCCTCCCAAGCTGCTGGAATTACAAGCATGCACCACCTTGCCTGACCTTTAAGGCCCATTGATGGGCAGGTGCCCTCTGAGTTTAGTGGTCTGAGATATGGCCTTGCCATTGGAAGTTTTTAAAACTGCACAAGTGATTCTGATGGCAGCAAAGTCTGAGAACTGCCACTTTGGAACATGCTACAATGGTGGTCTCAACCTGTGTGCACAGCGGTGTTGCAGAATCACCTGGGAACTTTGAAACACAGACCTAGGTTGTTGTAGTCTTAATCTCCTGAAACTGTGTCTGCTGAACTGGTGATACAGAGAACTTAAGATAGTTAAATACATAATCAGTACTAAGTCTGAGTCTCATATGGAGTTCTAACATATCAGACTAACATTAGGTATCATATGTTTTAAAGAAATTTGGGGTGGGTGGGGGGTGGACATCAGCTCCTGCATGCTAGGCATATACTCTACCACTGAGCTATACCCCCAGCTCCTCAAAAAAAAAAATATTATAGGAGAAAAGTCTTAATTGAGAGAACAAAAACTATCAGCTTTATTTTTCCTCTGGAAATGGATACAAGACTAGCTTGACCACCCCTGAGCCATCTTCTGCTCACAGCGGTGGTTTTCCCACAGTGGGACAGAATTTTCCTCTCCAGAGAAGGCCAGGCGTCAGGTGTCCCATGTCAGGTGCCAGAGCAATTACAAAGTTGTGTTTGGTTGATCCATGGAACCGTCCTGGGAAAAATAGGATGGCTCAATACAGTGGAGTCCCAGTCTTCACAGGGTCTGCTCCCTGAATTTGTCTTCACTTTTCTTTATCAAAGTGTTTTAATTATTTTAATATTAGAGCTATTATAAAACAATTTTCTAAATAACATGTATTTTCCAGTGTTATAAAAGTAGCGTGTCTTTAATGTGGAATACTTGGGGAAAAACACAGAAGTGTGTATATGTAAAAATTACCTGCTATCCCCTGAGAAAAATCAATGTTATCATTTCAGTTTTTTATTACAGACTTTTGTATGTGTGTACATGTGGACTTATATACACCTCAAATGTGTGTTTGTGCAAGTACACAATCTCATATGTCTCATGGGGAACTGAACTACAAAGCTGTGGTCAAAAGACATTTTTTGTAATCTACTATTTTACTTAATGGTAGGTTGTAAGCATTGATGATTCTTCTAAAACATGGCTTTAATAACTACATAATAGTCCATTGTATTGATATACAATAATTTAACCAATTCTCTAATGTTGGATGCTGTTTTCTAATTTTTAGTTGATTTACATGTAACTCCTTTTTTTTTTTTTTTTTTGGCTACCACGAATTGAACCCAGAGGCACTTAACCCCTGGGCTACATCCCCAGTCCTTTTTACTTTTTTATTTTAAAACAGGATCTCACTAAGTTGCTTAGGACTTCACTAAGTTGCTGGGGCTGGCTTTGAACTTTCAATTGTCCTGCCTCAGCCTCCTGTGCCACCATGTAACACTTTAATCTCTATTTGCACCTTGAATGAGGGACGTGAGGCCGAGATGTGACTTCATCACTTCCCAAGCACTTGGCCAGCTGTTTGCACTGCTGATCTAATACCCAAACCCTCCTTTCCGCATGGCTTGGGAATGTCTCCCTGCTCATTCCTGCAGGTCTGTGTGGGCCTTCCCCCTCTGTTCATTCCACTGCACTTGTATTCTCATACAAGCCCAGACTTCTTTAACATCCTAACAGAAAGCTCAGTGGCCAGGTGACCAATTTATACTAGACTGCTCTCATTTGGTTCCGGGACTGGATAGAGTCTGACCACCTTTTGCTTGAGAACGTGGGCTGTAGCTATTTGTTGCTGAATTTTCTTTCTTTATTTTTGTGATACTAGGGATCAAACCCAGGGCCTTGTACATGCTTTGCAAGTGACCACCACTGGGCCACATTCCCAGCCCTAGAACTGAATTTTATAGCAAGCATTTTCTAGCCAAGAAGAAAGAGGGTATTGAAGATTGTAGAACCAACCCTTCTTAATAATTCCAGTTGTGTTCCTTAAGAACACCAATACTGGGGCTGGGGCTGTGGCTCAGTGGTAGAGCGCTTGCATAGCATGCATGAGGCACTGGGTTTGATTCTCAGCACCACATAAAAATATATGTCAAGATCAATGTAATGTTTTGAGCAACTAATAAATTTCTGGTGTTAAAAAAAATAAAATAAACAAAATAAAGGCATTTTGTCCACCTACAACTACAAAAAATATTTTTAATGAAATAGAACACTAATACTGCAACAGTACATCACAAATGCCTGTTACCTCGCAGTCTCCTACCAGGCCTCAAGTAGCTCCTCCTGTCCATTCACCTTTCTATCTCCCACCCAGGCCCAGGCCAGGCACCCTCCCGAAGACTCTGAGAAATCTGTTGAATTAATTGGGAAAGTACTAAATCAATCAGAGTCAGTCTCTCTCTCTCTCTCTCTCTCTCTCTCTCTCTAGTAGTACTGAAGATTGACCCCAGGTACACTCTGCCACTGACCTACATCGCCAGCTCCCTTTTATTTTGAGACAGGGTATCACCAACTTGCCCAGGCTGGTCTTGAACTTGTGATCCTCCTGCCTCAACTTCTGGCTACAGGCATGCGCCAATGCCCCACCACACACAGCTCAAATGTCTGCTTTCAGGGATGAGCAAACTGAGGCCTCTGAGAAAACAGTGGCTTACCCTTGATAACACTGCCCATAGAGGGTGGAGCAGGCATGAATTCGGGTCTTGGAGCTTCCTTTGACCAATGCTGTCCCCTGCACGGCTCTGCCACCATGCTATGTTGAGGCCAAACACAGAAGAAATCAAAATACAAAGAGTAGTTATGACCAGGCTTGTTGGTTTTGGCCATGTTTGACGTTGGTCTTCCCAAACATGGTTCTTCTGCTAGTTCAGACCTGAGAGGAGAACCTTCACCCAGCTGCGCTCTCCACTGGAGCAAAGCCTTCCAGGACTGTCCAGTCCATCCCACCCGCTAAACCTCAAGGGAACGAAGGTCCTAGAGGGGAAATGAGTCACCCAGAGTCACATGGTGGCAGCAGGTCTGGACTCCCTTCACGGTGCTCCTCTGATCTTGGGGAAAGGAGGTCATCAACGTGGGCTGAGCAGCGGGGAGGAACCTAGTGATTTCCAGGACAAAGACCCATGGAGGCCTCCAGCACCCTACAGCCTCCAACTCCCTCCAGAGACAGAGAAATCAGTGTGGGGAGCCAGGGGAGAAGAAGCCCCATGGGTAGCGAGCAGGTGGGCCTCGCCCCGCCCAGAGGGACAGTCTGCACTCTACCCATGTTCATATCTGCTCTTTACAGCTTTGTCATGAGGAGGCAATTGCCTTCCTGAGCCTGGAAATTCATAGTGGACGAAGGGACAAGGACGTTTCACCCCAGTCTGGCCCTTTGAAGGTAGACTTGTATGCTATAGTCTGGGTTGGGGCCTTTGTCTTTAGCTTTGGGGGAAGACTGCCCCACCCTAACCCCTGCAGTGCCAACACCTCCTGGCACCTGGCTGAGGCTGGGGAATTGCAGGTAGAGGTCACCCTGGGACAGGAATGTGCTAGAACTTGTGGTGCAGGGGAAGGGAGGAGATTGGGGCCGGCTGCATCCCCTAGGATTATTTTGGGAGCTCAGAAGAGTGTGAATGAACAGCTGATAAGGCTGCCTAGGGGGGTCCCTGCTCCCAGGTGGACCAGTGGGCATCCATTCCCTCTCCGCCTCCCACCCTCACATGCCACCAGTGAACACGAGTACCACCTGCAGGTCTGTAGCTAGAAATATGGATAACACATGGGCCCTGGCCTTGAGAGTGAGGCTGTGAGGCTCAGTGAGGCTGTCCCTGGGGTTGCAGAGAGGCTGGCTCAGGGCTAAGGAGACAGAGGGTCCCACCCAGCCCACCAAGAGAGAGTAGCCAGGAAGACTCCTAGTGGAGGGTGAAAAAATGGGGAAAGACACTTCAGGTTGGGGGAGTGGTCTCCCAAGGCATGGAGTCAGGGACCAGCTGGCACTTGGTAAAGTGTGTGTGGTTAAGCATGGCGGATGAATGGTGGGCACGTGTGTGAGCAACTGGGAGCTCAGGATATGTTATGAGGGGTTTCTAGAAGAGGGTGGGGCCACAGTCAGATTTGAGTGGCAGGTGAAGCCTGGACGGAAGGAAGGAAGGCCCTGTAGGGTTCTCCACCCCTGGCTGCACATTATAGTCACCTGGGGAGCATCAGGAAGCACCAGTGCCTGGTCCCACCTGCAGAGAGGCTGCTGTAATCCGGTGAGGTGTGGCCTGGGCACTGGGACATTGATACTCCCTCCCCTGGAAGCTGAGGGTGCAGCTGAGGGTGACCCACTGGAGAGATCCCCATTAGGAGGCACTGCAGCCTTCCAGGGGAGAACTACAGAGGAGTCTCTCTGGAGATGGAGCAGGGCACAGATTCAAGGGGGAGAACACCAGCCGGCTCAAAGAGAGGAGAAAACAGCTGGCATGCTCCTCCTCCTCCTCCTCCTCCTCCTCCTCCTCCTCCTCCAAAGGCCTCACACAGTTACCACGTGACCAGGAACACCGCAGAGAAATGAGAACGTATGTTCACCCAAAAATTCTTGCACAGATGTTCATGGCAGCCTTGTGCACAAGAGCCCCAAACTAGAAACAACCCAGATGTCCACCAACTGATGAGTGAGTGAACAAAATGTTGTTTACCTATCCAATGGCTATGGAAATAATGAGATAGTAATATAGTCCCCAACATGGGTGAGACTTGAAAAGTTATGCCGAGTCAAAGAAGCCAGTCACAAATGTTAGACTCCATGTACATGAGATGTCTGGAAGAGGAAAACCCATAGAGATGAAGAGCAGATTAGTGGTTGCCAGGGCCTGGGGGAAGGGGGCTGTGTGTTTTGGGGGTAGGATGTCTAAGAAGTGCAGGGCTTCATTTTGGGACAATGAAAACATTCTGAAATTGATTGCAGTGATCGTTCCTTGACTGGGAATAAACAGAAAGCCACTGAATTACACACTCTCCATGGGTGAGTTGTATGGAAACGAATCACATTTTTCACTAAAGCTGTTAAAAATAGCAAAAGGGAAGATTCAAGCTTAACCTCAGATTAGATTTTGTACCTGGGTGTCAGACAAGCGGTAGCTTCATAAATTGGCTGGAAAATAGAGGTAAGAGGAACAACTAGGGAACAGAATGATATTGATTTATTCATTGTTCAGTAAATAATTTTTGAGCACCAGGCAGTTGGAAATATCAGTGAACAAGATCAAGAAATGAAAAGGAAAAGAAACGCTTTTCTTGTTGGTCTTATACTCTAGTATGAAGAGAAAATAATAAAAAAAAATAATACAATAAATGAATTAGGGTGTAAGGTGATCATCTGCGCCATGGAGAAGCACAGAGCACGCGCCAGGGGGAGAGTGAGGGGTGAGGGTCTGGCTTTCCATGAGGCCACCAGGAAGGCCTCCCTGGGAAAGAGACCTTTGAACAGAAACTTAAGCGACCATCCAAGGAGGAGCATTCTGGATACAGGGCACCTGGTGTGCAACAAGTGTATTAGAGGCACAGCAGGAGACACAGTAGATCAGTGAAGGACAGAGAGAGAGAAGGGCCAGAGAGCAGGGACAGGAAAAGCAGGGGCACAGCAGGTGGGGAGCAAGACTCATCCTCCACCGTGAAGACCTTGGATCATCTCACAAGGGCCATGAGAGGGAGGGCTGTGAGCAGAGAAGTCCTTGGCCCACTTGTAGGGTGCCTCTGGGTCAGGGCTTCTCAGTGACAGCACCACTGACACATGGGACGGGGTCATTCCTGTGCATTGGGGCACATTTAGCAATATCTCTGACCTCTGCCTCTAAGATGCCAGTAAGAACCCCTCACCCTAGCCATGACAACCAAAAATATCTCCAGACACTGCCCTAGGCTGGCGTGGAGGGACACCAAAAGTTGAGAACCACTGTTCTAGCTGGGGAGAGGTGAGGCTCCACAAAGCTCAGGTGGAGACAGGCTGGATTCGGGGTACCCATGAAGCCTGCAGGATGAGATGCTGTGAGCTGCCCAGGCACACTCAGAGGCTTTTGGAACAAATATCCCAGGAAAAAGGGAGCCACACCCGGAGGGGCTGCTCAGTATCCTTACCTGAACCAGGATTGTGCTAAAGGTATGGAGGGAGATATTGGCACGAGCAAAATGAGCTTCTGACCTACCTCACAACACAGACACCTCTGATCCAAGGTAATCTATAGGTAAGGAGACCAGAGACAAGGGAGAGTGAATACAGCTTGTCCAGAAGGAAACCACATGGGTCATGGAGATTTCCGTGCCCCCTCTGTCTTTTAGGTACTGAGAATTGAACCCAGGGGAGCTACATCCCCAGCCCTTTCATTTTCTATTTTGAGACAGGATCTCACTAAGTTGCTGAGATTAGCCTAGAATTTGCCATCTCCTACCTCTGAATTGCTGGGATCACAGAGCTATTTCCTGATTCTCTTCTATAAACTAGGCAATTTCACTCACATAGTCTCATTGAATGTTTGAAAAATAAAACTGTAAGTAAATGTTATAGGATTTATTTATTTATTTATAGATTAGGAAACTGGGGCTCAGAAAGTCTGAGTAACATATTACAAGGTCACCCTGTTAGTGACAGAGCTGGCATTTGAACGCAGGCTGCTGGCTTCTAGAAGCTTCTAGGAGGTGAGGCTTGGACTTGGCCTTGAAGATTTCAACGGGCAGTGCAAAGGTGAAGTGGGGCAAGGTCACATACCAGGAAAGTGGCTGCTTGGGCAAGGCTTGGCTGGGGAATGAGGTCCAGGGATTTGGGGCAGGGCTATTTCTTGGAACCTAGAGCTTGCTGGTGGTGTCCCAGGAGCCATCTGTCCTATGTTGTCATACCTGGATAGTACCTACACTATGAATATTTTTATAGAATCAACTCAGTTTTTTTTTAATTTGAATTTGTGTATTTTAAGAGAATTGTTAAACTACTTAAAACTGGGAAAATAATGTTGTTGACCATGGGAAGTAGGCACCAAAAGAAAGACAATAAAACAGAACGATATATAAGATTTTTAGACTCATAAACTCTCTGAGCTTGAGCCCCATTTTCTCTGTTTGACACAAAGTGGGGTCTAGGGGAGAGTGCTATCGGAGAAGAAGGGACAGATTACCAAGTTTAAGTTGTTAAATTGTCCCAGCCTTGCTATAGACCCCTTAAGGATTCAGAAAGACTGAATTTGGTTTCCTCGCTAGAGATTTTGATTTGTTCTTAAAGATTTGCCCACCTGCCACCCCACCGCCCAGAGCACCACGCACTGAGGGAGGTGGCACACAGCTCTCCTAGCACCTGAGTGTCTCCTGTCCGTGGTCACTTGCCCCTCCCCTCTGGTCTAAAACTCAAGGACAGGTGTTTTCTACACTCCTCTTACAATTCCAAAGGTCTGTCCTTGCTCAAGACCTTGGGGTTTGCATGCAATACGTTTAATGTCTTCGTCATTTATTTGCAAAGCACGTTTCGGGGTCTGTAAAACCATGAACTTGCTGGTGCTGCGCCAGTTCTGAGTCTGAAACAGGCCAGGCAAAGAGGACAGAGAGATGCCACCAGGGCAGGGCAACGGTGGAAGTCAGATAAAAGCTCAGTGAACTTGAGTCCACCCATTAAACAGGAAACTGAGCAAGGGACAATCCACTGTCCTACCCCCCACTCCAGTGCTCTTTCCACTCAGCCCTCCTGAAGCTTCCTCAGGACCAAAGTTGACTGCTCTGAGTGGGAGAGTTTTGCCTCCTTGGGAATCCCTTTCTAGCTGCAGGATCTGAATTTAACCTCAGAAACCGTGAAGTAGAGGCAGATCCTCTTGCAAGCTGTTCTCTTTGGGTCCTTGAAGTGTCAGTGACCTGGCTGGGCTCTTTCCTAAGTAACACCCAGCAGTGGATGCCCCAGGAAGACTCATGGACCCTTGAAGTTCTGCAGAAGGAGGGACCTGGCATCACTCATTCAACCAAATTTATGGTGACTCTCCATGTCCCAGTGTTTCCGGCCCAGATCTCATTTTACAGAACAGACTAAGCACTTCCGTCCAGAGGCTCTCAATTTAAATGCAACCTCGAATTTCAAGCTGGCCCCTTCAAGGTGCAGGGTAATCCTACCACACATGCCCTGTCAAGCCACGTCGGCATATCCTACTCAATATTTGTTGAATGAATGGATTGAACAAATGATGTTTTTATTTAGGATTCCATTCATGCTCTAATTCTGCTTATCCAACTTTGAACAGGTCACAGCATAATTTTTAAAAGCAGGTTTTGATGTCCCTTCTTGTCATCTGTGTTTGCAAGCTGTCTTGGGGTGTGCCTGGGCAGCTTCAACAGGTAGGCAGAGGCAGCTCTTCCCTTGACTTGTTATTTGAGCCAGTGCTCTCAGGTCCACTGAGAGCCTCAGGATTTTTCCTCCCTGGGAAGGAGCCTTTTGGTGGTCAGTCCAAAGCTCAACAGCTGTGACTCAATCTATAACGCCTTCTCATAGCATCGCTTGCATAAGTAAATAGTTGGCCTCCTATTTTGAGAAAGGATGTGTTTGTTCTCAAAGCTGCCCTGTGTCCTGGGCTCACACAGGAAGGCTGAAAAACACCTGCTCCTCCCTGATATTAGGATTTTGAAATAGCCAGGGCAGTTTGGATTCTTCCTCCACTTAAAAAAAAAAAAAAGTGCACACTGAACCTGCAATATCACACAGGCTTCTCCCCGACATCTGCCCCTCTCTACCTCCCACTTCCTAAGAATCTGGCCTCCTTCCACTCATTGTAGGTCCCATGCAGACGCTATGCCTTGCTTCTTTTTCACTAATGTCAGCAGCGGTAATGATTAAGTGGGGACACTCCACCCCATTCAGACGGCTTGCTGTCTGTCCCCCACAGCTCCCTATCATGGACCTCGGTGCACTGTGCCAACTTTTCTCCCAGAACTTGTCACTCAAGTGCAAGCGAGGTGAAATCAGAAAGTAAACCCCGTTGATCTGAATCAGGCCACCACCCTTCCAGCGCAGGAATGTGGGTCGGCCTCCTTCTGGCTCGGAAGTGGCTGTCCTTGGAAAAACACAGAGCAGACATCTCACTACCAAGGGGTACTAAACAAAAACTCAAGGCGCAAGTGGAGCAGAAGTATATGCATACACACAAATACATATCGAGATAGGAACTTCAGAGCGGTATTCTGTGTGTGTATGTATGTAAATTTAATCCATTAGGATTTTTTTTTTTTTTGGCGGTGTTGAGAATGGAACCCAGGGCCTCTCGCATGCTAGGCAGGTGCTCTACCACTAAGTCACATCCCCAGCCCTTAGATTTTTTTTTTTTTTAATAAAGCAGAATTCTAGGTCATGACCTACTTAGTATAAGATTTAGGAGTGGTGGTGGGTGGTGTTCAAGCCATAATGCTATTACCCATTTTAAGATCCCTAGGGTCTGGCTTGCCTTTGACAAAAGAATATCAAAGAAAAATTGCCAATTGTTGTTTCAAAAAAAAGAACAATAAGAAGGTAAAACATCCCACCCCACCCCATCTTTCCCTCCCATTCTCAATCCCTCCAAGAGATTTAAAAAAGAAAAGCCCAGGAAATTCCAAGCATGCATGCCTCCCCAGATAAGACAGAAATTGTAGAAAACCAAACTTCTAAAAGCAAGCATTTTGATCTTCATGCAAACATGGAGTTAATCTTGGGACAGCTAAGCACAATTACACAGATGAATTCATTGTGCGAGATGGTCATTGAGCATAGAGAATGTTAGTGCCGGTTCAGAGTCCAAGCTCTGTAGGGGTCATACCTGAATCTGCTGAGTTGAGCACATGGAAACCTCCGTGTGCATTCAGCCTTGACCATTCTTTTTAATTTATTTCAGAGCTGCTCACTGAGGTGGCTTCAGAAAATGCAAATTGCTGGTGTTGGAAGACCTGCTGGGTTTTGATGTGTGTTAAACTGAAAATAAAAATAAAAATCTTTGGGCCTCTCTTTACATGTGTTAAAGTTGTTCTTCAGGCATGGCATGCTTTTTATGATCCTTTACCCTTTCAATCAACTCTTATTCGTCTATGAAGCTGCACAGCCGGGAGGCACCAGCATTGGATAGAGTGTGGTGGCAGCCAGGTGCTGACTCGGGCTCTGTGTCAAACTCCCCTGGAATCCTGGAAACCTCCTCTCTTGACTCCGGGCCTCCACGTTGCACATTGAGGAGATTAGAGACTACATGGTCCAGCTCTCCAATTCAGAGGCTCTGCCTCAGTAGAGTTTGGAAACACCTCTTCACTTTTAAGATTTCCTTTTAAGCAAATGGGAAATACTTCTACAGTGTAAAATGTTAATGACTCTAGAGCCTGAGTGACCTACCAAACCCACAGGCTCAAGGGGCGTGGTTGGATAGAACTCAAGTGCTGGGTAAGGTGATGCAGGCCTATAATCTCTACTATTCAGGAGGCTGAGGCAGGAGGATCCCAAGTTCAAAGCTAGCTCAGGTCATTTAGTGAGCCCCTGTTTCAAAATAAAAAGATAAGAAGGGCTGGTGGGGTGGCTCAGCGGTAGAGCATTTGTTTGCCTAGCATGCATGAGGTCTTGGGTTCAATCCCCAGTAGGAAGGAAGGAAGGAAGGAAGGAAGGAAGGAAGGAAGGAAGGAAGGAAGGAAGGAAGGAAGGAAGGATAAACAACTCAAGTCATTGTTTTAAATGTCTGTCCCTATTCCAATCAAAAGAAGTATCAAAAGATACTTCTAACCTCAAGCATCATGGGCCAGGGGAATGTGTGCTTCTCTCAGGGTTTATAATCATAAAATATTTGCACTGAAAGAATAATTGGCAGACATGTGGGCCCAGAGAAGTTAAGCAACTTGTCCACAATCATACAGGCAGCAGAGCAGGAATAAAGACCCTTCCATTCAAAAAAAAAGTCTGGTTGATGCTCCTGCCTGTGCCCTTCGGAGGTAGAGAAGTTCACCTTCTCAACTTGTCTTCCCATTTTCACCCACAGCCTTAACAGGAATAGAATTGTTGCATATTGAGTATTAGAGTTAGATCTTGTTGGAATTCATGAGTGAAATAGGTATGGATAAAAACTCACAATTGCCTCATCTATAGAACAGTTTTTATAGAAGACATGATAAAGGTCTTCATTTGTACCTGCTCCTGCCTGGTCACCAGAGCAGCCAATGAGGCAAGGGAAGAAAGGGGCCCCCACTCCTGGGGACAGTTCCTCCTCAGTGTTGCTATGAGGAATCAGCCTGGAGGAGAGGTCTAGGTTGGCTTTTGTTGTTGCTGTTTGTGGGAATGGAACCCGGGGCCTCCCTCACGTGTTCTCCCTCTGAACCAGAGCCCCAAGTCCTGTGCTGACCCTGAAGCATGAATCAGAACAGGGTCCTGGCTCCCTGAGGGAGCTCTGATCTAAGGAAAACAAGACTGTCTTGGAGTAAAATACAAACAGACCTGGGTGTGGCCCCAGAACGTCCCCTCATCTTGTGCTCTGAGAAAGGGACTCCCATTTCCAGCACTCTCAAATGCTTCAACAACAAACACATTTGTGTCCCAAAGTCAGACCTTCCTACATTGATGGCCGGCCCTTCCATTCAAATGCATTGGGACTCAGGGATTGGCTGTGAGGGAGGGACACAGAAGCAGAGTCTAAGAAAAGTCACCATGGCCCAGTGGAAATGACACGGAACCAAAGAGGCCAAATTTTGTGGCTTTGGAACTGTGTCACCTTGGACAGGAAATGTACCCTCTCTGTTTGCTCATCTGCAGGAAGGGAAAACCACACTTCCTGAAAGCATCCTTGGAAGGATGGCTATATGCCTTTCCCGTCCTCTCCCTGTCTTCTTAATAGGATCTCTACTGAGAGGCCACCATTTGCTGAGCACCTACTCTGTGCCAGCCTCCCTGAGCTCATCTTCACCTCACAACTGAAAACGTGTCTTCTGATGTCCCACATGGAAAAGTGTGGTACCCAAGGGAGGGTGCCGTTTGGGCACCATATCCTCCAACACCCCAAATCAATTATTGCAATTCCTCGTGGAACAGCTATGAGTGTATTCATCTGTGACTGGGAGATTGACTTCCTTCTTCCTCTTCTGTGGGTCCCAGTGTCCACTCGATTCCTAGTGACAACTCCCAATGAGACTTAACCCTAATCCCTCTCAACTACGAAAAGCAACTTTCCACATCTGGAAGAGGAGGGGCCATGCTGCCCTAGACCTCCCCTGTCACCATCCTCCCACAGTCACCCATGTGGCTCACTCTCTCCCCATAATGTACACTGTTGGCCTCACACACCAGGTCCAGGTGCAGAAGAAAGCACCTGTCTAGTGTCAGCCCGGCTCTGTCACTCACCCTGTGGCCTAAGCCAATCCGCTTTCTCTCTCTGAGTCCCAGCTTCCCCATTGGTAGATGAAAGGATCTGGGCGAGGGGTCTCTCCAGGGCCACTCCAGTTCAAAGCCACTGATGTGGCCAGCGTGGGATGAGATTCATCTTCCACCGCAAAATGCTTCTCTTTCTAGCTCCCAAACATAGCAAGGCCTCCTCCATTCTTTCTTGTTAAAGACATTTTGAGCTTTCTTCCCAAAGATGTTGTTTCACCAGGTTTTTGAGACTCACTGCCACTCAGAGAGCCAAATTACCCCAGTGTCAGTGGCTAACAGCAAATTTGATCCAGAAACATCCCTGTGTCTCATCTCAACCCAATTTCTGCTTTGAACCTTATGCCAAGTCTAGGGCTTATCCAGGGTATGTGAGTTAATTACCATATGAAAGAACTCCCTTGGACCATATATAAAGAAGCCATGTTTCCATTTAGGTAAGAAAAATACCCAATTCTTCAAAAAATGCATATAAATTCCTGTTTAAATCTTTAAACAGATTTATGCCTATAGAAGATATAATTATGTCCTCGTAGGATACAGGAATCTTCTAGCTGTGAGGATGTGCCAAGAAGCCAGAACGTTCTGCTCAAGAGGAGTCTCTAGCAGGATTCCCACAGATGGTTGTCCAATTTGCTCACTGTACAAGTACACTTGGCTGAGGGGCGTGGGTTGGAAGGAGTGGATAGGGGCTCAAGTCCAGCCTGCCAGACTGGCCAAGTCATGTACCAAGGTTTTGTCTGTTCAAATGACAGTGCACCTCTTCGGAATTCAGTAGGGCACTGTATATGCTAGCAGACAGACTCTGGCATGAACAAAATGGGTCTCTTCTCTGTTTAAAAACATACCATTTCCAAAAGCTGACACAAAGAGCAGATTCAGGAGACCAGTAGTGAAGGCTGGCAGGGGCTGGTGGGGGGCGGGGTGCTGTGAGAAGAAGTTTGTCTTAGAAACCATCCTGGGTGACCTGAGGGGCTCAGACCTGCACCAGGATCCCACCATGGCTTCTCTGAGCACCTTTGTTAGACCCTTGTTGCTCTTTGTCATGGAACACATGAGGAATCTGATGCACCAGGTCTCTCCCACCGGACTATGTGCCATGTGCAGCCGACGAGATCAGGGATTACGTTTTGCTCTCGTACCCCAGGACCCAGGATGGTGTCTGGGATATGGAGAGGGAAACATAAACGAATGAAAATGGTGCAAATTAAAAGGCCTGGGCCTCCTACTCTGCTTCCCTTCTTTGCCAAAGCCTAGGGGGCTGTCTGGGCACAGTGACATGCAGTCACCATGACCTAAGCCCTGTGCCCAGACCCAGAAAAGACATACCCAATCCTGGCCTGGAATCCAAAGAGTGTGTGAAGATGAAGGAAAACAGGTTCCCAAGCCCCATCCCAAGAGACTGAGAGCCAGGGCTGGGGTTCGCTGGCTTCCTGGGGTCTCCTCGAGGATGGAGAACCCTGTCGAGACATGGGCTGCTGTGGAACCAAGGAGAAGGAGCCGAGGTCCCACGTGAAGGTGTGTGGAAGGCCTTCCATTTGGTCTCCGCTGGGTCTTGATGGCTGACAGAAGAGAAGGACATGGAGAAAGCCCAGAGGGACATCTGAGTGGAGGAGCAGCTTATCCCAGTGAGAGGGGACCCTGCATGGGCTGCATTGACAGGAGCAGGGTGGAGGGGCTGGATCTGAGTGACTAGAATCAGGCTACAGCAGGAAGAGCAAGCCAAAGTCACCTGTCACTCAGCAGGGCTCCCAGCACCCTCTCAGGGAGCCCATATTTCAGCAGCCCACAGGGGAGCTCCTCTGCACCCCGACTTTCACATAGGCCTTGTTCCTGTCTTCAGTTCCATTCACCTTCCCACTTTCTCTTCTTATCTCTTTAGCTGGACTGTGGACTCATGGAAAGGCCTCCTGAGTCCAGTGGCTTTGGGGCAGTATCACTGGGGGCTTCCTCGATCCATAGGCCTGACTTCAGAATTCCAAACTGTCCTAGTGGGAAACCTAGGATCACCAAAGCTGGCAGAGTAGCAGCACCCACACCCAAGACCACGGCCTTGTGTCTCCAACATGGCAGGGGAGAGTCGTTTTTTTTCCCGTATAAAAGCAGCATCTCAGATACAAAGGCAGACCCCAGAAGCACCTGCACATCATGCCTCACTCCCATCTTTGGGGATCCCAGGATGAGGGGTGTGTGAGAGGGGATATGTGTGGAATGGGAGAGAAGATCCTCACAGGCCTGACTTCCCAGAGCAGGCCACAAGCTGCGTGACTCAGGCTGGAGGAATGACCCCTCACCCTAGGCTCCCATCCCTCCTTCCACACTTGTTATTACCTCCCTTCTCCCCAGCCCTCCCCCGCCCCCTCTGGTCACACAGTTGGCCAAGGGGCCTCAGCTGGGTTAGCCTGCCAATGCTCCCTCCTGACTTGACATTTCTATCAGGCCTGGCTGGTCCCTGCACATGTTTTCTGACACATATGCTAAGAGAAGAAGGGCAAGTCCTCAGCACGTGCTCCCTCTCTTTGGCCCAGGTGGCCTCTAAGGAATCAAGGGGGACCTTAAGTTCCCAGCCTCGGCACCAAGCTGCACATCCAGGTGTCTTCTGAGCAATGCCCCGCGCCACAGTTCAGTGCCATCCCGCCAGAGCCTGAACTATCTTGTCTGCTGTCCAGTTATAAATTAATCTCTTGTCATCAGTGATTAACTCATTCAAGTCACAGGAGCTGCTGAACCAAAACAGCCCCTTGAGGTGAACGAGTCTGCAGCGTGGTGCGGTGCGTGGATCTGCCATGACCCTAGTCATTCTGGCTCTTGTGCTGTGTCAGCGGGGACGGCCAGCACAGGGGTCCTGCTCTGGGCACTGCTGCCCTGGAACGCTCATCGGTCCCTCCAGGTGGGGATCCACATTGTAAAGGTCTGGGGCTTGTTTTCTCTTGTGTGTTTGTCTGCCAGTCAGGTTTTGAAAATAGGATTGGAGTGAGGCCTCTTCTTGGGGTGCATGTCCCCTGAATACAACAACCTGGCGCTGATACGGAGGCAAAGGGGAGTCCAACTCTGGAATTCACTGAACATGGAGGGGAGCTCTGGGTCCTCTCTTAGAGCATAAACCACACAATGGGAAGAAGGAAGCCTTGAAGGCAATCAGTTCCAACTTCCTAGTTCTACAGAGGCCAAGGAAGAGGGCTTGTCTCACCCAACACCACCCTGTAGGGTGAATGGGGGAGTTGAAGGTCAAGTCATGTTTGTCCAACCAAGTCTCATTGCTTTACACCCAGGATGATAGGCAACATGCAGCTCACTTTGGAAAAAGTTCCAAAGAATTTTTCTATATTTTATTCCTGCCATTTGAAGACCTTCTCAGATTCTTCTCTCTTCAATGCTGAGGGCTGAACCCAGGGCCTCCCACATACCAGGCAAGTGCTCTACCACTGAGCTGCACCCCTAGCTTCTCTTGAGTTCCTTGAACACCCTGGCAGTTTGAGTCTCACTTCTTAATTCAGGACACTTCACAGCAATTTATGAATGGTACCTTTTTTCAACTCTCTGGCCATCCCCAGAAAAATCATAGCTCCTATCTAACCAGGCGAAAGACAGCAGACTAATCCCACCTGAAGGATATTTATTTGAAAAGAACCTGACCAGTACTGCTCAAAACTGTGAAGGTTACCAAGAACAAAGAGAGCCTCTGAAACTGTCACAGAGAAGAGAAGGCTAAGGAGAGGTGGGGTCTCAGTGCCTAGTGGCATAAGGGATGAGGCCTAGAATGGGAAAAGGGTCACTAGGGGGAAACTAGTAGAATCTGAATAAAGTATAGAGTGAATAATGTGGTAACAGTGCCGGTTCCTTATTGGAACAAATGTGCTGTGGTAATAGGAGATGTTAGAAGGCAAAATTGGGAATGGGATACAGGAACTCTGTACTAACTCTGCACCATTTCTATAAATCTAAGATTATTTTAAAACTTTTAAAAAATAATTTAAAAACTTTAAAAGATAGTGCCCTTCAATTTCTCTCAGTCTGGAAGTTTAATGTATGTTTCCTTACAATGCCATAGCATGGTGGATGGGAAAGAAGGAGTAAGAGGAGAAAGGAAGGATGGATGGAGAAGAGAGAAAGGTGGGAAAGAAGGGCAAGAAGAAGGGAAGAAAACACTGAGGTACAAAACACAAGAGTCAATGTCACCATCATTTGACTGATGAATGGATAAACTATGGTACGTCTGTTCAATGGGATAGAATTTGGTCACAACAAGAAATTAAGTTCTGATGCATACTACGATGTGGAAGAACTTAGGAACAAGCTCAGTGGAAGAAGGGAGATGCGAAAGGCCACGTATCGCATGATTCTGTTTATATGAAATGTCCCCATGCAAATAAGAAATGTCCAAAAGGCGAATCTGTACAACAGAAGGTAGGCGAGGAGTTAGCATGGGTGGGGAAGGAGTGACATTCATGGATACCGTGTCTCCTCTGTGGTGATGAAGTATTGGAATTAGATGGTGTTGATGTGGAACCTCATGAATGTACTGCAACCACAGAACTGTATACATTAAAAGGGTGAATATTAAAGTACATGAATCATAAAAGAAATTTTAAAATAAAACTTTTGAAAAGCAAATGTACCCCAATCTCTACCTTCAAGAAGCTCAGAGTGTACTGGGGAAAATCATTCTGGTCCCATGATTATAAGCCATGCCTCTCCTCTGTAAGCTCCATGGGACCAGGGACCAGGACTGTTCTGTTCACCATTGTGTCTCCAGCACCTGGCACAAGGCTTGGTCCCCAGCAGACTCTCAAGAATTACTCACTAAATGAAGTAGTGAGAGTGTTAAGTCCTGAGATGGGTATATGTACAGAAGCTGTGGGGTCACCAAGAAGAGATTAACTTTCTGAGTGTTCCTAAAAATCACAGGCTGTTCAGTTCCTTGGTCCATTTATTGATTGGTTTATTTGTTGTTGCGGTTATTTTTGGTTTTTTTTTTTTTTTTTTTTTTTGGTGTTCAGCTTTTTAGTTCTTTATATACCCTAGAGATTAGTGCTCTATCTGATGTATAAGTGGTAAAAATTTGCTCACAAGCTGTAGGCTCTCTATTCACCTCTCTGATTGTTTCTTTTGCTCGAGGATAAGCTTTTTAGTTTGAATCCGTCCCATTTATTTATATTGGGATGGAAATATTTATTTTATATTATATATTATATTATAATTTTAATATAATATAAAATACTTATTTTATATTATATTAAAATTAATTCTTGATTTTAATTCTTGCACTATAGGAGTCTTATTAAGGAAGTAGGGGCCTAATCTGATATGATGGAGATTTGGGCCTACTTTTTCTTCTACTAGACACAGGATCTCTGGTTTAATTCCTAGGTCCTTGATCCAGTTAGAATTGAGTTTTGTGCATGGTGATTTAATTTCATTTTGTTGCATATGGATTTCCAGTTTTTCCAGCACCATTTGTTGAAGAGGCTATCTTTTCTTTAATGTGTGTTTTTGGCGCCTTTGTCTAATATAAGGTAACTATAATTATGTGGGTTAGTCTCTGTGTCCTCTATTCTGTACCATTGGTCTATCAGCCTATTTTGGTGCCAATACCATGCTGTTTTTGTTACTATTGCTCTGCAGTGTAGTTTAAAGTCTGATATAGTGATGCTACCTGCTTCACTCTTCTTGCTAAGGATTGCTTTAGCTATTCTTTTTTTTTTTTTTCATAAAAAATACCACTTTTAATAACAAAATTACAAAATACTTAGGAATAAATCTAACACACACAAAAGATGTGATGACCTTCATGGGGAAAATTAGGTGCAATGCCTGAATGGAGTAGAACTGTGCTGTCCAAAATGGCCACTAAGCACATGTGGTTGTTTAAATTTAAGTATAAGCCAATTTAGATTAAATGGCTTTCAGAACTCAGTTTCTTAATCATATTAGCCTATTTCCAGTGCACAATGGGCACATATGGTTAGTGACTATCCCTTTGTCAGTGAAGATAAAAAAAAAAATCCATCATCACAGAAAATTCTATTAGGCAGCACTGGATTAGAATATGTCCATTCATCACACAATTTTCAATTAGAATGCAATAATTTATAATACATTGTATGTTATACTCCCATAAAGGGAAGCATGACTTAGTAAGAAATATGAATTAGGAGTTGTAAAGGTTGCTTATCTTCTAAGAGTTTGTAGGAGATATTTATCTTTTGTGGGGGACAAGCTTTGCTTGGCATCTGAAGGTCCTTCTGATGTTTTGTGAGTCTTCTCATTATAAAAGCCCCTAAGGGACAGATATTTGTTCTTCCAGTACCCTGGCAACAAAGATACAGGCAAGAGACCAAGGCTAGCTAATCAGATACTCTCTTTGAAGATCTGAATCTTTCGCAAGCAGTACAAGCTATTCTTATTTTTCCAGATAAATTTTATGACTGCTTTTTCTATTTCTATGAGGAATGTCATTGGGATTTTGATTGGAATTACATTAAATCTGCATAATGCTTTTGGTAGTATGGTCATTTTGACAATATTAATTCTGCCTATCCAAGAACAAGGGAGATCTTTCCATCTTCTAAGGTCTTCTTTAATTTCTTTCTTTAGCATTCTATGGTTTTCATTGTAGAGGTCTTTCACATCTTTTGTTAGGTTGATTCCCAATTTTTTTTTTTAGGCTATTGTAAAGAGGGTAGTTTTCCTTGTTTCCCTTTCAGAGGATTTGTAATAAATGGGCCAAGGAATTGAACAGACACTTCTCAGAAGGTGATATACAATCAATAAACAAATATATAAAAAAATGTTTACATCTCTGGCAATTAGAGAAATGCAAACCAAAACTATTCTTAAGATTTCATCTCACTCCAGTCAGAATGGCAGCTATTATAAAGACAAACAATAATAAATGTTGGCGAGGATGTGGGGGAAGACACACTCCTATATTGCTGGTGGTACTGCAAAATGGTGCAGCTAATATGGAAAGCAGTATGGAGATTCCTTGGAAAACTGGGAATGGAACCACCATTTGACCCAGCTATCCCACTCCTCGGTCTATACCCAAAGGACTTAAAAACAGCATACTACAGGGACATCAATGTTTATAGTAGCATACTACAGCATACTATAGCCACATCAATGTTTATAGCAGCACAATTCACAATAGCTGAACTATGAAGCCAACCTAGATGCCCTTCAGTGGATAAATGGATAAAAAATGTAGTATATATACACACAATGGAATTTTACTCAGCACCAAAAGAGAATAAAATCATGGCATTTGCAGATAATTGGATGGAGTTGGAGAATATCATGCTAAGTGAAGTTAGCCAATTCCAAAAAACCAAATGCTGAATGTTTTTTCTGACATAAGAAGGCTGATTCATAGTGGGGTTTGGAGGAGGAGCATGGGAGGAATAGACGAACTCTAGATAGGGCAAAGGGGAGGGAGAGGAAGGGAGGAGACAAGGGGGTAAAAAAGATGGTGGAATGAGATGGAAATCACTACCCTAAATACATGTATAAAGACACCAATGGTGTGAATATACTTTGTTTACAACCAGAGACATGAAAAATGTGCTCTATATGTGTAATATGAATTGTAATGCATTCTGCTGTCATAAATAACAAATTAGAATAAAAAATTAAAAAAAAAATCACAGGCTGTAATGTGGACAAGACCTACCTCATCACGACACCGCAAAGGCTTTCAAAGCTCTTCCAAAGCTGGTGACTAATCCCTATAATCCTGAGTCCCCATGGAAAGCCTACAAGGATGGCTCCTTCCAGCCCACCCAACATGGGCACTTCCTCTTGGATACTCACAAACTCACTGAGGAAGCTTGTTGCAGTCCAGACCCACCTACTCCATGCTGTCCTGGGAGCTCCTGGTCTGGAGAAGGTGACATGCATACTCACAAATGCCAAGCCCTGCCTTGACACACTGTGCTGAGATGGAGGGCGGAGGTCTATGGCAGGGGGAGTGAGAAAGATCTGGGGATGGGGCACATGGTGGAGCACTTGCCTAGCACACTTAAGGTCCCAGATCTCCAGCACAGCAAACAAACAAAATTATGGGAGCCTGGAGTGAGCCATTTATAGGCCAGGGAAGAGGTAGGTCACAGAAGGCCGCCCATAGGAGGTGACCTCATTCAGCCTAAGAGGTCTTAAGACAGGAGGAAGAGATTGATTCTCAAATACAGCATCTAGGCTGCTATGTCTCTGTTATTCCTCCCATAAATCAGCATCAGTTTGTTTCTCTGTTCAATGGGAGCTGTATAGATCCTTAGAGATAGCCTTCAATATCACGATCATGATCCCAGCAAGACCCCTCACCAAGTGACTCAGCTACTCAGAGGTAATTGCTATTAAAAAATAAAAATAAAAACTGACTTTTTACTTCCTAAGCTAGATAGAAGGAAGTGAGTGATGTTTTAATCTGGGTTCAAGTGCCTCAAAATACTAGGCAATAATGGCTGGAACTGGAGTGTCATTGACATGTATTGGACTTGGCAAAGAACTGTCCATCACAAGTATGAGCTTTAAGGAGAAAGAAATCTACAGAATTAAGTAGTAGGGGCAGAACATGGAGCTGGGAGGACAAAGGACATGCAATTAGACAAGCCTGGATGTAAAAACAGCCCTGCAATTTGGAACTGTGTCATTTTAGGAAATAAAAATTCTGAGACTCAGTTTCTTCAATGTGTAACATGGGTCTATAGTCCCCACTCACCAGGTCACTTTGAAAAGCAAAAATTACAATGTATATAAAGCATTCTGATCAATGCTGGCAAGTAAGGGTACTCAATAAATAGCAGGCATCACTCTTCCTTATCCTCGTGGTTACTATTATTATTATAATTATGAAGATATCTTTAAATTTTCAGGGTGTTTGGAAATAAATTTTCATCCAAACACCTCCTTCTCACCCTCCAATTGATTCCAAAACCCATTCAAAGAAGAAATTGAGCTCTAGAGTTTCATCCTGGGATAATTTGCAGATGGCATTTCTAGACTGTTTTGTAATGGGTATGCTGTGAGAAGACCCCAGAAGTACCAAAGCTGAATCTCAGGTACAGCAGCAGCTCTGCCTCTCAGACTTGTCTATAAAACAAAACAAAACAAAAGGAAGAGCCTATTGGCCTCAGCAGCCATGCATAGATGGTGAGATTTTGATTTGCAAAAATCTCAAGCTTCAAAGTGAAATCTCATCTCAATATTGATTTCTCATAAGTCTTCAGCATTGTGCAATGCAATACTTTCAACGAACACCTTAAATATGCCACAGTGCACATGGTCTAAATAGGAGGAGGATGAGGAGGAAGCAACAGCAATGGTCAATGCTCTGTACCAAGCCCTGATCCTAGCTAGCACCTTGACTTTGGTGAATAGGGGTTCGTCCTCAAGATGAGCATCTAGTCTACATTGAGTTTTCTCTGGAAAAGCAAGGGCAACGCTTCATGTGCAATGTTCTAGAAACCAGGCCTCCCAAGTCTCTTTTGTCTAACTCTCTACCAATTAGCTTCTGCTTCTCTACTACTGACCAAAAAGTATTTGGAGATCATCTTCTCCTATGCCTTCTAAACCTTAGGAACCAACCTCCTCCCCATGAGGCCTCCAGAGACCACTCTCCATTCTTTAGCTTTGCTGAACTCAAATTCACAAACCTTAAGGTTCACTTAAATGACAAAGGCTTCTTACCCCCCTCAAATTCTGCAGGATTCCCAAGCCATCACCAGCCTGCCGCTGAAATATCTCTGGTGACAGAGAGTGCATTACTGAATTGTGGCATTCACAGATTCCCCTCTTGACTGACAAGACACGTGGCCAAACTCACTTTCCCTGCTGCTTCCAGGCCAAGGGTCCAACTCAGCCTCAGGGGCTACAGAGGGCAAATCTAACTCCTCCTCCTCAGCAGGGCTGAACTCATGGCCTACAACCTATGCAGTTGCCCAGGACCTAGGAGGGCCTCTTTAGGATAGGCTCTGCTTTAACTGCAGAGTGTTCAGGGGTGTAGAAATCACGGTGGCTGCCCCCTGTCTGGAAGGGGTGGCAGACAAGTAATCAGATACATCATAAACAAGAGGTTCTCAAAGTGCAATCCCTGGACCAGCAGCAGCACCTGGGAACTTTTCAGAGAAAGAAAAATCTCCAGGCTCCACCCCAGACCTGCTGAACTGGAAATGCTGGAAGTGGGCCCCAATCTGAGTTTTAACAGGCTCACCAGCTGATTCTCATGCACTGCTCAAGTTTGAGAACCCCTGATACTATGCAATACTATGCAGTCATTTAAATGATATTTCAAAAGATATTTAATAACATTGGAGAACAATCCACTTTGGGGCAAATCAGTGTACAGAATGATATACAAAATTATGCCAGTGGGATGGGGGGCAGAAACTGCAGAGAAAGACTAGAAATAACTGCTATAACATACGAATACTGATGCTCTCTGGGATGAAAGTGGTTTTTATTTTGTTTTTCTTATGTTGCTTCATATTATCAACACTTTCCACTTTTATGGGCAAAGCTGTATGATAGATGATTATAATTCACCAAGGTCCTGCCTTCCAGGTCAAGGCCATGAAGGTCCATGCACACCAGGTCAAGTATCTGGCATGTCCCTTTCCTCTCCTAAGGATAAGACTTGGTACATGTGTCTTGATGATGGAGCTTATCCCAGATCTGAATTCTCTCCTTCAGAATGGAAGGAATCTACTCCTTTAGCCTCTTGTTTAGAGAAGGAAAGCAATAACATTTACCTCCCAGGTGCTAACTACTGGCTAAATGCTCTGCACACATTATCACATTAAATTGCCCTGAGGATCCTAGCAAGTTGAATAAATCCATCCTTATTTAACAAATGAGAAAACCGAAAATCAAAAGAATTGAGCAACTTGTCCAAAGATCACACTTTTTTCCATATATAGCACTTCAACTAGTAGTTTTCAACCCTGGCCTCATTTTAATGCCTTCTGGGGGAACTGGAGGAGGAGGAGGAGGAGGAGGAGAGGAGCAAGTCTTATCGCCTCTGCAAATCAATTAAATCATAATCACTGGGACTAAGGCTCAGGCATGGTATATTTAACACCCTAGGTAATTCCAATGAGTAGCCAGAGATGGATGGTGCGAATTCCTTTGGCATTTTACCCCACAAAACCCCAAGTGGGATAGTAAACAGAATTGTCTCCCACCAGGCCTCCTTGGATTTAGTCAGGCCAGCCCGACACATATTATACTTAATATACTTGATAGATACTGTGGGGTGCCACATGCGTATTGTAAAATAATCTGCAGGAACACAAGGAACCACAATAGTTCAAGGGCGAGGTTATATATTAGCATTTATGTGTTGATAGGACAGTCCCAGGCCTCAGCCATGTCTGTGGATGTCCCTGTTCAAACACCTGATGATTCACAAGGGATTTCAAATAGTCACTGGACAATCTAAATTTTTGCTCCGATGGCAGATGCTACACCCAAAGAAGACAGTAAAAGAATTAAAAAAATTAATTAAAGAACTTTTAAGAACTGAAGCATAATTGTTTTAGGGTGCTTCTCAGAGGCTTCTTGGTTCCCCCTTTCCTGTGTAATCACTAGGTGGTGCACAGTACAAAACATTAACCCCAAGACTGCTGATTTTGTCACTTTGCAATGACTACAAGTAAATCAGAGGGCGAGCTGCCAGATTGAGCAAAATAAAAACATGTAACTTGCAGCTAAATTTGAACTTCAGATAAAATATTGCATGGGACACACCTCTGCTAAAAAATAATTACTCTTCATTTATCTAAAATTCTATTTTATCTGGCAACTCTGATGAGAGGGAATTTTAGAGTATACGGTAGCTGTCAGCTTTTTCAAATACTAGAATGTTGGGTATCATCAGAAGACGCAAGCCAACATGAACAAAGCTGGAAAATTATTATGATTATTCCACAAAAAGGAAACTATTGCAATGATGCCTTCAGGGTCCAAAAATTCTGAGTACCCTCTAACCTCTGCTCCCGGGTTTGCCCACGTCATTGTGTTCCCGCCCTGATTGCATGGCTTGTGTAATCAAGACAAAGTTTTTGAATGCTCCAGCAAGCTCCCTTGCTTTCTTTGGCAATGGATTGATGCCTCCTAGCTCTTACAGAAAGTTGGAGCCACTCTGCTTTGAGGTATACAACCTCAATGTGCAATCTGACAGTAAACAGTATAGTCAGGCATGTGGAAGAAAAGGTTTACAAGTGATCAACATTTAATGGCCTCTCTGTAAAGCTTGGTGTCACATCTCCTGCCCTCAGCTGACATCCCTTAGCCAGTCTCAAGTTTAATATTTCCTGGAGAAAAAAAAAAATTAAAGAGAAACCTTATCTGCCTTTAGAGCTCTTTTTGGCCACACACTGGCCAATTTCTCTGCTTGACCACAAGCTCTGGACAGGAGTAAAGACCATCTTTACTGCACCTTGAATAGAGAAAATCTATAGCACAACCTGGAATCCATGGCACCACACCCAAATCTGTGTTATGCTCAATGTACTATCTAGACAACCAGTTGTCCTGGTTTTGTAACCCAAGCTGTGGTCCATGGATCTACCTGTGTGACAATAGGGGTCCCTGAGGCTAGGATGGGGAGAAGACAGAGAAGGAAATTGAAAAAGCTCAGTTTGGAAAAGTTAGCATTGAAGGCCACTCAGAGCCCACTCTGATATCTGACTGCTCCATTCTGAGGGGAGAGGAAGGTCTGAGGGTCAGAAATCTCAGTCTCAAATCCACTGTTAGGATTCTGTTTCTTTCTCCCCACAATAGATATATGGCAGGGGCAGAACCCCTACCTGGTTCCATCCATTTCTTGCTCTAATTCAGAGCTTGTGATCATGTTAGGAAGGCTCAACCCTTTCTTGCTTCCTGAAAGCCCTCCAAAGTAGAACAACTCCAGGGGATGTAGGCTCCATCATAAGAACAAAACCAGAATATTCACCTAGCAGAGGAGGAAGAAGAGTGGGGGGCCAGTGACCTCTTCCTGGTAGATTCCTGACAAACTATGTAAATTCCTGGTCTTTGGGGCATTTGGAGAGGATCATGAGATTTCCATCTACAGAATGGGTACATGATCCCTTTGCTTTGGCTCAGTGATTTTTTTTTCTTTTTTTTCTTTTTTTTTTTTTTATGATGGGGATCAAACCCAGGGCCTTACATATGCTAGGGAAGCATTCTTCCACCATGTTGGACCTTCCATCTCCTTTTAGCATCTTAATTAATATGCCCATGCCTAGAAAAACGCGGGCCTAAATTAATACCCTGTTTGACAGCCCCATAAAAAAATGTCAGGAAGCTGGGCATGAGGGCACATGTCCATAATCCCAGCCACTTGGGAGGCTGAGGCAGGAGATCGCTAGTTGGAGGCCAGCCTCAGTAATTTAGCAAGAACCAACCAACTTAGCAAGACCCTGTTTCAAAATGAAAAATAAAAGTGACTAGAGATGTAGCTCAGTGGAAGAGCACCCTTGGTTCAAGTCCCAGTACCATAAAAAATGAGGGTCTGGCAATGACATGATTTGGACATTTTTGTTCTGTGAGATATCCTGAATTCTTCCTGTATTGTTCTTCCCCCCCTCCCCCCCCAAAAAAAAAACACATGGATAAACTCAAGAAGGCAAAGAGCCTGCATTTTTCAGCTCTTCCTCACAACCCTCAAGGCATAACGGTTCTAGAGGAAGCTGAGCACCTCTACTTGGGAAGGGAGGGTAGAAATCAAAATGGGTTAAAGTGAATCACCTTTACTCTCCTGCTGAGAAGTTCCTCTCTCTGGGAAAGCTGCCAATCTGCATGGATTAATTCTCATGGGTTAATTATTGAGCATGTTTTTGGTGCCAGGTGTGGCAGATAAAAACATCATATCATTTTGCAAGTGAGAAAACTGAGATTCAGAGTTCCCAAGATAACTAGCAAGTGATGCAGCTGTGATGTGAACCTAATAGTCACACGGCAGAGAAGCTGGAGGGTTTAACCCTCATAGGAACTTCAACAACAACTGAAACAACAACTGTTCTGAAGGAAATGTTAACCAAATGAGGAGAGCAGATAAATAAAGCAATAATTAGGTAGAGATGTATCGGAACTAGAGATGAGTAACACAGGAAATCTGTGGAGTTACAACCAGTGACAGATGGGAGGTGAGTACAAGGTGGTCAAGGGAGGTCTCCTGAGATAATGAAGTTTGTAAGACAAGGAAGGATCCACCAGGGAAGGAGAGGAAGGAATGTTTCCTTGCCAAGAAGAGCAGGTACAAAATTTCTGTGTGGTAAGTAGCTTTAAGAAGTCTGTAAGGGCTGAAGAGGTAGCTCAGTGACAGAAAGCTTGTTCAGAATCTGTAAAGCCTGGATTCCATCCCCATCCCTGAAAAAAAAAATGTCTATAGAAGATCAATGATTGGAGCAGATCATTTAAGTGGACCACAAAAGTGAGAGGTAAAGCTGACGAGGTAGGTAGGGACCAGTAACAAAGAGCCTTTTATAACACGCTGAAGGTTAAGATTTTATTCTGAAACCAATAAGAAGCCACTTAAGGGTTCTAAACTGAGTAAGCAAAGTGTTCTAAAACTTTACCAAGTTCACTTCAGCAACACTGTGGAAAATGGATTGGAGGAGATATGCGTAGAGCCAAAAATATTCAAAAACATCTTCCAAACCTCCTCCAGTCTAAACCAGTTGTTCTCCAGGGAAATGCCTATGCAAAAGTCCTAAGAAAAGTTGCTTTATAGGTAAAATTTCGAGGTAGTCAACTGTCTTTATTCTGCCCTTACTCTTGGTGGATAGTTTGGCTGGGTATAGAATTCTATCTTGGAAAACCATCTTCCCTCTGAGCATTGAAGTCTAGTTCTTTGTCCTTGATTGCACATTTATAAGAATTAGTTTTTCCCTTGCATCACTTTGGGCATTGCACTTTATCTATACTGGATTTTTTGTTGTTTTCTGAACATGTCAAACTTTACCACCTACCTACCTATTGCCTCTTCCTGGACTGTTTATCCTCCAAATCCTCTTATGGCCAGCTTCCTTTCCAAAATTAGAACTGAGTTCAAATATCAGGTCTCTGAGAGGCCTTCCCTTGCCAACTTATCTAAACTAGCAATTACTAAATGTGTGAAAAATGTTTCTAAATTAATTGAAGATAGTAAGTTAATTAGTTAAATCCAATTGGGATTCTGTGGGAAATTTTTTAAAAAGAATTTGGACTGGGCCAAATTAACAATCTGATTTATTTTTCAATTGGCAATTTATGTGAAAAAAACTCAAATGCCTACTTCATATTACCCATAAAAATCAATTTGTGTGCCTTACAGACCGAAATATAAAAGAAAAACTGGAATCAAATATAAGATCTCATCATGGCATTGTAGGATGCTATACTATTAAGCAAGACACAATATTAACCATCAGTCAAAACTTAATTGGACTAGATTAAAATTTTAAAATTCTGTTGATCAAAAGACATTGTTAAGTGAATAAAAGGCAAGTGATAAAATACATTTGCAATGTACAATGCACAAAGTTTGCATTTTTAGAGTGAGTGAATCATTTTCATAATTAATAAGAAAAAGAAATACAACCAAAATGTCCCAGTAGAAAAGAGAGCAAAATACTTGAACAGACACTGTACAAGAGACCATATTCAGTGGCCAAGAAATGTGAAAATATTGCTCAATTTCACTATACATCAAAGAAATGCAAGTTGAAATTTCAATCATTACAAGCATTACACATTACACATATTATTACAAATTCACTAAAATGTCTAAAAAGAAAAGTAACAGCAAACATCAGCAAGTTCTTGGGTTCTTGGAGCTTCTAGGACTCTCATATTTTGTGGTATGAAAATATGTGTGTGTGTGTGTGTGTGTGTTATACACATCCTTTTGGGAATAGCCATTTAATCTAAATATATGCATATCCTATGACTTTAGCAATTTCACTCCTATATAACTACCCACTAGAACGGTGTACATCAACAGATTTACCAAAAGATTGTTCACAGGAGTACTATGAATAATAGTCTAAAATGGAATACTACCCAAATATCCCTCAATAGTAGAATGGATAAATAAACTGCAGTGCCAGGCTCTGTGGCACATGCCTATAATCCCAGCAACTCGGGAGGCTGAGACAGGAGGATCACAAGTTCAAAGCTTGCCTCAGCAACTTAGTAAAACCCTATCTCAAAATAAAACATAAAAAGTGACTGGGATGTGGCTCATGGTTAAGAGCCCCTGGGCTCAATCCCCAGTACCAAAAAATAAAAATAAATAAATAGGGCTGGGGATATAGCTGGGTTGGTAGAGCGCTTTCCTCACAGGCACAATCCCCTGGGTTCAGTAAATAAACAGTTGTGGTATAGTCATAAAATGGAATAGCATTTGGCAATGAGGATGAATGAACTATCATTACATGAAATGACATGAATGAAACAACATAAATATATTCTCAGTAAAAGAAGCAAGACACAAAATATTTTCTATTCCATGATTCCATTTATGTAAAAGTAAAATCAGTCAAAAACAATCTGTGTTTAGAATTAAGATATTGTCTTTGCTTTCTATTGGGGTGGGTGGGTAGTAGAGAATTGGGGAGAACCAGGAGAGCACACTAGGAAATTTCTGAAGTGGCAGTAATACTTTAGTTTTTTGTTTTTTTTTTTTTTTTTGGTACTGGGGATTGAACCCAGAGGTGCTTAACCACTGAGCTACATCCCCAGTACTTTTTTTTTTTTTTTTTTTGGAGACAGGGTCTGGGTATATTGCTGAGGCTTGAGATTACCATCCTGCCTCAGTCTCCTGAGTAGCTGGGATGACAGGCCTGGTGGTGTCACCAGGCCTGGCTCTATTTTAGCTTGATCTGGGTGCTAGTTACATGAGTAAATTCACATTGTGAGAAGTCCTCAATCTACAAATGTGTAATTTGTGTGCTTCTCTGTATATATGTATGTTATATTTCAATTAAAAAATTGCCAAAAATTGTGTTGTGAAGATTAAACAAAATAATAAATTGAAGAACTCAGTCCAGTGCTTAGCTAGCACAAGGCAAGCACCTATCAAATGCTAATTGTTAAATTTCATAGTATTAATAGTGACCATAATAAGCCAAAGTGAAAAATGCTCATTTAGAAGCACAAAACATAAATTTTATTTATTTTTTTAAATTTTTTTTGTAGTTGTAGATGGACAGCATACCTTTATTTTATTTGTTATTTTTACGTGGTGCTGAGGATCGAACCCAGTGCCTCACATATGCTAGGCAAGCACTCTGCCACTGAGCTACAGCCCCAGCCCCACAAAACATAAATTTTAAAAACCCAAGTCATACCCATTAGGATGGCTATTATAAAAGGAAAGAAAGAAGAGAAAAATCACTGGCAAGGATGTGGATATTAGAAACCTGCACATTGCTGATGGGAAAATAAAATGGCATTGCCTCTGCAGAAAAAGGGCATGTCATTCCTTTAAAAAAATTAACATGGAATGACCACTTGATCCAGCAATCCCTTTTCTGTGTATGTAACCAGAGGAATTTAAAGCAGGGGCTTAAAGAGATATTTGCACACCCACATTTGTAGCAATAGCATTTCACTATAGCCAAAGTGTGAGAACAGCCCAAATGTGCATCAACAAATGAATGTATAACAAAAATATGGTACATTCATACAGCAGAATATTGCTCAGTCTTAAAAAGGCATGAGATTTTGACACTTGCTGTAACTTCTATGAACCTTGAGGACAGGATGCTAAGTACAATAGGTCAGGCCCAAAAGGACAAATATTGTTGAAAAAATCCTTTCCCCCACTGCTCTGCAGTATTGTCTTTGCCATAAATCAAGTGACTACATAGAAGTTGGCCTGCTTCTAGACTCACTATCCTATTAATCTATTTGTTTACCCTTAGGCCAAAATACCATGCGATCTTATTTCCTGTAGCGTTACAGTAAGGCATGACATATGGTAGTGTGACCTTCCCAGTTCTGCTTCAAGATTGCTGTGGCAATTTGCCTTTCTATGTATATTTTAGACTCTCTGTGCCTATTGGCTTCTGTTTAAAATAACAACCTGGGATTCTGATTGGAAATAAACTGGCTCTGCAAATCAATTTGAGAAGAATTATTATGCTTCAAATTCGGAATTATCTCTATTATAGGAAAGAGAAAACTGAGGTTCAGAGAGATTAAGGAACTTGTCCAAGGCCACAGAGCCAGGATCTGAACCCACACTACACTCTTCACTTTGTGTCTGATTTCAGAGGCTTCTTATTGAACGATTCCTTCCAGGTAGACTGAAATAGTTCTAGAGCTACTGTCACCCCTTGCTACCTAGGGACAGGTATCATCCTAGACAATGCCCAGGATTAGAAAACTATTCAAAGTTTGAGAGGTTGGTTAAATGGTTCAATTGGTGAATGAAGAGCTTCTGAGGACATACACCACACTGGCAGCTCAAGGCACCTGTATGTGTCTCTGAGATATGAATGCCCAAACAACAAAGCCAACATTCATTAAGGTCAGACTTTGTTTTGTTAGATTTAAACCCCTCAGCACCTCAGTCTTACCACCCAGTTATCATCTGATTTCCTCTAGGCCTCTGTCCAACTCACCTTCTGTCACCACTGACTTGGAATAGCAACCACAGTGCCATATGACCAGAGCCATGAGTATGACCCAATTTCACTGGATTTAGACGGTCCTGGGGTCCACTTTTATCTTGACACACGACTAAATCATTCAGGGTCATTCCAGGTGAATTGGGTTTGGCACAAAATAATCACACACACAGACTGAAAGTACCTTTTTCTTAGGGTCCAGTGACAGCTCTTGACCTTAGGGGTCTGTTGGAAACAGAGAGAGCCACCTGAATTCTTCATTCTTATACAGGGGGACACACGAAAGGAAGGTTCAATGGAATGTTCTTTCCAAATAAAGCACAGGGTCAGGTTTCAGGGAGTTGAGTCTAGCTTGCTGATGTCTTGTGGTCAGTAGATTAATTGACATCTTGGCGAGTCACACCCGTCTCAGGTGCTATGTGGAAACACGGGCAGAGCGAGAGGAAAGTGCACATGTGTGTTGCATGGCCCAAAGAGCATTCGACATCAGGCCAGTCCTCTCACATGCTCAAATGCTCATAGCTCCCACACACAGCCCATGGCTGGCCCGCGACACACTTTCTCTCTCTGACGGCATCCCAGTTTCCTGTTTTGGAAAGACATTTTCTGAACCAGGCATGTGGTCTGACGGGTCCTACCTGCTCCTAGCCGAGATGTGGCAGGTGACCCAAGGTTGGCCAATCTGAGGATCCTTCCTTAGAACTGGAATCTTGAGGAGAGAGCAAATAGGCAGGAACTGACTGCAGCACTATCCCACCGTGTCCAGCACTGACCATGCAGCGCCTCCTGGGAGTCACCCTTCAGATTTCCCAGTCATGCCCTTCAACTTCCAGTTGATTCTTTGAACCCCTGGTAGTTTTTAACAAATTTCCTTCCTTCCTTCCTTCCTTCCTTCCTTCCTTCCTTCCTTCCTTCCTTCCTTCCTTCCTCTCAAGCCACATCCCTGCTTCTGCCTCCCAAGTAACTGGATTATAGGTGTGCACCACAACACCCGGCTATTTTAAATTTTTATTTATTTATTTGCCTAAGTTAGAACAGCAACTAAAAGATTCTCACTGATACAGAATCTCTTACCAGAAGTGAGATGTTGCAAGGCTAGCCGTAGAAGCACTTGAGTGAAGGGAAAGAATTGATAGCTAAGAATTTTGTCAGCCTTTGTCACAGTGTGGTCAACAGAGAGTTAAACTGTTGGTTAAGGAGCCTTGTGATTCGCTCTGTGTGCTTCCTGAGGCTTTAACAGGAAAGGATACTGCAGGGAAAGTTTGGGGTTTAGGGTTTGGGAATGTGCTGATGACTTCTCAGTATGTTCTTCCAAGGAAGGAAAAAGCATAGATTGAAACCAGCTCACCCAAAGCAAAGGCTGAAGAGTTGCCTTTTGGGTCATTGACCTATAGCTACAGTTGTCTGGGAATATGGGAAAAGTTCCATTTTCCACTCTCAAATTCCAGTGAGCAGAAGAAAGAAGGGAACATGGGGCCCAAACAGGAAATCAGAGTAAAGCCTGGGAGAGACCCCTCCTGGCACTTCCTCTTAGGCCTTGAACAGAGAAGTCCTGGATGTGGCCTGTGAGCCATGTGCCATGGTGGTTGGGGCTCCACAGAGACTGTGGGTCCAGGCTGCCAGGGTTTGACTCCTGCTCTGTCACCTCAGAGCAAATTTCTTTATTGCTCCATTCCCAAAGTGCCAAGGTCAATGGTTCCTGTCTCATAGGTTGCTATGAGGGTTAAGAAAGCTAATACCCACAACCTTTAGTAGAGTCCCTGCCCCGATAATAAATGTTACCTGTAATATTTTGTGGTAGTTTGGTGAGCCACCCCCACTCAGCCTGTTGTTTGGGATGTTTTTGAGTAGAGGCCATGACAGAAACTGAACAGATAAGGGCATGGTCAGAGCACCTGGGCCCAAAGTGAGGAGGGCAATCGTCTCAGGTAGGTTCTTGTTTTAAAGAATAGGACATGATAAGATCTACAGCTCCGGGTACTATCCATGACATCAGTCAGAACCAGACCAGAATCTTATCAACTGTTCAAGGATGTCATTTTTCCCCAGAGAGATCTCAAGCCTGGCCCACAGTGTTCTGAGTTAGTGATTTCCAGGCTCCCAAAATCATCAGCAGAAAGAGAGTGGCCCAATGGGTACAGATCCCAGAAGGGACATTCCTCTAGACATATGCGTTGTGCAGTCCCAGCAAGGACAACACCCAGGGGAGATTCTCCCAGAGAGAAAAGCAGGGGCCACAGAAGGAAATGGGCAAGGAGACCCTCTCAAGGGGCAGAACTAGGGGAGGCCCCATTCTCACTTCCACGTGACATCCATGTGTTTTCTGGTAGTGTATGAAGGGGACAGTGAACCAGTGACCAGTGTGAGTTGTTTCACTTTCCAAAGGAGAATTCTTATGGCCATTACCTTGTTCTCTCTGCACTATTGTTTTCTGAGTGTCTCTGGGGCTATTAAATTTACCATTTAGCCTCCATGGTCCACACCATGTGTGAAGCCTGCACATCCACCCAGAGAACCCCAGCCGCATGACATGGTGGATTGTCTCTGGGGGAAAGGAGTCGACTGTGTTTTCTATAGAAGGTGGATTTTTTTTTTGAAGGAATATTTATAGGAATGTGGGTAAGTGTGGATATTGGGCAGCTCAAAGGGTGGACTATACTAAATATGTGTTGTTCTGTGTAACCCAGCATCCACACGTTCTTCCGATAAAAATAGTCTTCATATGTGGTTTGGTTGGCATCCCAGTCCTGCCGGCAAATCTAGAGGTGGGTTTTGATTCTCTTAAGCCAATGAGCACATCATATCCCCAATTATGTAACGAGAACTGGTGAATATATGTTCTCTTTGGTACATATATGCTAAGTCTGGGGAAAGAAGATTTCCTCACTTCTCTCTTCAATGGAAGGGACAGGGAATTAGATTTCTCTCTCCCTGGATGGCATCATGTGAAGACACGAGACTTGCCATCACCATGGGCATTTGTGACTATAATGATTTCATAAAACCAGGGGATGAAGCCAAACCTGACACCACAGAAGACAGAACAAGGATATGGGGAGAAGCCCTTAATGACATTGAGTCTAGACTTCACCTGAATGGGTCCTACTTCTGCCCTTCTCAATTACAGAAGTCAAAAATAATCCCCTAGGTCTGGGGTTGTGGCTCAGTGATAGAGTACTCACCTAGCATGCATGAGGCACTGGGTTCGATCCTCAGCACCACATAAATATAAAATAAAGATATTATGTCTACTTAGAACTAAAAAATAAACAAAAAAAAATCCCGTGTTTAAGCCAATTTGAGGCAGGGTCCCTGTCACTTACTAAGGAGTTTCAACAGGTACATTAACACTACTGGTGATTTTTATCTTATAATAATAAAACCTGTTGTTTATCAAGAGCTTTATGGTTTATAAAACATTTGCATGGACAGATCTCTTTTGATCTTGTCACCTCCCCAGTAGGGCAGGCAGAGTTTACATCATTATTCTCCTTTTACTAGATGAGGAAACCAGGCTCTGAAAGGGTCTTTGCCTACCGACACTCAACCAGAGGGGCTGGAGCCTGAGCCCAGGACCCCTGACTCCCAGCCAGTCTGGAGCTTCAGTAGCTGCCAAGACTCACCCATCATAGACCGTAGCTTCTGCTCTAAATTCTGCAAGTAAAATGAGAGCCACACATCTCCCATTGGATGTCCTCTTAGCCTCCAATTCTCAGCAGCAGTGCTTGGCTTTTGCATTGCGAGCCCCAGGACCGGTGGCTTCTGCGGGAGGGGGAAAGGACTGTTGGAGATATCTGGGAGGCAGTCATGCAGGAGATCATTTTCCCTTGTGGTTTCATTGATTTTATGGCGAGGGAGTCTGTGATCTTAGATGGAATTATTTATGCTTTAAGGAGAGAACCTCGGGAGTCTCGGTCGAGTCCGTAGGCCACTGACTCCCGCGGACCTTCTTGATTCAGCGATTCCTCCCTCTGGCCCCCCCTTCCTCTGTCAGTCTTCCTTTTCTGCAGGGAGGGGCTGAGTGGGTGATGTATTTATGAGAGCCGAGCTCCAGGACCCACGTGGAGGAGTCAATTACAAGTGAAAGAGCCTCCAGGATGGGGCAGCCTCCCTTGTCCTGGCGGTACTTCAAAGCTTCCTGAAAATTCTCCAAGGAGAGTGACCAGTCACAGTGGGGTTCCCTCAAACCCTCTGATGGCTTTGCCAGACACCTGTCCATAGATTCGTCAAGATTTGCAGATTTTTTTTTAACTCGTTGGTCTCCATGTCCTCTGCAAAAGGAGACACTGAGGCTCAGAGAGGCCTGGGTTGTAAACTTAGCAGGCTCCGGAGCTGAAGCCATCCCCCAAAAGGTTCCATCTGCCAGAGCTACCATCCCCAAAGGGACAGGACTGTGTCTTATCAACCTTTGAATCCCCATCTCTAATGCCAATCACGGCAAAGGACTTGAGCTCAATAGGTTTTTGTGGAAATTATGGGACTATTTTTGCTATCTGGATTTTTAGGCCAAATTTGATTCAAGTCCAATTTAAATTTGCAATTCCTTCAGGCTACATAGACCAAAGAACACAAGATGCTCATAGACACTGGATAGTGTCCAATCTGATCCCTTGGTAACTCTGCCAGTAACTAAAATAAAAATACTTTACTTTAGTAATATTGCTTGACATGTACAAAGCCCTTGTTCTTATATCCTGCTATTCATCTCTATGACTATGAAATGAGCTAGGCCCATTTCAGAGTTAAGGAAACTGAGATACAGAAGGGTTGGGTAATTCGCCCAAAGTCACACAGCTAAGTAACAAAAGACTCAAACCCAGGTCTTTTTACTCTGAGTCCAGAGCTCTTTGCACTGCATATAACAAGGGATATATTTTGCCACTGCCCTCTCAGGGATCTGAAGGAGATGAAATTAGGGATGGGAAATCCCTGATTCTGCCTGAGGCAATGGAGCAGGAAGAGAAGGGTCGTCTCCATGCTTCTCCCATTTCCTTACCACCTACTACATGCTGGGCCAGTGAACTCAGGGGCACTCAACCAGTGCTGTACCTTACCTCCTTTCAGAGGAGAATTTGCAAGAGAGCTGGAGCTTAAAGCTCCTCTCCTACCTAGGCCCCTCCTATGGACATGGATGATGGATATCACTACCTTATAAAGGTGTTCTCAAATTTGACAACCCTCAAGGTGTGCATGACATTGTGAACAATAAGTTGTGAAGCTGAACAAGCAGCTCTCAATGATCAAAACCGAAATTGGAGCCAGGTACGGTGACACACACCTGTAATCCCAGCAGCTCAGGAGGCTAAGGCAGGAGGATTGCAAGTTCAAAGCCAGCCTCAGCAAAAGCGAGGCGCTAAGCAACTCAGAACCTGTCTCTAAATAAAATTAAAAAAAAAAAATAGGGCTGGGGATATGGATCCTTGGTCAAGTGCTCTTGAGTTCAATTCCCTGGTACCCTCTTCCACCACTAAAAGTATGTAGTCAAAGGATAGAAAAGAAAGTATCTTAGAGTGATAGGCTCAAGTGGCTAATGTTTAAAGCTTCTCACTTCTCTGGATTTTGTGGTATTCATGGCATTTGTTTTTAACGTGTATTATTTTTGCCATTTCTTATAAATAAATGTTTATCTTGTGCCTAACCTGCATTTTTGTATTCCTTATTTTAAAAGAAAGCTTGATCAAATTGTAAAAGCATCAGGTCCCATACAAGTTAGACCTGACCCTGTATGGGTCATCTCATTTAAATATTATAATAACTCTATGAAAGAACTGCTATTATCATCTTCATTTTACAGATGAAGAAACTAAAGTTCAGAGATGATTGTTTTTGCTCCAGATTCCATAAACTGACAAAGAGCAAAACTTGATTTCAAACTCAGATTTGACCCAAAGTCCCGGCTTTTCCTGCTATGCTATTATTACCATGAACTTTTGTGGAACTGCATCTCAGGCCCAACCACTTAATCTGCTGGGAAACTGGTTTTAAAACATTTCCACAAACCCTTTGACACTCTTCCTCCCAGAAGGCAGACTCTAACTCATGGCCTTCCGTGCAGGCTGGATTGAATGATTCGTTCCCGACAAGCAGAACATGAAGACAATGGCAGCAACTGCACTGTGGCTTCATTTTTGCTCTTTTCTTGGATCACTCACTTTGGGGGAAGCTGTCTAACATGCCATGAGGGTTCTCAGGCAGCCTGGAAAGAGGCCCTTATTGTGAGGAACTGAGGCCTCCAGCCAACAGCCATGTAAGAAGCCATCACAACCTGCCAGCCTTAGTTGGGCCTTCCGATGTCTGCAGCCCTAAGAGCACCTTACCAGCAACCTCGTGAGGGAGTCTGAGCCCAAACCACCCTGCACTGACCTGTTCCTGGATTCCTGACCCTTGAATGCTATAAATGTGGGTTGTTTTCAACTGTGGTCATTTGTGACGCAGCAACAGAGAACTAGTATGGGAACTGCTTAGTGCTTTTGAAGTGGAGACTGGTCAGCTGTTTCCACTTAGACTCCGTGAAAAACTGTCACCCCTGGAAACCAGCCTCACACACATTTTGCTACCAGTGGATCAATCACATACTTCATACTGCATTTTCAAACATTTAGTGCAACAGAGGAGCGGTGGAGTGCACGTACTCCAGCTGTACTAGCATCACCAAAAAAAGTCTGTTTCAATTGAGGATCAAAGTCAGGGTTTAGAGGAAAATATTTTCTTTCTTAATTTATAACCTGCCTCATTTGATAAAATATTTATACTATTTATTTGAAGCTATTTATAATATTTCAGTCTGCCCTCCCTGTGATTCTGTATATGAGGATTCAACCAACCATGGGTTGAAAATATTTGGAAAAAATGCCAGAAAGTTCCACAAAGCACAACTTGAAATTGCTACATTCCAAGTACTATCCATTTGAATGATGCACTGTGTCAGGTATTTGAAGCACTTTAGGGACAATTTAAAATATATGAAAGGATGTACACATGTGATTTGCAAACATCATCCCATTTTATATGAGGGACTTAAGCATTGCAGATTTTTACATCCTTGGAGAAGACTGGAATCAGTCCCTGCTGATATCAAGGGACAAATGAATATCCTTATAGCATATGAAAATGGGAAGGAGAAGTCAAAACTAGCAAAATGCTGAGAGAGCTGAAGATCAAGAGTAAAGTTGACACGTGCCACACAAATCTCAGGTCTTCCACAATGATTACAAACAAGCCATTTCCTGTAATCCCAGTGTCTGGGGACGCTGAAGCAGGAGGATTGTGAGTTCAAAGCCAGCCTCAGCAAAAGTAAGGCATTAAGCAACTCAGTGAGACCCTATCTCTAAATAAAATATAAAATAGGGCTGGGGGTGTGGCTCAGTGGTCGAGTGCCCCTAAGCTCAATCCCTGCGCCCACCCCCTTCACCCTGCAGAAAAAAAAAAAAAAAAAGGCCATTGACTTTGGCTCTGAGCTTGCCAGAGGCAAAAGAGAACGCAGAAGCATAGTTAGCTGCACATTCCCATTGTCAGGGCTAGTTTCTTGTGTCTGTAATTGGCACCGTCATACAAGGCTCTGTGCTTAGAAGTCCCAATACTATGAGTCTGCCATTCAAAATGCTTAATATTTTTCTGAATTTGTTTTGTAAGTGGCATCTGACAGATCAACGGAGCATGCTCCAGGAGCTTAGAGATCATTTCACTGGAGGTTCTGCTTCCTGCTGCCTCCCCGCCTCCTTGTACAGGTTCTTGGTTGCCTGTTCCTCTAACCCCTGGTGGCCTCTTCCTGTCCAGGCTTCCCTTTCTTAGCCCACCCTGGCTCCAGGGGTGACTGGATCACACTAGCAGAGGGATGGCAGAATTTTGCCTTCCCTCTCTGCAGGAACAGGGGTATAGACCCAGGTGGGGTAGAGGTCAGGTACACATACCACGGTGTCTAGGGGCAAGGTGGTAGCTGTCCCTAATCCTGGCTGGCACTAGACTACAGACTTGGCAGGGGGCCTTCCACCCACCCCTGATTCAGGTGCCAAGCACATCCTGTCACAGAGCTCGCAATCCCTGGGGGCTGCCCATCCACTGTAGGCTGGTACAGTGGGTCTGTGGAAAGAGACACTGGCTTCCCTAGCCCCGGCCAGGACCCTAGATTTTCATTTTATACTCGGCTCCACAAATGATTTGACCAAGGCCTGTTTATTGTACCTTCCTATGGGCTAAGGAAATTTTTCTGACCCCTAGGTCTGAATGGAATCCCTACTGTGGCTTTCAGAAAAAGAGAGGCTAAGGAGCTTTCTTCTCTGCTATGGCCACACTGAGGCCCAGGGACAGAAGTGAGGATGTGGTGGAGAGACTCCATCCAGCCTCAATGGGTCCCAGTCCACAGCTCAGCTAGGCCCTCCCACTCACCCAAGAGGTGTAGAATAGGCCATGCCGCATTCTCAGTGACCAGAAACTCCTTTTGTGAGCAGCAAGCCAATTTGCGAGGTCTGAGGACACCACAAAGTGTCAGGACACTGAAGGAAAGGGGCACACAGGTTTGAACGGCCGTGTGTCCAGAGAAGAACTTCTTTGCAAGGGGACAAATCCCAGGGCTCTGTGCAGGCAGGCAGGCGGGGTGAAGTGAAGGCCTGGTGCATCCCACTGGGGCTTGTGGGGTCCAACGAAACTGACTTCAAAGCAAGAGAGTCTCTTGGAACGGATGTGATAGGTTTATCACGCAATCCTCCTTGACCCTGTCCTCCCATTTCCTCATTGTCAAGTAAGGCATTTCCTGGCAGTGGGTATGGTCCCATGCAGGGGCTTCAGAGCCAGGCCGGCCAATCTGTGCAGAGTGGGACATGCATTGAGAGGAATCCTTTAGTCCTTCCTCCCTAACTGGTGAGCTTTTCTGATTTCCAAGGAATAAATTTCATTTTCCATCAAAAAACTCCCAGTGAGCCCTTGGACTAAGGAGTCTACGGGATTTGTCACTGGCATTTTAGGGTTTATCCAGGACCCCTGGGGCATTTTTTGTTTGTCCAGGAACAACAGGTTTCCCAGGATGTGGAGTTTTGAGTGTTTACATGGGGTCAATCCCAGGCAAATAGGTTAGCTGGTTGTCCAATTGGCATTTAGATAAGTGGGAAGCCAGGTAAATCCAGATGGTCATTTAACAACAACAACTACAACAAGAGAATATATAAACATTATCACTCACCTTCAGGAGAGCAAATCCTAACAAGAAATCAAACTCTCTGTACTGAACTTCCTCAGAACAGCCCAGAAGTCTTTGTGGGGGAGGGAGTAAGAGAAGGGGGAAGGACAGAGATCTGCTTACCTCCTCCCTCTTCACCTTAAAGTAGAGTTCTATTAGAAGACTTGCAAGTGATAACTTGCAAGAGATAACTCACCTGGAGGAATGCTTTTCTTTCTAGAAAGAAAGCATGGTGAGAAACAAGTTGTTCTGTGTGTGAGTATGCCTGCTAGGGACTAAGCTCTTTCACTTAAAATGCTAGAAAGGCTCTCCCGGGGACACCCGATTTCCCTTGTACTGTTCTCAAAAATGGATATCAGCAAACAAAATTGATTTTGCAAGAAAAGTAAATGTTTCTTTTTAAAAAGCTCTTAGTATATTCTGTTAGGAGTCTCCACTGTACTGAGGTGATACGAAGTTGATCTTAATCAATTCTGGAGTCTCCCCCCCCATATTTTCTTCAGGGTTAATAGCTAGTTTTGGAGGGATTGAGGAGGGATTACTTAATGCAGTGGGGTGCAGGGTCAGGGTCTGGGCAGTGTCATCTCCTACTGCTAAAAGCAAATATTTATGGAGAACTTCTGCTGGGCCAGATACAAAGTGCTACGTCTGTATTTGCTCTCTCTCTCTCTCTTTTTTTTTTTTGAACTCAGATCAGTATTGATCTGTACTATTTTAATTCCTACTTTATAGATGAGGCATAGAAAAGGTGAGAGATTTACCCAAGCATTATATAGCTAATAAGAGGCAGAGCTGAGATCTGAAACCAAAGACCTCGTTCTAGAGCTGCCCACCTAATGGCGTTCATTTACCAACCGTTGATTAACTGCCCATCTCCTGACCTAGCTGCAGGATTGAGCAGTGAATGAAGCAGAGTTTCCATTCTGGCCACTTGCCACCACTTCCTGCCTCAAAACCTCCACTCTGCATCCTGGTCCTGGGGTACCACCTCCTCCTGGTTGCATTTCCCCTTGCTCCCAATCTTTTTTTTTGTATCGGAGATTGAACTCAGATGAGCTTAACCACTGAGGCACATCCCCAGCCCTCTTTTATTATTTTTTATTTTGAGACAGGGTCTTCCTGAGTTGCTTAGGGCCTTGCTAATTTGCTGAGGCTGGATTTGAACTCTCAATCCTCCTGCCTCAGCCTCCTGAGCCACTGGAATTATGGGCATATGCCACTGTACCCAGCCCACTTGGTCCAATTTTAGGGCACCCTTCAGGTCTGGTGACTCTACTCCCACACCTTCCTAGGAAGGTGGACATTCATTCTACTACCTGCACCATACTGCCAGAGGGAAACTTCATGTCCAACACTTTCCTACTTCTATCTGCTCTCAAGCCTAGAGCCCTGCTGTCTCGTCCTGTGCAAGACCAGGCACGATGGCACATGCCTATAATCCCAGCAGCTTGGGAGGCTGAGATCATGAGTTCAAAGCCAGCCTCAGCAAAAAGTGAGGCACTAAGCAACTCAATTAGACCCTGTCTCCAAATAAAATACAAAATAGGGTTAGGAATGTGGCCCAATGGTTGACTGCCCTTGAGTTCAATCCCTTGCACCCGCCCCCCCAAAAAAGGACACAAATTTGAGTTCATCCTCAGAAATTTAGTGAGACCCTTATCAATTTAGTAAGACCCTTTAAAAAAATTTTATTAGTTGCAGATGGACACAATACCTTTATTTTTATTTATTTTTATGTGGTGCTGAGGATTGAACCCAGGGCCTCACATGTGAGAGGCAAGCGCTGTACCGCTGAGCTACAACCTCAGCCCAGTAAGACGCTATCTTAAAAAAAAAAATAAAAGGGCTTGGGGATGTAGATCAGTGGTAGAGTGCCCCTGGGTTTAATCCTTAGTACCAAAAAAAAAAAAATCAGACCTTTGATGCAGGAAAATTACTTTGCCACCCACTTCTAACCTTAGCAGATTATATTCCTTGGAATGTCAGGAAAGAGCTGAGAGATCATCTGTTCTAACCTTGGTTTACAAACAGGGATGATGAGCCCCAGGAAGGGGGGAGTGAAGTGCCTATGATCACCTGGTTAGTACAAGGAAAGGATTTATAATCCAGCAAGGGGGTAGGTATTTTTTTGAGTGGGGATACTGGGGATTGCACTCAGGGGCACTCAAATACTGAGCCACATTCCTAGCCTTATTTTGTATTTTATTTAGAGACAGGGTCTCACTGAGTTGCTTAGTGCCTTAATTTTGCTGAGGCTGGCTTTGAACTCGTGATCCTCCTGCCTCAGCCTCCTGAACCCCTGGGATTACAAGGATGTGCCACCGCGTCCTGCTGGAGGGGGTAGTTTAACCACTTCTTTTGCATGGTTGTCCTCTGAGAAACAGAGCTCATCTCTTCCTCATACTCATTATACATTGACAACTTTAATGTACGCTCACCTGTGGGAAATGTATAGGCGCTGATGCCAAATAGACCAGGGTTCAAATCCCAGTTCTGCCACTTCACACTGCATATCCCTGGATAAATTGAGCCTCACATTGCTCATTTACAAAATGGGACAATAATACAGAATCTGCAGCAGTTTTGTGGGGATTAAATGAAGTAGCGTGTCATGTTTCTAGCACAGAAGAAATGCTGTTCCCTTCCCCTCCACTCTGGAGGCAAACCAGAGAAGCAGAGGATGGGCCCTAGTCCTCAAGGAGATCAGAATTAAAGACATGATTGTATATTTTTGTAAAATGGAGATTAAGCAGAGATGAGCTGAAGGGAACATCAAAGATGGGGAGAAAGTAGTGGGAGATGTTTAGTGGAAGAGGCAGCCCCATTTCTGAAGGAGAGGAGGAGGATAGACTGCCATGTCGAATTGGAAAAGAGGCAGCCCAGCCTCCACCATCACTACCACCATGCCCAGCTGTATTCATTCACTGCATCAGGCCCCAAGCATACCGGCCTACTCATTTGTCTTGCTGTCTTCTGTGTCCCCAGTGTTCACTCCATGAGAACAGGAGCTTCATCTGCTTTTCATTCGGTGCCCCTGTCCCTAGAACAACATCTTGAGCACATAATAATTGCTCGAAAAATTTTATTGGGGCTGAGGTTGTGGCTCAGTGGCATAGCGCTCACCTAGCATGTGTGAGGCTCTGGGTTCGATCCTTAGAACTGCATATGAAAATAAATAAAATAAAGGTATGATGTCCATCTACCACTGTGAAAAATAAATCTAAAGAAAACTTTTTGTTGAGTGAATAAGGAAGGCCAAGTTGCAAAGGTAGAAACAGAGTTATCTTGGGAAGAAAAGAATGATGAGAACAGAAAGAGAGATTATATATTTAAAGGTGGTAAGGTATCAAAGGCTGGGATTTGACCATTTCAGATGGTGGAAAGAAGACGTCTTCTGTGGAGCCGTGGAGGAGCAGCCCTCTTTAGAAGACCCACATTCCTGACCTTTGATGGGTCCTATTACTCTCATCCCAGCTGGTGAGCCCAGGGAGACAACTACCACCCACTCAAGACTTGAGCTCAGCCCCTGCCATCTGAAGCCACAAGTGATTCTCAAGAGCATCCAACTTTTGAGGGTTGGTCCAGCAAAGTGTTAGAGAGCAGGGGTGCTCAGAGCCCTCAAAGCAGCATGGGTGAACCACCAAGCATCTTGTTTGTGTTGGAGGGTGAGGTAAACTCTAGGAGTCGTCACCCATGAAACCTTCTGCAGCATTGAAAACATGTTTCATAAATACCTCCCTGGTGATCAGGAATGTACCCTTCTAATGTGGGAGGTGACTGAAAACACTTCTGAAAACCCTACTACAGGGTGCCCTGTTTTGCTCATGTGCGGTAGGGGGCGCTGTTGATATAAATTATTTTAGTAATACATTGACTCGGGGACATTAACCACGGTCTCACTGTATTTGCAGTATTGCACAGGTGCTTGGCCCTCATTCTTACAAAGCAGGTGTGCCAGAAGAAGAACGATGACTCAGTCGGAAGGATAACATTTTCCTGGTTGGCATCCTATTGACTATAACTAGCTCTCTTCCTCCAAAAAGAATTCTTTCCCCATTTTTCAATTCTTGCCATAGAAGATTGTTTTTTCTCTTAAAGAGACTATTGATGCAGTTTATTCCAAGGATTAATGTTTGGTGTCCTGAGAATCTCTGTATGAGAGGAAGGTTGAGCTATCTGAAATGAGGGAACTCAAATCCCTCCTGCTGGCTTGAAGGAAATCCAGACAAAGTAGGGTGAAGCTCAACTCTCCCCGAAGATAAACTTACTAGGACTTCAAAGGTAATTGGGAAACTGCTCTTGGTTCCCCTATGAGTAATTCAAAGGAAGAAAGCTACTCCTTGAAGACCCATAGCTGGGTACATGAGAGTATCCAAAGGTCCTATGCTGTAGGAATGCTTACCCACGTAGGCATTGGGCAGGAGATTTGCATTTCTGGAAGCTCAGAGCCTACAGAATAAGGGATAGATAAAGGGAACCCTGGACCATAAATAAATAATGCCTTCTTTATCCCCAATCCTTTATCCTCTCTTTAAGCAACAAACCCACACTTCTGGCTTAATTTGACCAGATCCTATGTGAACACTCTAAGATGCCCAAGTCACCACAAGAGTCAAGAAGGAACCAAGATGGCTGGGAATATGCAGATACTTTGATCTTTTCTGAAGTCTAGAGCCTTCACTATCCTCAACAAGTTTGTTTCTAGTTCTTCTAGCAAAAAAAGGACAATAAATTCCCAGGAAGTTCCCGTGCTCCTCGTGGCTCAGAGGCTTTGAGGCTGAGCCTCCAGGCTGACTCCATGTCTTAAGACCAAGCAAGGGGGCAGCCCCTCGACTCCCTCAACTTTCTTCCACATGACAGCCGTGGGTAGAGGTGGCAGAGGGAGGCTGGGAAACAAAGGTGGCTTTCACCCAGAGTCTGCCGAGAGGAGACAACTGAGGCGCAGACTGTAGCCGCAAAGCAGGGTGCCGTCCTGTGACTCTGAGCTCAAAAATGTGTGAAATTTCTTTTTGCTGGGTATTCTACATCAAGCGGAACCTGTTCTCAGAGAAACATTCCATTTCACAGACCCTAATGGCTTTCCTCTGTGCCAGCGCATTAATGAGGCTCTGGCTCGTTCTAATCAGAAGGAAGCCATGCAGATAATTGCCTGAATTTTTAATTCAGGGTTATGATAGGGGAATCAAAGTCACACTGCAGTTGCTGAGCTGCCTCTCGTTCCAGGCCATTGACTTTTGCAATTTTCTTTGATTTCCCCCTCCCCATCTCTTTCTCCCACTCTCTCTCTTTCTCTCTGGCTTGGTGGAGAAGACAGTTTCGGGTTTGGGTGGGGTGGAGGAAGAGGGGAAGCTCTTGGGTTCCCTTACATGGTCTTTCTTCTTCTTCCTCCTCCTCCTCCTCTTTTTTTTCATTCCCTGCCCCCACCCATGCACAAATCCACCCTGCCTGCACCTGTCACCCCAGGGCTGGTTCTGGGAGAGTGCCCTGCAACTGGCCTCTCCCCTCAGGGTCTCCGTGCCCATAAGCAAAGACAGGAAATTTGCCCCAGGAGAGGATCTCCCTTGGCAATTGACTTCTCATTTCATCTTAGTTTTTAGGGCTGGGGAGAGAGATTAAAAAGGAAAAGGGAAAGAAATCACATGTCCAGAACAGCTCAGTCTTCTGATCCTTCGCAAAAGCAATTTGCTCTAAATTGGTGCTGAGACTGACAGTGGGTGGGTAGCTAGAGGAATCCAAGCCTGGGATCCTCCCTGGAGTGATACATCTCCTAACATAACAAACACCAAGTGCCAGGACCTTAAAGAACGTACAGAACTCTGAGAACTACAGGTGTTAAAATGAGATGAATGCAAACTGGTTGAATATACCACCAACCTGCAAATGAAAATTTCCCTGACATTAGCCAGTTTCCCTGATGTTTGGGACCATGGGATGATGTAGAATTTGCCAGGGTGAGAGTCGACCATTTTGGCTCAGCTCCAACCAGGCGAGCTGGCTTTTCCAGGAGAGCAACTATTCCTGCAAGGGAAGTTTGTTCTGCCAGCATCCTCCAGCACCAGCTATACCAACAGTATAAGCAAATGTTCACATTTTAAGCCAGTATGGATAGAGTGATTCTTTCCCTTCCAGATGGGGCTCTGAATCACTGGGCACCACTCATGTGATTTCTAAGAGCAGAATATATCTCCACATCTCTGGCTCTTCAGAGGCCCAGGATTCCTACTTTTGAGAAAGAGAAGATATTTGCATTGTGATAGAGCATCTCCTAGCTGCTTTATGCTGTCATGCCGAATCCTTACAAGTACCTTGTGAAAAAGACACGACTTTCTCTACAGATTAGAAAATGGGCTCACCAGCAAGAGGCAGAGGCATTGATGCCCCCTGCCCACCTGCTCCTCCTCACCTTCCAAATAGAAGTTTTCTGTTTTCTTTTCTTTTCTCCTTCTCCTTCTCCTTCTTTTTCTTTTGTGTGTGTGGTACTGGAGATTGAATCCAGGGACACTTACCACTGAGCTCCATCCCCAGGTGTAATTTTTATTTTGAGACGGGATCTCACTAATCTTTCCTGGCTGGCCTCAAACTTGCAATCCTCCAGCCTCAGACTCCCAGGTTGCTGGGATGATAGGCATGTGCCACTACACTCAGCTCCAATTTGAAGTTTTCTTCTATGGAATCCAGAAGTCCATTTTAAGATGCACTCCCAAACTTACCACCACTATTGCTAACAGTCTTTCCAGTTGCAGGCTACAGATTTCAGAAATTATAAGGGGCAGTTACCTTTATTATGCCAGTGGAATTTGCCCTCTGTGGGGCTTGGGTTTCCTCAATAAAATGTTGCCTCATGCTTGAATGGTATCTCTCTCTCCTGGGAATGCCAAAGCCACCTTAAATAAGCTCTGTGGGCATCCAAAGGTGGGGGGGTTGGCGGAATAAAGTAGAGAATAGTATACTCTTTAAGAATATTCCATCTCTTTTAGACCAGGGGACCTCATCATGACTCTATATTTTATGATACCACAGAGTATCTCAAGAGGTTTGCGAACTTCTGTTGAGCTTTTAAAACACAATCAGTGGGATTGGAGCTGTAGCTTAGTGGTAGAGTATTTGCCTTGCAGGTGTGAGGCCCTGGGTTCAATCCTCAGCACCATACAAAAATAAATGAATAAATAAATAAATAAATTTTAAAAACCATAATCAGTTTACATTTCTTTTAATTTAAAAAAAAAGGGTGTGTGTGTGTGACATGTGCTTTAGAATACCTTCAGACAAAGTTAGGATCTCATTTACTCAATGAGCACCAACCATGTTTCAGGCTTCAGGGACCAAGGATGACAGAATGAAAACCAGAGTCCTTCCCTCCCTGGGAAGCAGGGTAAGTTCATTGGATGAATTTAGTAGGATCAATCGATGGACAGCTACTTACCCTACAGAGAGAGGGCTATAGCAGATCACAATCTGCTCTGGACATCGAAGGGAAGTCCTGAAATCAAGCTAACAAAATGTTGTGTGAACCCCAACAAAATTGAGAGTAACAGCAAGAGCCCTTATTCCTGAGTCCAGAGTATAGATCCATTCAGAAACAAACAAACAAAAAAGCCCATTCTAAACTTTGGTTCCTTCCCACCTCTACCATCATCGTTTTCTTGGCTCCCTGGCTCCTGTGCATTCCAGCTCCAGCCCTGTGAACTTGGAGTTAATGATTAAACCCAGCGTCGGTGCTGAGGCTGGAGGCCGAGGCTTCCTTGGGGTGAGCTGGGCAGCTCAGTCCTGGAAACTGCCCCGCTTCTGGCTCTGCTCCAGCCTGGGAGAGGCCAGAGGCAGATCCCACCCCCGCACCCTCGAAGCTCATTTTCAAAGGCTGGAGTCTCACCGCACCTCCTGCTGCAAACCGAGGGCCCTGTGGTCCAGAGTAAGAAGCGGGATGTGAAGGAGATGGGAGTCTTGGGCACAGATCCTGGCCCTGCTACTAATTAGCCAGGTGACCTTACAATTGTCTCCTTTCCTTTTCTGAACTTCGAGTCCCTCATCCTTAACAAAAGAAGATTGGGACCAGGATGTGCCATGTTCCATGCGTGTGCACAAGCTGTCACCCTTGTCTGGGACACCCTTCCTATCTTTTTTTGTCTTCTTGCCCATCCCTCAGGATGCACAGTTGGAAATCCATGTCTGACCCTCCGTGGGCTGTTAGATGTCCCTCATCTCAGACTCACAGTGCTGTCATGACACTTGGCCATCATCATCATTGCTTTGCTTGTCCCCATCCCCACGCTGACCTACCCCCTACTAGACCACGAACTTCCTGAAGTCAGAAGTTATCATTCATCTATTTTTGTATCCTCAGTACATAGTACAGTGCCTGGTATCAAGTGTGAGCTCAGAAATTTAGTTTCATCCAATTAGATATTTGCAGTTAGTGATATTTGTGGACTTGTTTCTATAATTTTATTCTGTGCCTCTTCCCCTCCTCTTCCTCCTCCTCCTTCTTCCTCTTCCTCTTTCTCTCCCTCCTCCTCCTACCCTCCCTTCTAGCAAAGTGATCCTATTTTATTTTCCTTCTACTTGGAAGTCTTACATTCTATTTCTATTTTTTTAATAGGAGCCCTTGACATTTTAATATAAAGATCTGTCTTGATGAGTCTAAAGTTAATTAGCATGTTCATCCTCTTTCCTCAGAATATAAAAACCTTAGAATACTTGAGTCCTTCCCAAGTCCCTATTGTATCCCAGAACTTTTAGTTCCATCTTATTTTTATACCTGCTAAATTGTAAAATTTTATAGCCAATGATGACTTAGATAGAGCAGGATTTTTTTCCTGTTGCTGTTGTTGTTTGCTTTTTTGTTATTTGGGGGAGTATCTTTTGTTTCATTTTGTTGGTTTTTTGTCTTTTGTGTGTGTGTGTGTGTTGTGTGGTGCTGGAAATAGAACCAGGTCCTGGCACAAGCTAGGCAGATACTCTACCACTGAGCCAGACCCCAACCACTATCATATACATTTAATAAAATGCTTTATTTTATTTTATTTTTGCATCTTGCTTCTTGCAAAACCATTCCTTCCCTCTAAGTTTAATTCCCTTCTTCCTGAAGTGCAGCTTTCATTAGATGTATATTTCATTAGTGCATCTTTCATTAGATCATTCATTGAGAGTTTGTAACAAAAAAACACTTTGCATGAAAATATCATTATTTCCCCATGGCTCTAGAATAATATCTTAGCTGGGTACAAATTTCTACATTGATAATTATTCTTTTGCACTTTAAAGATTACTTCCACTGTGTTCTGGAACTTTGGGTTGTTGATAAGAGATCTTCTGTCAGTCTAACAGATTCCTGTATAACTAATGTGTTTGTATTTATCTGTAGTAGCTTCTCTCTCTCTCTTTCTCTCTCTCTCAGTTGTTTCATCAGCTTCATTATGATATATTTAAGTATATAGCTTAATGGGTCTTGATATACTACTTTCACCTAAGGTCTCATAATTTTTTCAATTTTAGAAGCCAAGATATTTTTTTCAATATTGCACTCTGTACATTTTCTATAGGCAATCTCTAAGGATATCTATTAAAAGTATGTTGGAATCTGGGTGCAGTGGTGCTTGCCACTTGAGTGGGGGCAGGGCTGAGGCAGGGGGATCAAGTTTAAGGCCAGCCTCAGCAACTCTATCTCAAAATAAGATTTTTTTTTTCTTAAAAAAAAAAAAAAAAAAAGCTTGTAATTCAGTGATAGAGTACTTGCCTGGCATGCGTGAGGCCCTGGGTTCAATCCCTAACACCACCAACACAAAAATTAACCTTTGTAGATATATTTATTCTTATTTATTATTTCATTCTTGGCGTGTTTTTAACCTCTCTAAATATTTTAAACATGTGCTTTGTAATCTCTTTCAGAATGTTCTATTATTTGAAGTTTGTGGACACTAATACTATTTGTTGTTTCTGTTAACTCTCCTTTGGGTGCTTGTTTCTCATTATAATTTGTAACTTTTTATTTTCTTTTGTGGTGCTGGGCATTGAATCCAGACCTTGCTAAGAATTTGCTCTACCACTGAGCTACACCCAGCCTAGTTTATAACTGTTATTGTGGGCTCATCTTCCATAGGGATTATCTTTTGTGCAGTTTCACACAGGCCTCTTGAATGGTATTAGTGATTTTGTTAATTTAAACTAGTTCCATAAACAGCCCCATCTGAGTATATCTTAATCCAGACTTCACACCTACATGTTATAGGTAGGTGGGGCTTACAGTTTTGCATGAATGTCTATTTTTCCACCCAGAATCCCAGTGGGTATTGTGCTCTTTGTAAATTCCCTAGGCTGGTAGGCAATTTTCCAGTTACCATTCTTTAGCAGGGTAACCCCTGGAACCCACTCCATATTCCCATTTTTCTCTGCTCTCAAAGTTTCTCTTGTATGCCTTCACTGGGTACCAAAAATTTACTTTCCAGCACCCAGATCAAATCTGAATCTGAGACCTCTCTTTCTTTTTTTCTTTCAAGTTCAATGATGTATTTGGAAAAAAGAAAACAAGTTGTTGTTTTAATTAATCTATATTTTTATATCAGCTCATGTCAGTTTGTTTCATTAACCGGAAGATTCCAGAACAATGCTATTTCTGCATCCTCAAGGCAGTCTCCTGCAATCATGGGCTGGGGGAATCCATCCTCTCACGTACCCACAAATGATGCTACAGCATTTGGGGCCATAACTGGACCAGATCACTTAATCAGATTACATTGGCCCATGCTTCAGTTTCCCAGGCCCCTCCATGCCCACCTGCCCTGGGGAATCTACCCTGGAAAGGCTGTGAATGCCTGAATTCTTGGAATGGTGTTGGGAGAGGGGGAATTGCAAGGACAAGGGCTGGCCATCTGCCTAGGAATCTTCATGCCTGTGGCTGGCACTGCTTAGTGTCAGACCTTCACTGTGCTACTCTGAAACCATGCACCTGGTGGTGGTGTTACTTTTTCTTAATGAGGAAAAACAAATACTAACTTTTCGTACATTTAAGTAGATCGCCCTGGGTATTTTTCTCTTACTGGCAATGAATGTGACCTAGAAACAGTATCTAGGGCCTTTAGATCACAGTCACTTCCTACGAGAGAAACTCAGATGGAGTCCCCTGAGAGCCCAGAGCTGCACAGGTGCTGGGGCCTGCACTGGTCCCCAGTGGGATGCACACACCCAATTTGACCATGAGCTCCCCAAATGGTTCTTTGAAATAGACTGAGAAAGAGAATAAACATGAGAAAGAAGTCCTCCTGAAGGCCATACAAATTGTGTTGATGGGGGCCCAGCTCCCCAACTCTGAATATTTAATCTTTTCTTTCTAGAAGATGGACAGAGGAAGACAATAAAATCCACAGGTACCCAAGTGCAAGGTCAGAGCAGAACAGTGGTCAGTGCAGCAGAATTATAACAACCCTTGACTTTAGCATGGGGTGAGGGCAAGGGACGGCTTTTCATAGGGCAAGGGACCCGAGCAGTTGTCTAAATCAACTCAGGCCCGGCAAGGGGAAGGGATGCCTTACCTGCAATTACCCATAGGGTATTTTAGAAGCTTTTTTTTTTTTTAATGTGGAGATGGATTCTTTCATTAGAATCCCCTTGGCGTATTGTCACCAGAACTTCAGAACAGATTCATCAAAGCTCAAGAGCTGCAAACCAACAATCACCAACCACATGGTCACCACGGCTGATGGAAAGCATCAGAATTTGGGAAAGGAGCAGGGATTTGCCACCCTCACATTGTGAGGTAATGAGAGATCCAGTCCCTGCATCCCAGGACAGGCCAATCCTAACTCAGTGTTTGCTTCACTCCACTGCTGAGATGTGAGATGAAACATACAGTGTAGCCAGGCACAGTGGCACATGCCTGTAATCCCAGTGGCTCCGGAGGCTGAGGCAGGAGGATCATGAGTTCAAAGCCAGCCTCAGTAAAAGCCAGGCACTAAGCAACTCAGTGAGACCCTGTCTCTAAATAAAATACAAAATAGGGCTGGGGATGCGGCTCAGTGGTCAAGTGCCCCTGAGTTGTTCAATCCTGGAAACAAACAAACAAACAAACAAAAACCCCACACAATATATACGAAAATACCACAGCACTGACCTCCACAGCCTCCCAAATAAGAAAATGGAATCTGTGCTCCAGAGTTTACTGATTGGCTAAATGAGATACACAAACCAACCATGTGTTATAAAAAGCAAGCTTCAATGTGTTTAAAAAGCAAGATTAGATGAGTAGAGGAACTGTTTTTAACAATTTAATAAATTCCCAAGGCAGGTGGGGGAGAAGCAGTGAATAAAGAGAAAGAGTTAACTGTAAATGCAAGTTCTAGGCAGAAATTTCATTTTAGTCTTTAAGCCAGAAATAAATCTGGGAAGAGTCATGTTTCCCCATCAAGTACTTGAGCCCCGATGGAGTATACCCAGAGGGTGAATGTCTTCCTTTAGCTGCTCTGGAAGTCTACCCCGCCTCAGTTCCTTTATTTCCATAGTGTCTTCAAATCCCTGACTATGCAAACTGCTGGATCTTGGATCCTAAAGAACATGCTTAATACTGAACTATAATGCTAGCAGTACTAGTCCCACACTTTCCTTGGCCGGGAGCTTAGGATCACAAATCAGTTACTTTGGCAATGACTGGGTGAATTTGCATTCTTTTTCCAGAAAGCAAATTGGCAATGCATATCCAAACCCACAGAAATGTCTGTATGCAAGAACAAAGTAATTCAGACACCAGGAGGAATGGCACCAGGAGATCTAAGAAATGACTATCCCCCAAATTAACAAGTGAACAGAACTCCGGACAGAGAACACCTAGGATGTAGCTTTTGAAGCATCTTTAAAAAACAAAATAAAGCAAAAAACGAAAAAACACCCTGTTCCCCCTGATGGGCAGGATCAGTGTCTCTGGACTCTAGTCTCCTGTATTTCTCTTTTGCTAACAAAGCAATAAAACTTCTTTCTCCTTTTCCTTAAAAAAAAAAAAAAAAAGTCCATCTCCTTGGACTAAATAATCTTATTCCTGGGAAGTTATTATTAAACAAAAGGAAAAGAAAAGTTGTAAAAGACGTTCACTATGATACTCCTGAGAACTACCCAACAACCCATCAACAAGGTGACTGATATCACATCTCTATAACAGCCACCATTTGCTGGAGAAATTCTGAGCCAGTTCTTTATATACTTAGCACCTCTCAACCTCCCAGCAGCTCTGCCACCTCGCTTTACCCTGGCTTCACAGATGTGCAAACTGAGGCTTGAAGCACAAGGCAGTAACCAAGTCAAGGTCACATGTGTAGTCAGTGGCAAAAGCAAGGCTGGAACCTGAGGCTTTGTGACTGTGATATCCCTGCATACCTGCCTGTTCCACTCATCTCAGTGGTTGCTTGGGACCAAGACCCTGGAAAAGTGAGTCTTCTGACGAGCATGCAGAAGGTGCAACAATGTCCAAATAGCCTTCCTGAAATATCTTTTGGGAAGAGGGAAGGAGCCCAAATGAAACCTACTATGATTAGAATTGCCATCTTTAAAAGCCAGGCATGGTTGTGCACGCCTATAATCTTAGTGTTTGGGAGGCTGAGGCAGGAGAATTGCAAATTCAAGGTCAGCCTCAGCAACTTAGCAGGGCTCTAAGCAACATTTGGAGACCCTGTCTCAAAATAAGAAATAAAAAGGGCTGGGAATGTGGATCAATGGTAAAGCACCCCTGGATTCAATGTCTGATATCAATTAACAATATATATTTTTTATATATTATATATGCATATTATATATATATATTTTTTTTTAAAACTGAAGATGATCACAGAGGGAAATCATAGAGAAACATTTGGTGGCCAGGGAAGGAGAAGGGGATTTATTCTATTTGTATTTCCTTAAATGTTGTTACACCAGTGTCTTAAGAACAAGCGTTAAAAAGAGAGAGAGGCCAGGTGCAAGTCTGTAATCTCAGCAGTTCAGGAAGCTGAGGCAGTAGGATCATGAGTTCAAAGGCAGCCTCAGCAACTTAGTGAGACTCTGCCTCTAAATAAAATATAAAAAAGGACTGGAGATGTGGCTCAGTGGTTGCGTGCCCTGAGTTCAATCCCCAGTATCAAAAAAAAAAAAAAAACAGAGAGAAAGAAGAAAAAAGATTGATCTGCCCACTGACTTGAGCTTAACACAAGCACGTGAATGTTTCTCTCTCTCCTACCTTTGAGTAACTTCTCCACCCTGCTGGTTCTTCTCTCTCGGTTTCGGTTTCGTGATGTCTGCACCTTGCTGAAACCACAAGTTCCCCTGGGGGTTGCTGAGCACCCAGGAGGGAATCCCTGGTAGGTCTTTTTCAGTCGAGGTAAGAGGATGTTAGGATAATTGCATCACAATGCAAATGGCGGAGGAGAGGGGGAGAGAACCAAACCACCTCAACCCTCAGGAGAAAACCAACCGGTGACTAGGGGAAGTGCCTGGCCAGCTGACAGGTCAGAAGCTGACACTTCCAAGGCACTGAAGCACTGCATGAAATTGCAAAAATAGAACCTTATAAAGATTCAAAAGCTCATGAAACACCCACTTGACTGTACAGGTTAGGGGCACCATGGCCAAGGTTCTGTCAGACTCTAGAAGAAAAGAACCTTAAATGCCATAGGCCCTTCTCCTAGCAAAACAGATATTGATAGTTATCAACATGCATTGAGTGCTTACTGTATATCTGTCCCTAGGGGAGCTCCTCCTGTACTAACTGATTTAAGACAACCCTATGGATTTAGTATACAGCCTGATGATAGATGCTACTGGTTTACAGATGAGGAAACTGAGGCTCAAAGAGGATTAAAAACTTGCCCAACAGAGATTCAGGCTCAGATCCGCCTGTGCTCTGCCCGCTCCCACATTGCCACACAGAAGCTCTTTGTTTGGTCTGTTTCTCTCAACATTAGGTGACATTAGGTGCTGCCTCCTTCACGTGGAGGACACAGCCCCCCACCCGCGTGATCAGGCCTGAGTGAAAGTTCACTGGGCCTCCTGCCTTTTCAGTATAAGAAAGAGGTAACATGGCCTGTGGATCAAATGCAGCCTTTGGAACACAGTGAATCCAGTTTCGCATTTAGATTTCTGCATTCAGTAACTGAGGAAGTCACTGAGTGTCCTTGAACTTCAACATTTTTGTGTGTGAAATGGGGACCCCTCTCTCAGTGGTGAGAACTGGAGTCCAGCACAGCCTTTGGCTAACCTGGGAGCTCTTTTACTTGGTTACCAGTTCTAGAAGAACCTCTAAAATCCAGGGCTCGCCCTCTCTCATGAAGCTTCTTTGAGAAAATAACTAGTTATCAGAAGTACTAAGTTGTAAAGTACGAGCAGGAGGGTCAATGGCTTCCCACTGATAAGGCACCACCACACTTAGCTTGATCTGTCTACCAATGGGGTTTCTCTTTCTTTTGATGGGAGCTTTCTCTCTTTTGACTATCCATTCCTCTATCTCTTAGACATTTATTTTTAAATAATTTTTTATACTTTTGAGACAGGATGCCAGGGGTGGTGGCGCATGCCTGTAATCCCAATGGCTTGGGAGGCTGAGGCAGGAGGATCAAAGGTTCAAAGTCAGCCTCAACTTAGTGAGGCTGTAAGCAACCTCATGAGACCCTGTCTCAAAATAAAACATAAAAAGAAAAAAATGGTTGAAGATGTGGCTTAGAGGTTAAGCTCCCTTTGGTTTCATCCCAGGAATCCAAATACTACTACTAATAATAATAATAGTTGAGACAGGGTATCTCTAAATTGCTAGCCTGGCCTGAAGCTTCCATTTCTCCTGCCTCAGCCCAGTGGCTGGGATTACAGTACTCATCACCTGTCCAATCTTCATTGGGTCTAGTCATTGATGTCCTTGTTTCACCTCCCTTTCCAAATGCACCAGGTGCTGGGTGTTTTGACTGCCCATTTCTTCCTGGAGAAAACTCCAGGAGGGTCCCCTCCACAAGGACAGTGACCAAATCTGCTTTCCTTATCCCCAGGCCCAAGCACTATGCTTAGCATATAATAGGTGCTCAATCAGTGATTGTATGAATAAATACTTGAGTGATTAATGAGGAGTTTGTGTGGCCTCAGTGGGGAGTGGCTCATCCTTCAAGGACGCATTATTGGCTGGGGGAGGAAAGTCACAAAATAGAATGTCTCTTAGGCTCCACAGGAGCCAGGGTAGACTGTGTGTAGTCTTTCTGTTATGTTTGCTTGGTTTTTGGTTTTGATTTATTTTGGTTTAGTTTCTGTTTTTGATTTATTTTGGTTTAGTTTCTGTTTTGATCTAGTTTGGTTTTGCTTTGTTTGCTATGCTGGGGATTGAACCCAGCTATTACATGTTTTATAGACATCATATCATTTAATCCTCAAAAGAACCTGTACATGCAAGCGAAAAAACCCAGATAAGACTAACACTAACTTGCCTGATGACCTCACTAAGTGTGGATTCCAAGTCTCCCTTACACCAAAGCCATTGTCAGTTCTCCCACGGGAAGGCCATTTAACATTGTGGTGAAGTGCACGGGGCTCTGGCACCCGACAGTTTGGATTCATATCCCACTTCACCTCTTACCAGCAGTGTGAACCCTGACAATTCACAGGATTTTCCAAGTCTTCATTATCTTATCTGAAAGACAGGGATGATATTCTTTCTAACTTCAAGGATGGTTGTAGGGATTAAATGAGCTAATATACGTAAAATACCCTGAGCCAGACACACAGTAAGTCTTTGGTAGTAGTTGTTAGTGGTAGCAGGAATGATACCAGGGGGATCTTACTTTCAATGGATGGTGCTGACTTGAAGGAATCAAGTTGGCATGTCAGTTTACATTCTTCCACTCTGGGAGACGATGGAATGAGAATTGAAGTGGGACCTGGGTTAGAATCCATCCCCAGGGAGCACGATGAAATTGCAATTTCTATGCTGGGAGCCCTGCAGTCATTTTGAGCAAGAAAGCTGCAATTCCCCAGTAGGGCCACAAGGGGGAGCAGTAATGTCTAACCAGTCCTGGGGGGGAAATGATTCCTTCAGGAACTGGGAGTCTCCTGATCAATCAAGGAGAGTTGTCAACCCGAGCTTCAGAAATGATTTATCCCTAGCGCTTAAGACAGATGTCAGGAAAGCAAGGTCAGCCACGGGAAAGCATGTGTGACATATGCAAAGTGGGAATAGCAGGTTCTCAAGTTTTCCAACTCACTGATGATGTCGGGGCAGGCTTCACTTGAGTCCTTCATTTGCAGTGGGGTGGAAGCAAGCCGGCCCAGAGACTGAGGGATTCCCCTTTCTCTTCCATTCATCTAGACTCTGTTCTGTGGAGGCTGTTCCTGAGAACTCCTGATCTGGTCCAGAACGTGGTGACCAGAGCATGAGGAGAGAAAACTTAATAGATGGAGTCCTAAATTGAAGAAACCATGTACCCACAGAGGCCGGGGTAGGGCAGAGGCTGAGCATGGGCTGGGGGTCAACACTCAACACACAGCTTTAGAGTAAGAAGAGCCTGGGTTCAAATTCTGGCTCTTTGCCGAGAGGTATATGACCTTGGGCAAGGAGATCATATGGGTGCCAACCTGATAGGGTCATTTTGAAGATTAAATGAGACAATACCTGTGACGTGCTTAGCATGTTCCCAGGAGTAACCACAGTAACTGCTCAAAGAAAGGCAGTTGTTGTTGTTGTTGTTGTTGTTGTTATATTGTTGTTATTACATTGTCATGATGATGAAGAGAGGCTGCTTCTACATCCCCTCCTTGCAATCCTACTAATGTCACAGAGTCTTACAGGGAAGGGTCTTGAATTTTGTCCATTATGTGTCCTGTGTGACAGATCTGGCTTCCTGGTGAGATGTCAAGGCCCTCCAGGGTAAGAGTAAAAATCTCAGGCATGAGCCGGGTGCTGTGGCACACGCCTGTAATTTCAGTGGCTTGGGAGGCTGAGGCAGGAGGATCGCGAGTTCAAAGCCAGACTCAGCAATGGTGAAGCTAAGCAACTCAATGAGACCCCGTCTCTAAATAAAATACAAAATAGGGAATGTGGGGAATGTGGCTCAGTGGTTGAGCACCCCTGAGTTCAACCCCTGAAAAAAATCACAGGCATGTGTCTTGACTTTTGCACAATTTAAAGCATAACTCCATATGAGGTTCCCAGGATGGCAGCTAAGGGGGAGTCCCACACAGGATTGCTGAGTACCTGCTGTGTGTCAAGGTCACTGGGATAGTCTGCTTTGAGGCGGCTGTCCTGGGTCAAAGGGTCCTCTTTTCTTTACTGCTAAGCTGTGGCTCTGGGGGAGTTCATTGCACCTCTGTCCCCCACTGACCCTCATTCTGCACAGAAAACTGGCATGGAACAGAAGGGACAGTACAAGAAACTAACTTGGTTCAGTGAATTTAGGCATTTGTTCAAGTTCACAAGGGCCACTTCCTGAGGGACTAGACGAAATCAATGTATAAGTTACTCCAACAAAAAGAACCAAAGGCCCTGCTTAAGTAAACTCAAGAGAAGCCAAAGGAACGAAGGTCCATTTTTAAGTATATTCTTTGGCCTCCTAAGTCTTCCTTGGCCTCACTGCTCTTTCTACCTTCTGAGTCTCTGTTTTCTCATCTGGAACACGAGGGTGTGATACCAGCATGTCACTGAGGGCTTTTTTGTGTTGCTGCTGTCCTTGTTTTTCTTTCAGTGTGGGGGATTGAACCCAGGGTCACACCACTGAGCCACATCCCAGGCTCTTTCATTTTATTCTGAGACAGGGTCTCTCTAAGTTGCCCAGGCTGGCCTTGGACTGGCAATCCTCCTGCCTTGTCCTCCAAGTAGGTGGGATTACAGGTGGGATTACACCTCCCCCAGCTTTACTGAGGGCCCTGGACATACCACCTTGTGGAGACTCCAGCTGGGAGAATTCTGGCTCCTTCCGGGTCACTAGCTCCCGATGTGTCTGGGGCTCCAGAGTCAGGTGTCCTCTCTACCCCTCAAACTACCCAAGTGCCGACGACCTCAAAGGTTGCTCTGGATGACCTCTAAGGACCATTTCAGCTGGGGCACCAATGTCACTTCTGAACTTCTTCCCAGTTCTGTGTGCTCTGCTCTCACCTTGACTCAACACTGTTTGGGGTTGGATCAGAGTGGGTGAGTTTCACTTCTCTTTCTTGTTCTCAGTGGTGGGAACTTCCATGATGACATACCCCGCCACAGACTATCTGAGACATTTCAGGTAAGACACAGGTGAACATTCCTTGATACAAAGAGAAGAACTGATTGTGGTGCCGCTGTCTCTGGACAATCACCAACCCTCTCCATGGGGCTATTTCCTCCACTGCAAGATCACGCTTCTTTTATTTTTTCTAATATTTATTTTTTAGTTGTAGTTGGACACAATACCTTTATTTTGTTTATTTATTTTTATGTGGTGCTGAGGATCGAACCCAGGGCCTCGCACATGCTAGGCGAGCGCTCCACCGCTGAGCCACAACCCCAGCCTACCACGCTTCTTTTTGGATCAACAGCATTTTCCCTAAAGAAATTGTGAAGGACAATTCAATTATTCAATAGCTCATGAAGAAACTTGGATACATGACTCCTTTGCAAATTGCACATTGTGCTTCTGTGCTCTCTTCAACCCAGAAACTTGGGGGATCTTTCGAGGTCATTTGCCCCGTAAGGTCATTTGCAGGCTTTCTGTTCATCCCAATTCACCTTCATTTCATTGCTGGTTGAAAATTTCCCGTACAACAAGATGCATTTGAATAATTAATATTCAATAAGCTGAACGGTTGACCTCCACTGCTGACGAACTCCTAAGGCTGAGTGTGGGTGGTCTGTGAGGGCAGGGGCTTAAGGGGGAGTGGGGGTGGTGCCTGCATGAAAGTCCCTGTTAATTCATAGATTACAGGATGAGCTCAACCACAGCTCATCACACAAGCTTTTGGCTGTGGGGGGAACTTCTTAGGTGGAAACTGGGCTCAGGTGAAGAGCTGTGATGAATGAGGGGTGGTACCATGCTTGGGAAGAGTGATCATGTGACTGAGATAAAAATGATCTGCTCTGCAGATCAGGAAGAGATGAGGCGCTTCAGGGCTGAGATAGGCACCTGTCAGGGAACAAGGTAGTTTCATTCATCATTCATTCATAAAATTCACTTGTGGCCAGGCCTGGTGGTGCACGCCTATAATCCCAGCAGCTTTGGAGGCCAAGGCAGGAGGACCATGAGTTTAAAGCTAGCCTCAGCAACTTAGCAAGGCCCTAAGCAACTTAGTGAGACCCAGTTTCAAACTAAATTTTTTTTTAAAGGGCTGGGGAGGGGCTGGGGATATAGCTCAGTTGGTAGAGTACTTGCCTCGCATGCACAAGGCCCCAGCACCACCAAAAAAAGGGGAGGGGCTGGGGATGTGGGTCAGTGATTAAGTGCCCCTGGGTTCAATCCTCATTACCAAAAAAATTTAAAAAATTGTGGATAGCTACTAAGCACCAAAGCACCAGGTGTTAGAGTTACAGCAGTGAATCAACTGCAGGCTCTTCTCCCCCAAAATAACCCCTGCCTTTGTGGGGCTTACATTCCAGTTGGGGAGACAAATGACAAACAAAATTAATTGGTTCAATACATAGTTTGTCAAAAGATGACAAAAAAAAAAAAAAAAAAGGCCAGGGACTAAGGGACATCAAGTAGGAGATAAGCTGGGTAAGCAGGAAAATCCTCACTGAGAAGATGACAAATTAGTAGAGACTTGAGAGAGGTGAGAAACAAGCCATGCAAATATCTGGGGAAGAGAGTCCCAGGGCAGGGAAACAGCAAGTGCAAAGGCCTTGGGGCAGGAATGGGTCTGGAGTGGTCTAAGAATATCAAGAAGGCCATGTGGCTGAAGTCAGTGAAGCCCCCACATAGGGCTTTTGCGCTGAGTGAGGTGGGAAGCCATTGGAGTATTTATCAGCAGAGAAGAGCATGATCTGACTTTTGAATTAACAGGATCCCTCTGGGGAGAATAGACTGCGAGGCACGAGAGAAGAAACTGAAGGATGAGATGTGAAGATAGGAAAGACGGGCCTGAGGGGACGCCAATGGAGGTGCCAAGAAGTGGGCAGATCCTGCATATATCTTGAAGAAGGCACCGAGAGAAGTTGATGAAGGTATAAGAGAAAAGCATGAGTCCTTGTTTGGAGGCACGAACATGTGGAAAGATGTAATTGCCCCTTATAGGAGAGATGGCAGGAGAAGCAGGTATGTGAAGAAGAAAATAGGAAGCTGTATATAAAGAATGGGCCAGGAGTTGGGCCGTCTGCCCCACAGGGCGTCCAAACATCTTACAAAACCAGGTCAGCAGGGCTGAGGATGTGACAGAGTCCCTGGGTTGGATCCCCAGCACCACAAACAAACAAAACTGTGTCAGCCAAAGCATGTGGCATGAGCATGGTGGCAAAATCAGGAAAAGCCCTGGTGTTCTGGTGGGACTCCTGGCTTCAAGTCCCATGCCTCCTTCTTCAGCCCTTACACCCTCTGTGCATCCACCTACTCAACTTCAAACTCTGGGTGTATTAACAGGCTTTGGAAAAATGCAGACCATCACACCCAGAGGCGGGATGTGCAGGGAAAGACCAGGCTCCGGAACAAAACAAAGTCGAAAACAAAAAAGCTGAGTTTGGAAACTCTTAAGAGCTTCATGATATTGAGCATGTTTCTCAGCCTCTTGGAATCTGGTTCCTTCATGTGTCAAATGGAGACACCACTGTCTACCTCACAAGATTGCCCTGGGGCTTCTCGAGGTTTTTAGATCATCTAGCAAAGGTTTCAGTATACAGTAGGAGGTCAATATGTTATAGTTCTTATCAGACATAAAAGTAACTGGTTTATTATGGTGTATTTATTTGAAGTGTGTGGTCACCTATACAAAAACTTAGGGTGGCCTCCAAGTCTGGAAACACAGGTGATGTTATTTCATCATGGGCTATAACGTATTATCAATAAAGGATTTATCATCCATTTGCCTGCAGTCATCCTACATACTCCAAGAGATTATGAACTCCTGGGAAACTTCTAGGAGCTGGAAATATAATGAGGTTTAAACATGCAATCGAGCTTTCCTGAAATGAGACTCTTTTATAATTCCCCTTTTTTTTTAAAGAGAGAGTGAGAGAGAGAGAGAATTTTTTAATATTTATTTTTTAGTTTTCGGCGGACACAACATCTTTGTTTGTATGTGGTGCTGAGGATGGAACCTGGGCCGCAGGCATGCCAGGCGAGCACGCTACCCCTTGAGCCATATCCCCAACCCCGAAATGAGACTCTTCGTCTTAACTTTTCTTTGGTGCCTTCTGCTGCAGACTTGATTCCACAACTACCTGAGATTCACTTAAGGTACAGTCAAACTATCCAAGAAAGGAATCTCAGAGATCATTTTGCTCAACCATCTTCAATTAAAACTAAGAAAATCAGAGCCCAGAGAGAACCATTCACTTGCCAAAGTGACCCAGCAAGTAGCAGATCTAGGGTTGGTATTAAAGCCCTAGACTCTTGGGTCAATGGCTTTCCCATCTATCTCTCCGAGACACAGAATGAAGGAACTGATCTTAGTGAGATCAAGATCTTTTGTGGACTTGGACCCTTGGATGGGTTCATCTAGCTGACAAAAGTCCAGAGGGTTTCCTTGTGATGACCACAGGATAGAGCAGGGTTCTTGAATGGTCGCTTGAGCTGCTGGGATTCCTCTGGGGCCTGCAGTGTTTACCCTGGTCTAGACATTTTCCACCAAACCTCCCGGCAAATATTTGAAGGCCTTGATACAATGCCATACAAATAACCATATCTAAAGCTCTCCCGTGTAAACAGCTTGAAGGCCTTGGTCAGTCAGCAGGGATCGGGAGGAAAAACAAAACCAAAACTGGCCTCCCAGAGATAGTTTTTTAGAAAAAAACCTTAAAGACAACCTAAAAAGCGGCCCACTTTCATGATTAAAGTCATACTTGTTATTTATACAATTCATTGAAAGTTGGGAAGGCTTGTGTGTGTGCGTGTGTGTACATCTTTTCCAAGACACAGAAGAAATTCTCCCCAGTAGTAAGTGTTGTCTTAAAAATAACTTTTAAACTTCAAAAAATTGTGTGCCTCTTGTTCGGGCCCAGGTTGCATGGACGACATTGTAATTTTAGTAAGGGGCAGGAGAAAGACTTTGGAATTGGATTAAATGGAAAAAGAATTTTTTGCTGCAGAATTATGAGATGGTTTATATAAGTTTCCCAACCGTGGCAGAGAAAAAAAAAAGGAAAGCATGATCTACCCACACATCTGGCAGGAGCACTAAAGATTTCTTCAAGGAAAGGAAGAAAGGCATATGAAATCTTGGCAATAGTCATTCAACTCTATACCAAAAAAAAAAACGTAGCCAGGAACCAGAGATTAGAAACTTGGGTAACTTTGCCTTGCCTTACCCCAATCTGAGTAGGATCTTAGAATGTTTGTCCTTTTGGATTTATTTCACTTAGCATAATGTTCTTACAGTGCATCTGTGTTGTAGCATGTGTGGGAATTTCACTCCCTATAAAGCTGAGTAATATTCTAATGCATGTGTAGGCCACATCTTGTTCATCCTTTCTTCAGAAAATGAACATCAGGGTGGCTTCCACATTTTGGCTATTGTGGATGAAGTTGCTATAAACAAGGATGTGTCAACGTCTCTTCTATGTTTGTTAGTTTTGTAACTTAAAAAAACAAATGTCTTTTTTCTTTAGGTGAATGCTTATATAGATTAGAAAAATATTCATCAAGGAGACAAGGAAACAAATGATAAAAACAACTGGCTTGCAGGTCACCGCAGCTGTCACAGTTCTGGAGGGTGCCTGTCAGGTTGTGTGTTTCCAGAGGCAGGGGCCAGCTTTGTGGTTTGCAACCCACCTCACACCCAACACCGGGTCTATCTTCTTGCGGGTGCTCAGGGTATTTGAACTAAACTCCGCTGTTCTAAAGGAATGACTTCACCAGAACACCCAGGCAAGTGACAGATCTTCCCTCAGGAAACCAAAGGACTCATGGAAGCAGTGCCCGGATGACCGCAGGGGACAGGAGTTAGCGCCACTCACTCTCTGCATGACCTTCGGCCCTTCACTTCTTGTTGTCCTTAGTTCCATGAAGTCCCTGCCCACTTTTCTTTTTTTTTTTTTAATATTTATTTTTTAGGTGTAGAGGGACACAACACAATGAATGCCTTTATTTTTATGTGGTGCTGAGGATCGAACCCGGGTCCCGCCCGTGCTAGGCGAGCGCTCTACGGCTGAGCCACAATCCTAGCCCCTGCCCACTTTTCATGAGATCATTGTGAAAAGTCACCATTCATTCATCCAATAACAACCAATATCACCGTGCCTCTTGGTCCAGGTCTAGTTCAAATGCAAAATAAAAATTTTGAAGTGTTAAGTATCGCTTTCGTTTTTATTTTGTGTTATTTTTTTATCATATTTGGGTACTACTTTATTTTGCAACCTTTGATTTGGTCTACATTGAAGCCCCTAGCCTCAGCTCTCAGTCTTTTCTTTTAATAGCAAGGATCTAAAAAGAAAATAGTGCTCAGCGTTCTCTAAGACCTTGGAACACGATTTTCTCCACTTCCTCTGAAGGCTCTGTAAACCAGGTCACCTCCCATGCCCTGCAGGGGAGAACTCTGGGTCAGGAGCTTCTGGGAAACCAGGCACAGCTCCGCTCTCTGAAGAACTTGGCAGTTCTTCTGCTCCATCATGGCCACTTCCAGCTGCAAGGAGAAGTTAATGAGGTGTGCAGGACGGTGATGGGAAAAGGTCAGGCTCTACATCACTCGGGACACCACGGGAAGAGAGGCCTCGGAGGGGAACCCGCTATAGGCTAAGAGACATGGACCAGAAAGCCACAGCCACTTCAGCCGCTGGTTCTGAACGTGTGGAAAGAGGCCAAGGTCCAGCCTATAGACTGTGACAGAACATTCCTCCAGCGTACAGGGATCCAGAGCAAAGGCCGGCTGGAGACACAGGCACCACCAGACTCGGTGGCATCTGGAGACACTTCACTCTCACCTTCTGCCTCTATCTCCCTCTCTCCCTCCCTCCCTCCCTCCCCCTCCTGTCTTTCTTCTTTCCTTTTACTTATTTCTTTTTCCTTTCTTCTCTCCCTCCCTTTTATCTCTCACCCTTTACAAAAGCTTGTTTCTCTTATCTCTCTCATTCTCTTCCTCTTCTTGTCTTCCTTTTCCCCTTGCCCTCATCCTACACCTCTAATCAATTTCCCCTTATTTTTTTTTTCTGAACCTTAAAAAATTCGCGAGAGACAGCTATCTGCTACTTCTAACCAGGTTTTTTTTTTATCTAAAAATAAAATAAAATGTAGTACTTTTATCCTTGAGAATAGGGGTCTCCGGGTGGGGGTGCACAAGATGATACATGGAAAGAAAGAAGGAAAACCTTAGGTCTAGTTTTCATATCTATGTTAATGCCCTCTTTTTATTAGTTTTTATTAGTTTTATAATACACATAGAATATTACTACGAGGGTACATGCATGTCATAATTAATGCAAATCATAGAAATGAGGTGCTCAAACTTCTGTTCTTTTTAAACTGCTCCTGACCTACTAACAGACCTTCCCCCACATCCTGTCTGCAGAATGCAAGAGTCTCCACCAGTGAGGTCTCCACCAAAAAAACCACTGGGTCACTTTCTCTCTAACTATGCCTCTTGGGGAAGTCACCATCCTCATAGCTAGAAATCATGAAGAGCTTATTGTCAGCTTATCTTCTAATTGATTTTCATATTTACTCATTTATTCTTTACAACTTCCCTGTTAGATAGATTCGATCTCTATTCCCATTTTAAAGATAGGAACACCGAGACACAGAAAGTTTTAATCAATTGCCTACACACAATCTGAATGCAGACATCCCAAAGATGAAAAGTCAGGTAGTGTTTAAACAGTTAATCATTTCACTCTGTGTTGTAAAATGCAGACAATAAGAGTAACTTCAGGTAATTTAAGGATCAAATAAAATGCTGTAAATCTTAGCAGTGGATATAAGCACCGAATAAACAGGCACCCTATAGTCATTGGAGTTATAAGTATTCTTTTGAAAAATTAAGTTAAATAATGGTATACACCTCCTTGAAAACTTTCAGAGATGATTCCTCCTGACCTAAGGAGACAAGTTCAGAGCTCTAGGCCTGGCATTGAACATCTGTCGCCATCAGCCCCGACTCTGCTTTCTAACGTCATTGCCAGTAAGATCCCTCAATAGTCCACACAGCCCAGCTTGCCCTCCACCCACATGGAATAGCTTTTGCTCAGCTATTCTTTCAGTCTAAAATGCTCTCTGATTTTTCCTCAACAAAAAAATTCTACTTACCCTTCAAGGGCCCTGGGCTCCCAAAGAACTTGGTTGGTCCCTCTATTTCTATTAAGATTTGCTCCTATTTATTAAGTGTGCCAGGGGCCTTGCATGTTATCTGTCCTGCCAATTTCTAGACAGTCTTCCTTTTTACAGATGAAGAAACCGTGGTTCAGAGCAGCAACTTGCCCGAGGTTATGTTTAGAAAGCAGCAGAGGCAGATTTCAGAAGCAGATCAGACTCCTGACATCCCTGTGGCACCTCTCTCTTGGCTGGTATAGAAAATATTTGCATTTGAATCTCAACTCAGGATGAGCAGCAACAAGCTCTCTGAGCATCAGCTATGAAAACTAGAATGTTGGGGGAAAAAATCCTGTCTCATGGACAATCACGAGGAGCGAATGAGATGCTATGTAAGGCAATTAGCACATCACTTACTACAAAGCCTACTCGGTTCTATCTAGCAAGAGAGGTAAGTGCACACGTGTCTGTATCTCCCCTCATCTAACCAACTCCTTTAGAGCAGGAATTGAGCTCCTTCATCCCAGCAGGGCCAGAAACCCCCCACAGGGCCCAGCACACAGTGCATGCTCAATAAATCTTGGCTATTGCCTCAGCATCCCTGTATGCAGCCTGTGTCTGGTCACCAGGGCATAAAAGGATACCTTGGTCATCTCTTAGTGTGAAGCTGAGGGGGCCACTCTTGTGCCCAAGGCCTGGATAGCACTCCTGACCAGGCACACCACACAGAGCTGGGGCAGAGTCTACGGTTCTAACCCTTGGACTGGAGGAGAGGAGATATCAGTGGGGGAGACACAAGGTAATATTAAGTGGGTGGAGGTTCCTAACTCTAGAGTGGGCTCTTTCTGGGCACCTTTTCATAAGGAGGAGTGGGGTGATGGGGACGAGGTCCAAGAGAAAAGAGCTTCTCTATCACCCAAGCATGACCTGGGGAGTGGAAATTAGAGTGTCTTATTGTGTCTTAGGCCTGTACCTGGGCTGCTTTGTGCCAATATTACCATGACCCAACCAACATCGTGGGGAAAACACGGATTTTAGATGCAAAAGGTCAGGAGGTGGTGATCCTGGAACCATCAGAGGTCATTCTTCCTCTCTGAGCCTCGGTTTCCTCATCTGTTAATTGTGGATAGTAATACCTGCCTTACCTTCTTCATGGGACTCTTTGGAGGATTCAATGAAAGGAGAAAGCTCTTTGTATGTCACAAACCACTGTGTAAATATTAGGATTCTCCACATGTCAGGTGCCTCCTTTGATGGGAAAGATCTTGAGGTCTCTTTGTCTGTATCAGATTCCTCTCTGTGCTGACCAAGCAGGGTACTTATGGGTGTCTCCTCTGTTTGACTAGGTAGAAGGCTCGAAAGGTATGAAAATGCAGATGTGAGGCACTTCTTAACAAGAGATTGGGGGCCCTCAGCCCAAGTCGAAGGCTCCAATCCCAACCATTTGTGTTTTTGTGCCAGTCCTTACTCTTCTGGAACTTCTATTTCCTCATATGACACTTCCTACCCTGAAGGTTTGTGAGGAGGGAAAGGGGCAAGAAAGCACATCAGTTACACTTATCTGAATATTCATGTGGAAACTGATTCCAAATTAGGTGTAAACACAGCGTCTTGGGAGGCTGAGGCAGGAGGATTGTGAGTTCAAAGCTAGCCTCAGCAACTTAGTGAGGCCCTAAGCAACTCAGTGAGACGCTGACTGAAAATATTAAAAAAATGCTGGGGATGTGCCTCAGTGGAAAGCATCCCTAGGCTCAATCCCTGGTTTAAAAAAAAAATAAAACAAACAAAAAACCAGATTCCAAGAACTTTTAATAAAGATTATGGCTTTTTTCCCCCTGATCGCTACAGCCTAGCCCATATCGTCTATCTAATAAACATTCATAAAATTCCTACTATGTGCTGGACCCACATTTATTCACAGAGCCCCTACTGTGTGTGCTGGGCCCACTGTCAACCTTGTTTTTCAAGGGTGTTGCAGAATGAAAAGGAGGAGTAGGTTATTGTTCTGGAGTGAAGCCTCTTGACATTAAGTGTAGTATTTATTAGTTTAATATCATACCAGCTCACTGGTTTTTAATTTAATCTTTTACAAGCTCCTGGGAACACCTTATTTCTAAAAAATGACCCAGCAGAAATATGTGCATTGTTGAATCAAAAAAAGATGAATTGCCTCTACCCTTAGGAGTTTCCCTGGCAAGGCTGACCTATTCGCAGCATGTTTGGGAAGTAAAAGCTCAGGCCTGGAAGGAATTTCTAAAAAGAAAACCAGTGACTGGGATTGGTGGGATTTGGAATCTTCCTGCATCTAATTTGCTATTCTCTTACAGCACTCTCCAAAGGCGTTCCACACTGAACACTTGGTAGTGTTACCCTGTCAGCTGTGCATTTTAGAAGGAAGGGAGGGAGAAGGGTGGAAGGGAGAGGGCCCCTGAGCCAGGCACTGTAACCGAGCAAGCACTTGATTTGTGCTCTGCGGTGCCAGCCCCATACAAAGTGTTTCTCTGTATCACTTCAATTCATTCTTCCAACCACCACATGAGGCATAAATTCCACTGTTGTCAAGATTTGTACACGGTCATAATATAAAGACCGAAAGAAATAAAGTAACGTGCCCAAAGTCATGCTCCTCATCCCCAGACAGCAGCTGATCTACCTGACTACAAAGCCAGGATTTCCTTAGTGCTCCATGTCATATTTCTTTTCTTTTTTTTTTTGGTACCAGGGATTGAACCCAGGGACGCTTAACCCCTGAGTCACACCCCCAGCCCTTTTCTATATTTTACTAGAGGAGACAAGGTCTCACTGAGTTGCTTAGGGCTGAACTCATGATCGTCCTGCCTCCTTCGCCTCCTCCGAGTCACTGAGATTACAGGCATGTGTCACCATGCTGGGCTCCAGGTCATATTTCTTGAGAAAGTAATTTCTCCTCCCAAATGAGAAATCTGCTTCCTCATCATGAAGAATTCAAGTGAGATGACTTCTAAGGTTGCTTTCAGCTCAACAGATTTTGACCTGCATGAGTTGATGAACTTTGGTCCATGGGTCAAATCCAGCCAGCCAAATATTTTTTTCAAATAAAGTTTTATTAGAACATAGTCGCACATATTCTTGTTTGTATTGTCTGTAGCAGCAGAGTTCAGTAGTTGTGACAAAGATTGTGTGGCTCACAAAACCTAAAATATTTACTATCTATTCCTTTATGGAAGAAGTTTGCCCACTCCTAGAATATGTTAGTCTATATATTTTAAAGATGAGGGACTATACTTGGTGAACAGAAGAGATCCTGCAGGGGCCACACATTACCTGTAAACACTTGAAGAGGATAAGGAGGTGACTTCCACTGTTTACATTTTATACTTTGAAATTGGCTTTATTTTTTTACTGAATTATAATTTACATATTGCAAACATACATAATGGCAATATGCACAAATCCTGCAGGTGTAACCTGATGATGTATCCACTATCCTGATCAAAACACAGAATCTTGGGCTGGGGTTGTGGCTCAAGTGGTAGAGCACTCGCCTAGCACACGTGAGGCACTGGATTCCATCCTCAGCACCACATACAAATAGAGATGTTGTGTCCACCTAAAAAACTAAAAAAAAATATTAACACACACACACACACACAGAATCTTTTACCACCCCAGAAACTTCTACCTCTATGGGTTAATGTTCCTACTTTTTAAATTCATATAAATGGAATCACGTAGCATAGACACTTTTGTGTCTGGGAAAGTTATTTTTAGACTATAGTTTCCTTGCTGACAGTTGGGAAAATCTGAATAAATAAGGAACAAAAGTCATCCTTAGCAGGATCATTCAGAGACAATCATCTGTTCATTTAGTCAAAAATTTCATAGAATAACCCACTAACTAGATTTTAAATGATTTTACACTAGGAATTCCATCTCCCATAGAAAACCTTGGGATTTGAACTACAAATTTATTATTTGGTAAAAGAACCTAATATGGTTCCTCTAAATTTGGTAACTCTTAAGAAAACAATCTGGGAGGCCTGGCACAGTGGCACACCGTGCTGAAATCCCAGAAACTTGGAAGGCTGAGACAGGATGATTGCAAGTTCAAGGCCAGCCTCAGAAACTTAGCAAAGCCCTAAGCAAGCAAGACCCTGTCTCAAAATAAAAATTAAAAAGGGATGGGGATGTGGCTCAGAAGTTAATCATCTCTGGGTTCAATCCCTGGTACCAAAAACAAACAAAAAGAAAAAAAGAAAGGAATCTGGAACCAAAGAGGTCAGTTGCCTCACTTAGCATGTTTTCATGGTATATCTCTTTTTTCTGAATATGTGAAAGCCTGCCATAATCCAGGAGCATGCAGTTGTTAATTCATTTCATCTTTAAAAAAACACAACACAGGGCTGGGGTTGTGGCTCAGCAGTGCGAGGTGCTGGGTTCAATCCTCAGCACCATATATAAATAAATAAATAAATAAAATAAAGGCATATCGAAAAACTTATTACAGAATCATTATCCTTTTGCATGTGTAGGTATCTTTGACTCCAAAGTTCTTTCTGTGTATCCTCCACCTCACTCCCATAGAATCTCCCTTTCAACTTTCCTTCTCCCAAAACAGTGAAAGCCATAGACCCTCCTCTTTCACCCTAAAGTCCTGCACTGAAGTCCTGAGCCCCAGTCCCAGCCCTTCCACTAACTTACTCCAGTGGCTACAAGCAACCTCCTTAGACTCTCCCATGTCTTATTTAGGAGTCACTATCTGAGTCTATCACTACATTATACCATGTGAAACATAAGCAGAGATTATTCAAATCATACTGTGTCTTCCTCTATAGGAGGGAAGTTTCACTGAAGGGTTTCAGGAGATAGCTCATTTAATTAGCATCTACAACCTGAATCCTGAAGAACTATTTGCTGTCCTATTTATACTTTTCTTTTTAAATCTCCACAGGAAGGAATAGGTATTGAATCTTTACAGATCTCTAGACATGATGCCTTGGTGAGCACCTACACTGCACCAAGGGGCATATACAAGGTGGGTGTGGGCAAGAGGACTGCGGGAAGTTGCTAGATATGAGTAGCCAGATTACCTGGAAGACAGACCTGGACACTCAGAGGAAGTTCTCCCTGTACTCTGTGTGCAACTTCCTGTGCATCCAGCTAAGGTGACTGGGGTTCGGGTTTGCAGGCACCTGAATTTTGAGAGAGAAGGAGGCCTGGCTGGCAGTCTGATGGAGCACACAGCAGTTGGAAATACAAAGCTGTGCTGTCAAAGGGAAGTGATGACTGGCTTTTCAATGGGGTTTCCCAGGTTAACACAAAAACTTGATGATTCTGTCATGATTGTAACAAACAGAAAAAAACGATTGCTCTCCAGGGACATTTACTTTGACCACTTCATTATCCCGCTTAAAGGGAGTTGGGGAGGCAGAGAAAGTTTTACTGGGTGGAAAGAATTTCAAGAATATGCCATATGTCACAACAAACTAGAAGACAAGGAGATGACATGAAAGGCGCTGATGTCTATAAATTTCTTACCCCTTTTCTCAGAGAAAGGTCAGAGATAGGGATAAACCTTCTTCGGGGTTCCATGTATACAAGCTTTTCTCTTCTTTCTGACTCCCAGTACAGAAACCCAAGCACCTGTAGCCCAGCCTGTATTCGAAAGTGGCATCCTAGCTCCCTAATAGCTTGTCCTTGGTCACTCACATCACCAGCCTTCCCAGATCTGAGCCTGTACCTAGCAGATGAAAGCGGGTGGACCCTTCCCCTCATCCTGAAATTCTTCTCTATCCCTAGCCCAAGCCTAATTTCCTCCTACTTGTCTCAAAGGAGGGAGAGGTAGGAGACTGTATTTAGAAGTTTCTTTGCAAATTTCCTGCTGATTCTGAATTTTTGTCCCTAATGTCCTTGCTGCTCCAAACCCAGCACTGCAAGTCCCTGATTCTGAGAACTCTAAGCTTCCAGAAGGGCTAGATTTTACTACTGGGAACAGGCCTCCTGCCTTCCCAGTCAGGAAAGTGTGAGCACCATTGTTAGACCAAGGGTTTACACAGGTGGTCTCATTCAATGGCACAGTTGCCCTGCACCTTAGCTATTGGTATCCCTTTTCACAGACAGGAAACTGAAGCTCCCAGGGTAGGTGGGATTATAAGAAGCCCCTCCCCTGTTCTTCTGCAAGTCAGGTCCAAGCCTGTAGATTTGGGAGCCCTTACTTTGGCCCTCTTTTCCCCCTCAGCCTTTCAGGGAGATGTGGCAGAAACTCCTGTAATAATGAAAGGCCGTTGGCTTCCTTCCTGGCCAGGCCTGGGTGGAAAAAAACTTCTTTCAGTGGCTTGTGGGTGCCTTCTCTACTTGGCATGCTGCCACAATGACCTTGCATTTGCAGAGAGCGTCTCTGGCCCCGGGCACCGAGGTTGTCCTGGAACAGAACAAACCAGAAATGAGTGGATGGGGAGAAAACGCTGCTCCATCTGTCCATCCAGCGGCAGGCCGAGCTTTGCTTTCACTACTAGAAAGGAGTCCCCACAGTCCTATTTTTGCCTCCAAAGCCGAGGCACTTTGATATTTCGCTTTTAAACAGGCAGCACCACCCACGCATCCAGCTCCCCCGAGGCCTGACCAGGCTGGGCGCCTGCTGCTGGGGAAGCTCCATTTTGGCTACTCCCTCTTGGCCATAAATTAGTCCGTGCCGCTTTCCAAGCCTCCTCCCGGCTTCCTTCACCCCTTCCCTACGTTGTCCTGGCCGGCAGTCCTACAAATCCAAATGGCCAAACCCGGCCGGTGAGGGCCTGGGGCCTGGAGAGCAGTAACAGAGGTAGAAATAAATGGGGTCGCTCCGGGGCACGCTCCCCCCGACCTAACGCCACTCCACTTCCCCCGGGTCTCTGCGCCCATTCCCAAGGGGTCAGTTCCTCCTCCACCAGCTGGCTCTCCTGGTAAACCATCAGAGATCGCGGAGGCTGTGTATTCTTCGCATCCTCTCCATCCACTTCTTCCAGGGGTCCCCCAACTTTATCCAGCTCTCACCTGAAACCCCCGAAGCTCAGTTTCTTCTTTCTGGGCTGAAGCCGAGCCTGGCGCCAGTGGAAAAGCCCCCGCGCCTAGGTTGCAGGCCACTTGTTTAACAAGTCCAAAGGTCAACTAAAGTGTGGCTGATAAACAGAACCAGTAAAGAAGGTCTTCAGACCCCCAGCGTGAGTACAATGGGCTCTGGCAAACCGAGCTCCTGGTCCAGGTCTCCGGCTCCCCACGACTGCCCCTGAGTCTCTCCCTCTCTCTCGCTTCCCCCCCTCCCCACCACTATTTGCATCTTGCCGAAAGCTGGTCCCTTCCCACTAATTTGCATATCTTATATGGCCTAATGGTGGCGATCATGGCAAGTTAGAAGTTTTCTGACTCCTCTCAGAGGAGACTCCGGGACCCCGGGGGAGTAACAGGTGTCTGGAGGCTGAAGGGTGGAGGGGTTCCAGAACTTGGGGCTTGCTTGTGGAACTCCCCTCCACCCTCCTCACTTGCACCCACCCACCCCCTAACCCCCTTCTTTTCCGTCCTTGGAAAATGGTGTCCAAGCTCACATCGCTCCAGCAAGAACTCCTGAACGCCCTGCTGAGCTCCGGGGTCACCAAGGAGGTGCTGATCCAGGCCTTGGAGGAGTTGCTGCCATCTCCGAGCTTTGGGGTGAAACTGGAGACGCTGCCCCTGTCCCCTGGAAGTGGGACAGATCCGGACACCAAGCCGGTCTTCCATACCCTCACCAACGGTCACACCAAGGGCCGCTTGTCCGGGGACGAGGGCTCTGAAGACGGTGACGACTATGACACCCCTCCCATCCTCAAGGAGCTGCAGGCTCTCAACACCGAGGAAGCAGCGGAGCAGCGGGCAGAGGTGGACCGAATGCTCAGGTAGGCAGCAACCTAGGTGCAGAGTACCTGCCAGCGTCCCTGGCGTCCCCGGCTCCTGGTGCCTGGTGCTTTGAAGGAGCCTGGGTCGACCACTCTGTCCATCGGTTTTCTACCAGAGAAACTGCCCCCCCCCGGGGGGTGGATGCTCCGCTTCTCTTCCAACACCTGGACCCTTCCCAGTCCCTTAGCCAGGTGACCCTAGGGCCAAAGGCTTCATCTCTCTTGGCCCCCAGGCTAGAGTGGAAAGACCCACGGGCCTTCCCAGTGGGACTGGGACTCGGCCTGAAACAACCCAAGGTATGAAACCTTTTGACTGGAGGTTTGACCCTGAAACTGAAGGTGCAGGTAGATGCAGTGATTTTCTCAGGAGCAGAGGCTTGCGACCTCACAAACCTCAGGCCACTCATTTTTCCCCCGGCTCGGCCAGGCCGGCCTCTGGAAGAGCAGCAATCTGCCATTCTTTACCAAGGGACTGGCAGCACTGGAGCTAGGATCTGGGAGGCCAGCTCTCTGGTGGGCAGTCCCCTCCACAGCAACTATGCAAGGGTCGGGATTTTCTCGAATCCCCTTAGATTTGTAAAGGGGAACTTTTGCTTGTAGGATGAAACTGGACCCGCACCGGGCATAAGAAACCACAAATCTAAGCAAGCCGAGATGGGGTGGGGTAAATTCAGATAAGACCCCTTTCACAAAGATTTGGTCTCAATCAGAGAAAGCAGGGCTTGCACACATCTCGCCACCAGTTCTGCCGCTAGGAGAAGTCAGGCAGGTTGGAGGTCTCTCCGGAGGCCCGGGGTCGTTTGCTGGTCTTCCCCAACCGGCCTACGCTTTGACAGCTAGTTACTAATTATCCAAGGAGCCAAGCGGTTCCCTTAGATTGCACGTCGCTCCCCGGCCACTCAGCTTTAGGAAGAAACCCCTTGCTTGGTCTCAGACACTTAACCGCCACGGCGGGTTCCAAGGTTTCAGGGGCCAGTGCAGAAATCGCGCCCGGACTCAAGCGGCCTCGGTCGCACTCCCGCAACGCCAGTTTGGGGTGGGATATGAACTTGCATTTGAATTTGTGCGCTGAGAATCTGGCGACTTGCCCTCTAGCCAAGGATATCCAGGGGACTTCCAGATCCCCCTCCAAAAAAAAAAAAAGTGTTTTGCTATAATTTGTAGACTGGAGGTTCTTCCCTCGCCTTTTCCCCGCTTGGTGGTAATTTCTCCCCGACCCGGGTTAGGGAGTAGGAAGGTGCGAGTCGAGAAGGCTGAGACGAAGGAGGAGACCCTTGGAGAGTCTGGGGTGCCAGAGCGATCAGAAGGTGTTTAGAGCCTGGTGGACCAACCGGGCTGCCGCCGCCTGCCATCCCGGCCTAGGCCGTTTGTGCCCGGCCTCAGGCGGCCGCTGCTTATCGTGGCTCCGGGAGGAACAGGGGAAACCAGAGGAGAACTGGGGCGCCCCTCCGCACGCGGTCTCTTTTGGGGCTGGACGCGGCTGAGATGTAACATAAACTGTAGCACGTGGAGTTGGGGTGTTATTAATTTATTTCTATAAATCATCAACAGAAAGATACACAAAGAGCCGTGATTAGGTTGAAACGAGAGGCGGGTTATTCATTGGTGAAGTTGTAAACGCGGCTTAGAAAGGGAAGGAAATAAAAACGCCGACGCGGGCTTGCTCCCCAGGACACACGCACAGCGCTGAGGGGCGCGCCCCCCCCCCCCAAGGCCTCGGCGCCGCCCCAGCGCCGCAGCAGCGCGGCTTGATCTCTGCAGCAGCCCGCGGAACTCCAAGGCCGCGGACACCAGCAGGGCCCTGCCGACCGAGAGCCAAGGCCCGGTCCGAGGTGGTGGGACTCAGCCCGCTTTCCTCCCCAAAGTGGGTTGGGGAGGAGGGCTAGGGAGGCCGAGATTCTCGCTGAGGTAGGGACGCAGGACAGACCCCGAGGCTTGCCTCCCTTTCCCAGGCGAGCGCTGCCTTTCTCTCCACCGCCCCCGGGAGTGGCCGACTTTATTAAAGCAATTTTTCAAGAAATTGCTAGCGGTTCCCAGGTGATTGCACAGTTGGCTCCAGAGCGCCAGGCGAATGCATTTTTCCTCCCACCCTGTTATCTAAGGCGGAAAAAAAAAAAAAAAAAGAAGAAGGAAAAGAAAAGATCACTTTGGGGGAGCGGTTGGATGCTTGGGGAGCTTGGACGCTCCACAAAGGAGATAGGCCAGAAAGGAAAGGTTGGGGACTGCGCGCTTTCCCCGTCCCCGGGTCCCAGCCGAGCGGGCTGCGTTAGGGAAATCGGGTGCTGGCTAGGAAATGGAGTCTGGGCTTCTGAACGAAAGCTTGGCAACCAGGAGTGGGGCCCCCCAGGTCTTTTCTGCTCCTGGGCAACAAAGTCATTGTTTGAGAGGTGTGTCGCGCGGACAAAGCGGGCGCCGGGTCTGGCGTTTGACACCTGCGCTTGGAACACAATGGCTGCGAGTGAGCGCTCCTAGGGAACAGAGCATTTATCCGGGTGCGGAACACCTGAAAGTGAGCTCTATTTTTCAAATTAAAAAAAAAAGTAACCAGCTCTCTGAGCTCTTCCCAGTGAATGCACGTGAATTCTCGGCTCAGAGAGGTGTAAAGGTATAATAACTACGCCATCTTACCCCCAACTCTAGTCTTTTAATTCGTGCTTAAAGGTTGGGCCTCAGTTTATAAGGTTTATTGTGAGCTTTGAAATACTATTATTTATCTAATCATCTCGATCGTTGAGCTAATTCCCTCTTTTCACAGAAACATTCGCACTTGTTAGAACGTTAGGCTATTTCGATAGATTTCTTAGGCACGCAAAAATGAGCACAGGTAAAGAAATTTAAACAAAAGGAAAACAGCCAAAAGAATCTGTTAAAGCGATACAGTATTAACTTTTAAAACCCAAATATTTTTTCCCCTAAGTTTTGAAGCTATTGTTCCTGTCTGCTGAAAGTGTTTTCCACCCTAAAAATATCTGTGGAAATATTCGCCAGAAATAAGTTTTTAAGTGATCTCTCATGAGTGTCCAAAATTTTGCTTATTACCTTGTTTTTCTCTTACTCAAAGTGAATTCTCCACGTTTGAAACTGGAACTCATTTTATTTGTTTTTGTTCTTGTTTCTTCATTATGTTGTAGTCTTTGGAAATTCTTTTGTAAATACTTGAGAAATTCGTTATTAACTAATATATAATTAATCTGAAAGTTTGCATTTCTCAGAAACATCTCTTTCAAAGCCTGGATTCTCATATATTTAATATCAAGGTCTTGCTAAAATAATCACAACTATGCAAATGCTTATAAAATATTTCCATTTGATGACTGGAGATCTTTTAATTCATTAAACAAGATTTATTTGACGTAGAGGCACCAATGATTATGCATTACAGTAGTGTATCTATTTTGGCCTCTGCTTTAACTCCTATTTTTGTAGATTCATCTGAAACTAATTTTTCCCTTTATTTTTATTTCCTCTCAAAAGGATATGTATATATATCAACATATACTAAAGGAATTTTTAAGTTAACTGTGTAGCTGCAATTTTTAAAATTACCTATGTGAATTTGTTGCTTCTTGAATAATTTTCTGCATTATCTTCTCTTTTTACATCTTCTATTCAATAAACAAGAAAATATATTAGAAAAGTTGAAAATATTTTATTTTACTTTGAAAACATTTTAAATAAATAAACCTCAAAGTCAAATACGAGTTTTTTGCACACTTATGTTTATGAGAAATGAAATGTATGACTACATTCCTAGCTCAGGCTTGAAATTTGTGAGAAACATTACCTTCCAGGTTCCCTTCCCCTCTCAGAAGAGAAATGTAAAAATACAGGAAAGCAAGGCACTTGGGATCATTAATGTTTTACTCCAAAATTGAAATCATTCCTCCCCATTAAGTTTTATTTGGGAAGTGCAGCTGTGGATAATTTTTTTTTTTTAAACTTTGCTTGCCTTGCAAGTGGTGTGATTCTTCAATCATGGTATTTTGTGAAATTTTTTCCAAAACTCTGAAAGTTATTTGATATTTGGCTAAGAAGTCCTCCTTGCTTCTCAGGAGCTGGACCCTTACAATCCACGCCTATTTCATAAGAGACCAAGACCGACTTCTAGAAGGAGGTTTAGACAGAAATTAAGTGAATTTAGAAACTGACAGGATCTCCTATCATTGTAGGATCAGCCCGCCCCACCTCAAGCTTCCTAGTGGGCCTCTCACTTTTTAAGTCTCTTGAATTACAGAAAAATGAGAGAAAGCACAATAAAACATGAGTTTGCTTTCTGCTTAATGAGAGAGAGTGCTGGTGGTCCTTGCTCTTTCCTGAAAATGAGCAGTCATCTGTTCTCTGCTAACATCAGAAGGAAAAGAGTGTACCGTTCAGGGGCCTGTAGCTCCTCTTCTGATTAGATTTGATTTAACCTCACACCTCTCTCAAGGTTGTAGCTTGAACAGGTGGAGAAGGCCATGAAGACAGGTTTTGTATAGAGTGTAGGTAGAGCCCTAGCAAGAGCATATTTCTCCCCAGACATCTCCCACAGCACCCTAACCATCTGCTTGTCTGTCTAGTGAGGACCCTTGGAGGGCTGCCAAAATGATCAAAGGCTACATGCAGCAACACAACATCCCCCAGAGGGAAGTGGTTGACATCACCGGTCTGAACCAATCACACCTCTCTCAGCACCTCAACAAAGGCACCCCTATGAAGACCCAGAAGCGAGCTGCCCTGTATACCTGGTACGTCAGGAAGCAACGGGAGATCCTCCGACGTAAGTGTTCTTTGCCTGCCTCTGCCTCAATCTGGAATGATCTGTGTCCTCACTCTGACTTCTGTGGGCTGCCTCGGTTTCCCCTTCGTCATGAGATCCATCGTGAGCACTTGGCAAATATAAGGAAGATGGCAGGTGCATTTGACCTTCACAGTTGATAACACAGTGGGTTCACTTGTATCATTTTCATCTCTCCCAGCCCCTTACCATCCAGCTAGTTGCTCTGACAGGTCCTTCACCGTGTGCCTTGTACCTTGAATAATTTGGTCCTTCTTTCCAATTTCCTTTTCTTTGACACCAAATGATAAAAGAGTGGAATATCTTCCACCAAGTACACCCAGCATCCCCCATTGATATATGGCCCCAGGCCAGAGTTTCCAGAGAAGATATTTCATAGCTGTCAATAACTTCCAATCATTCATAATAACTATTCTTTTCCTCCCTACTGGAAAAGGTATTTAAAAGTAAAGGTGTTTGTGTAGATAAATATATGCAGAACCTGACCCTGTTCTTTGGGAGGGGGAGTAGTAGGATTGAATCCTGAAGCAATTTAAAGTACTTATGCACATTTACAAACATCAGTAGTTTGGGGACCTCAGCTGGTGACTGTCTAATGAAGATTATACTTATGACTGAGGAAGGGCACAATAAAAGTTTCTATGCTTGGAACTTTGACCCATCCATTCATGTTATTCCCACCCTTATCCCCAGATTTTCTTTCTGTCTCAAGATTTCTTTTATGGAATGATACTGGAAGGAAGGTCTTTGGTTTAAATTCTAGGGAAGCTTGCACTGCGTTGGAATGATGGGGGTACAAATAGCACATTGTCTTTTAATTTTAGGACAGTAACCTTGACATCATACTTTCATAGAGTTTGACCTGGACTACTCCTAGGAAAATTTTTTGACACTTGTCTCTCGCAGCACACCATTCTCTGGGCCATGGCTGTATCTCCTTGTCAAGATGTTTATTTCCACCGCTTTCTGGGTAGGGCATTCTCCCTCGCCCCCTTGCTGGATAGTCACTTTGAAAAATCACTAGTTTTTTTATGCTACACACTGCTCTGAAGTAATGGTGACCGTCTTTGTGATCTCAGTGTCTGCTGGAAAGCCCTTCACTGTGGAAGGAAAGGTTCTAGGTATTTATCTCATGTGCATGGTGATTTGCTCTCTTGTTGGAAGCATTACATGGAGTGATGGGAAGAAGCCAATTGAGAACCATTTGTGGCTTGGCAGGGGAGGCCTTTTAAACTATGGGTTGACCCCCATCCACGATGACTAGCTCTGGAAGAATTTGTGTTCCTGACATGAAGCAACTCAATAGTTCTTACAAAGTCCAAGAAAAATCTCAGGAGCCACAGTCTCCAGAGGCCCGAGAACTGTTGGGGGCCCATTCTGCACCATCTCTGGTTTTCTGCCTCTCTGTGTTCACTGGGAGTTTCCTTCAGAAAGGACAAGGGGGCAGGAAAGGGTGGCTGGGCCTTCTAAAATGGCAGAGGTTCCAGATTCTTCAGATGCTCGAGAAGGAATGATTTACAAAAGCTGATGGTAGTGTTTGCAAGGGACTTTTTGTTTGTCATTGTTATTGTTTTTAAGTCACAGGAGACATAAAGCTTAAGAAACATTTCTTTCCTCTGTTAATATCATACACACACCTAATATGTGCCCAACACTATGCCAGGCTGTGGACACACAGGTCCTTTTCTGCAGGGACTTACAATCCACTGAGGGAGTTGAGGTGTTTGGGTAAATAATGACAGCTGCTCTCTAAGAGCTGTTATAAAGGTGTACACAAGGGGCAGCAGGGAAATTACTAAATCACCTGGAGACATCATGGAGGGCTTCCTAGTGGAGGTGACATTTGAATCAAATCTTGAAGGATGAAGGCAAGACACATAGCATGGGATCAGAATTAGGAAGGGAGATGAATAAAAGAAGAACACAAGTGAACGGAGTGAGTGGAAAGAGAAAGAGAGAGGGAAAATTTTTTTTTAAAAAGATGGTACATGAGAACAGATTTTCATAAAAAAATCAAAACTAATAAATGGTAATATTCATGGGCCTGACTGCACACAGAGTCTCCTTGTCTAAACTACCCCCCAAGCCTATAAAGAGATTGCTTAAACCAACCTCTCTAAGTTAATTTTATGGGCAAAGAACATTTTCTACCTCCCTCCCCCTCCCAATGAATCCAAAAGGAAATAGGGGATTGGAGGTGGCTGGAAGGCAATCTAGTGGGAATCTAGTTCCTCAAGCCCCTGAGGTCAGTAGATCTTGCACATGCAGGCAAATCCCCCTAGCTGATCCAGGCATGCTCTGGGCCAAACACCATTCAGGCTGCAGCCTCCTGAGGGCAGGTGACTGAGGCAGCCCCCACACTAGTGGAGGCTGTGTCTCTCCGACCACAGACAAAGCTTCCGAAGTCAGTTTTATCACCTGCACAGAAGTCAGACTTGAGGAGTTTGGGGGTGTATTATTTAGGTTTTCTTTTTAGCCATATGTGATTTATAAACTGGTGGTTAGAAGCCCTAGAGTTTCCAGGCTGAGTTTGCATCTTGGTCCCTGCCCCTCGCCCATGTGATTTGGGACAAGTTGTTTACCCACTCTGAACCTCAGTTTCTTCATCTATAAAATGGAAAGGGTAAGAATTCTCACAGAGAGTGCTGTGACAATGGGTGGGATGAAGGGATACAGTGAGAAGATGTTGTACAAAACCTCACCATAGAAATAGCTCACTACATGTCAACCATGACAACATCTGTTCGCTTCAAATGAAAAATCTTACATTGATCCCAGGTCCTTGGGATTATCTACATGGGCTTTGGCTATGTCTCAAGAGTGACTCAACAGGTGCTTTGCCAGATCACAGAAAGGAGAGAAAATATGGAGCAGACACCCTGGTCTTGTGCAGGCAACTTCTCTTTCCCCTTTTTGATCATCCCTTAGGCAATTGCACACAGAGAGCGCCGTGAAGACCAAATAACACAAGCAGCGTGAAAGCACTTTGGAAAGTATGACCACCATAGGAATTTGGGTCATCATCGTTGTCCTGACCAGGGGTTAATGTTCTTAAAGACTGTTTAGTGCCCCTTTGGCTTTCAGCCCAGTCCCATTCCGTAAGTGGGGAGGCCGAGTGACCAGGAAGTTAAGCAACTCATCTGGTATACCACATTATCACAAGGAGTCAGTGACTTCTTCCTTCTAAATTTACCAGAGACTATTTTAGATCTCTAAGGGCATTGTTGGGCACCAGAGAAAACCGTCCTAAGATGGCCTGAGAATCATCCAAAAGTGGGTGAGCCCCAAATCAAAGGCACCAGTGATAGTTCAGTCCATCTGCCAGGGGGAGAGTTCATGATCTGGCTACTGCTTAAGCCAAGGCCGACCCACCTGCAGCTGGGATACTGGGTCCAGGTTGGTTAGAAGTCCACTGTTTCCCTGGGATGGAAATGGATTCTTAGGCAATGAGTTCACAACTGCTGGAGGAAAGTGGACTGAAGGACCACACTGGGAAGGGGGTCCTCCCAGTAGAGGGGGTTCAGCTATGAAGTAGTGATCTTTGAACCTTAAGGATTTGGGGTCCAGTTGTCCAGAGGAACAGGAAAGAGAACATTTTAAAATGATGGCACAGCCAGGTGTGGTATCACAAGCCTGTAATCCCAGCGACTCAGGAGAGTGAGACAGAAGGACCACAAGTTCAAGGCTGGTCAGCACAACCTAGTGAGATCCTGTCTCAAAATTTAAAAAGGGCTGAGGGTGTAGTTCAGTGGCAGAAGGCCTCTAGGTTCATTCTCCAGTACTGAAAAAAGAAATGATGGTACATTGAGTCATTACCATAGGGCTCTGGAGGTTGTGGCCACCAATGCTCTGAGACCTGCAGGAGTTACTCGGAATTGAGAAAGAAAAACATCAAGGTCCAGAACATGGGGATCAGGAGCTAAAAAATGAATTTATTATATGTCCTTGCTCAACAGAGTGCTTGGCCTCTATGTCTATTCATCTGTAAAAAGGAATCAATTACCCCTGATGAACTCTGCTTCATGCAGAAGCGAGGAAGAGGACATCATAAACCTCTTTAATAAAGTAGATATCGAATCTTATTTAAGCTGTCATAAAGTGAATATAAAATTTCATAATCTGGACCAAATTGCCATCTTTTTCATTCACTCAACAAAAATATGTATGCCTGGACCCTGGAAGCAGACAGGGAACACCATTCCATCTGTGTATATCTTTCTCCAACTCATTGAACCTCATTCCTAGAAAGGTCCTGTATTTCAGTCTCTGCACTTGCCATCTTTTAGATTTATTAGCAAATCTGTAAGACTTTTCCATCTTGGTTTGTCTTAAATTGACCCCTGGCACCCACATGTACACATACATGCACACACATACCTTTGCTTTTGAAATTACACTTGAAATCTAAAGTGCATCTTCTCTTCTTAATACAAAGCTCCAGGAATGTTTATTTCAAAGCATCATTTAAAAGGTTTTGGGCTTGGTATTTTTCCAAGAACTTATAGAATGCAAATGCCTAGGATATGTGAGGAGACAGGAAAGGTGGGGAGAGCTATCTGCAGTCTCTGAATGTGTTATGTCAGTGTAAATTGCACCTTTGAGCAGTTTCCCCCTGGGCCTGAGACTGGGCTGGGTTCAACCCCTTGCCATCCATATACAAGAGTTCAGGATGCAGAGTGTTGCTTCCTGTCAGAGGGCCAGGGAACCAAAGGAAAAAAATTAATCTCAAAACAATGGCTGGCTACGTTTGAGCTCCTTCAGGGAAAAAAGGAACCGAGTGGCTTTGCTGGAGCAACTGAGGTGGGTAGTGAGCGGCCTGGCTCGAGGCCTCCCCTCAGGAGCCCCACGTGGAGTCACAGCAGCTTGCAAAGCAGAAGGGAGAGGAATTATGGGGTCTTTGTCCGTCCGTCCGTCTGTCTGTCCGTCCGTCTGTCTGTCTGCTGGGTGAAGGCTACCGGCCCTATCAAATCTACTCCTTTCTCTTTTCAGAGTTCAACCAGACAGTCCAGAGCTCTGGAAATATGACAGACAAAAGCAGTCAGGATCAGCTGCTGTTTCTCTTTCCAGAGTTCAGTCAACAGAGCCAGGGGCCTGGGCAGTCCGACGACGCCTGCTCTGAGCCCACCAACAAGAAGATGCGACGCAACCGGTTCAAATGGGGGCCCGCGTCCCAGCAAATCTTGTACCAGGCCTACGACCGGCAAAAGAACCCCAGCAAGGAAGAGAGGGAGGCCTTAGTAGAGGAGTGCAACAGGTAACCCCACCAGAAGCCCACCTGTGGACCCAAGATCCATCCCCCTCAGTCCTGGGATATTGAGACCCTGATGGTCCAGAGAAGTGTGGCTAAGCGGGATTTCCCAGAACCCTCATTTCAATGTATTGAGAAATAAGTTTGAGAAACATCATCTGGATACTTAGAGAGTCACAACATATGTTAATATATGAATAGCTCTGAGAAGTCCTCCAGCCAAGAAACCCACGTGGCATCTTCTATGAAATACTTTCCAACACTCCCATCAATTCTTATTCTAGAAGATACGCTGGAGAATTCTGGTATAAAATATGATGCCAGTGAAGTGAAAAAAAAATGTTTCTTTGACCTTTTTACAGGCCAGGGCAAAACTATTTCTGAGCCACAGATTCCGTCTCTGGCCTCTACCAGTTGTTGTATACCCATTGGTCCAAAAGGAAACTTGGCCGGAGCCTAAGAATTAGTCGGACGTGTTCTTTCCACTCTGCCTACATTGACTCTAATAGAGTTCTTTTTTTGTGTGTCTTAATAACTATGTGTATTTTTAAGAAAGAACTTATAGAAATCCTTGGAATATCTTTTTGTTTCATCCCTGCCCTAGTCGCCCTGGCTCCAGTACTGACTTTCTAAAACAGCTTCTCTTGACTCTGGCCAGGGCCTGTGGGCCCTTTCTTTGTCCCTGGGCTGGGTTGGCTTTGGCAATGGTAGGATGAGGCCAGGAAGCCCAGGCTGGAAGCAGGGAGGCAGAGAAATGGACCTGTGCATGCCACCGGTTCCTAGGGTGTGCTGCTGAGAATTCCCCTGGCATCTAGTGGTATATAAAAATATTACTCACACCTGGGTTTGGGGTTTAATCATCACTAATAAAACTAGAGACTGGCCATCTCCAGCTGCTCTCCTTTATATCCCGCCCAATCTTCCCTCTGCAGGAAGTTCTTGGGTATGAATAAGGAATCTGACTTTCCTGACACCCTTTTGGGGTGTCCAAACCCTAAAAGCCCAGAAGTTCTCTCATAGTTCTATGAAGAGACTTAGTCAGAGCCACCAAGGGACTTTGCGTTTTGTGTCATGGGAAGAATGGCAGAACAAGGAGGTGTCAGGAAACCTTACATGGCCCCCCTCCCTGAACTAGCTCCCTTCTCATTAAGAGCCACACCAAAGACCCAAGCCCCTGCTTTCCGGGGCAGCACAGCCTACTCTGTGTGTGCTAAGGCCTCCCCCTGGTCATCCTATCAGATAACTACATGGATCTACCTTTTTTCAGGACAGGGTTTTCCCAGCTCCCCACTCAGCCATCCACCTCTGCACACTCCTAACCAAGACTCCTACAGTTGTATGTCTGGCAAACACTAGGAACCCTCCTTCCTCCCACCCCCTCCATTCTCACCATCCCCACTCTGTCCATTCCAGGGCAGAATGTTTGCAGCGAGGCGTCTCCCCCTCTAAAGCCCATGGCCTGGGCTCCAACTTGGTCACTGAGGTCCGTGTCTACAACTGGTTTGCAAACCGTAGGAAGGAGGAGGCATTCCGGCAGAAGCTGGCCATGGATGCCTATAGCTCCAATCAGACGCACAGCCTGAACCCCCTGCTCACGCACAGCTCCCCCCACCACCAACCCAGCACGTCTCCTCCAAACAAGCTGCCAGGTAAGCAGGGTTTGGGCCTCACTGCACCGGACCTCACCATCCTGGTCTTCCCCACTGGTCTTATCTTGTTCGAGATTTTTTTCCCAAGAAGTAAATTTTGAGGATGGCCTTTAGACTCCCATTGCCAGAATATTCTTGTGAAAAGGGTGTGTGGCTCTGTTTGGATTTCTTCCAAACCCTTATCAAGCTTTGGGTGTAAGGGATAGTCCTTTGCTCGATTTGCCATTCCCGTTCTTCTCCCTGTGTGGCCGCGGACTCAGCTGGTCAGATTCTACCCCTCAAAGGCTGCATTGTTGGTATCAGGTCCAAACTGCAGGCAGAGGGTTTGCAGACGTGCATCACCAATCCCTGTGATGGAGGATGGCATCCTAGATACCCTCTGCCATCCCCGGTCATGTCCTACACTGGAACTCTCTCTAGCTCCATCAGGAGAAGCCCAGTGGCTTTTAGGGAAGGACCTCTTAGTGGCAGCCTCTGCTTATAGGCTTTTAATCTCCGTCATGGTTAGGGCAGAGTCAGTCACTTGAAATCTATTCAGTGATGAGTTGGCCCAAACTGACAGACTTCCTACGGTGTGCCAGGCCCAGGCCTGGATTAAGATGTCCGTGCTGTGGGGTTTGGGTTTGTCAGAGTGGAACCTTACAGCCTATGGTATGGTAAGCACCCCTATACTGTGAGTGCTATCTTGGACACAAGCTAGGGGTTCAGTACTTCTGCACCTTAATTCTTCCAGGAAAGCTGGGATGTGCTTATTTGGGTCTGTTTGGTACACATGTTGACCAAGTGTGGCACAGCCTACTTCTCTTGGTGAAGTCTTGTGAAGGGAAGCCAGCAACTGATTGTAACTCAGGTGGTTCTGAAACCTGTTCCTTCTCTTGCTTGCTAGTTGCCTTCTGATGGGAAAGGCTTAAGAACTGAGATCTGACCCAAGTGTTGGGGTGACCATGTCACCAGGACAGGTTCAGAGTCACCACCTAGGCAGTATATGCAGTATGCAAACATTTGTTCTGAGCGTGCCACACCCATAGCGTGGACTCTTCAGTGGTCTCTGGGAACCTGATAGTTCTCAGCGTGAAATAGGAGCCTCATCTGGAGTTTCTCTGGCTCCTGCTTCCACAGAAAGGAAGGGCTCAAGTATACAGAAGAAGAAAGTGGGTTATTCTTGAGAGGCAGGGAAGCCCTCAGGAAAATGCCAGCCTCATGGCAAAGAAACTTAGCCTCTTTAAGGCAGTTTAAAGCAGGGTTCAAAGGGCAGGTAGATGGCGTGTGGCCTGCATGGAGAGGGATGGGAGTACTTGCCCACTATGGTGATCCACAGGGCTGCCTGGGAGCTGCAGGGGGCGTGGCTGGGGCGAGGAGCATTGTTGAGAAGACAATGGCCATTGTGCTGGGACCTGTGATCTCCACACCAAAGTCAGGGAGCCTGCAAGCCAAACAAAGGCCAGCAGCTTTTTGACAAGCTGGGGTTGTGCTGAGGTCACCATAGGGTCGTTAGCTTAGGCTTTCTGTATCCTGAGGAGAGATACGGAGAACTAGGGCTGGAGGGACAGAGAGCAGGTACTGGAAGCAGAATGGGGGGATGGAGGTGCGCAGGAAACACAGCCTGGATACCCCATGGATGGGAATCTGATTCTCTGGGATGTCCCAGAAGTCTGGACCTTTTATATAAATCATGGAATGATAGAAACAAGAGGGACTTAAAAGAGAGAAACCGAGGCCCAGAAAGAGGTAGTGATTTGACAAGCCACCAAGCAATGAGAGCAAACAAGGACTGGATCTTAGGTCTGCGGATCCTCGTGCTATACTTTCCCTTTAACACACACGTTACCATGTCCCCACAGCAATGCCAGGAACTCACAGCCCTGCCCTCTCAGAACTTGTTCATAGGGAAGATATCACACCAGCATGGCACCCCCACAACCAGCTGGGGATCAGTATTATCTTTGGTGGCTTCCTGATTCTTTCTAGGGGGAACAAAATCCTATTGCTATTTCTTTTCTTTTCTTTTGGATACCAGGGATTGAACTCAGGAGCACTCAACCACTGAGCTACCTCCCCAGCCCTATTTTGTATTTTATTTACAGACAGGGTCTCACTGAGTTGCTCAGCACCTTGCTTTTGCTGAGGCTGGCTTTGAACTCACAGTCCTCCTGCCTCAACCTCCCGAGCCGCTGGGATTATAGGCTTGTGCTACCGTACCTAGCCTCCAGCTATTTCTGGAGCAGCATTTTTGGGACTTTGTTCCTATTTTCAATGGCTGCTTCTCCTCTGCCATAATTCTTACTTAGGGCTTATCACAAGAGTCATTTTCCCCAGTCCAGGGACTGGATTCTCTAGGTATAATTTTGAATCTCAGGTTATGAATGTGGCTAATTCACGTAACTTCTCTGAGTTTCCTCTCTTTAAAATAGAGAAGTAGTACTTCACAGTCCACATGAGGATTAAATGTTTTCAAGTGTGTGAACACCACCTTCCCCAAAAGACCACACAATTTTTATCATCACTCCTAGAAAGTTAAACAAGCAGTCGTAGAAAGAATGACAGGCAGCAGAACTCTATTTTTTTTTTACTTTCATACTCTGAGACATTATTTCTAATAACGAGATGTATGAGATATATCCTGCCCCTGGACTGGAAGCAGAGGCAACTGCCATGCTAGTGCCTATGGTGCAGGATCAGAGCACTGTGTCCCCATATCAGGCTGCCGGGATGGCACATGAGCTGCGATGGGGCTCCTGGGTAATAGACCCAGGGTAGGTGGCCAGCAGGTTGGAGCCCAGCTCTCAGAGAAGGCTTTGGCAGTGCCCACAGCTAGGGCATGATCTCTAACTAAGCCCAAAACATAAACTGAATGCAGAATCCCAAAAGAACTCTGTGTTCCTGAGGCAAGACCAACACCCAGAGTCAGTATTAGCAAGCTCTAAGGCTGAGCTGGGTGGGGGAAACAAGTCCCCCAGTCTCATGCCCCTGACTCCCCACCCTGTCTCCTCTGCAAACACTAGCACCTGAGCCGGGAGACAAACCTTTCCCCTAGGGAGGCAGAGCATCCTTTCCCTTACTGAGCCCTTCTTTCCCAGCCACGCTTACTGCCTTGTGGCCCACTTGCCCAAGATGACCACAGTGTGACCCTGGTCCTGGAATGTCCGGCACAATAGGGGTGGCAGGAGGAGCACTTTGCCTCTGTCAGCGGCTGATTGGTTACAAGGTGCCCTACAAACACATTGTCAGCAGAATCAGCTGTTTTCAGCGTTGGCCCTCCTCGGCTTTACAATCACACACCAGCATGCAGCCAGGGGTTGTCATGGCTTTGTCTCCCTTATGCATGCTTAATTGACAATTAAGTTGGGGCTTTGAACCAGCCTGGCTGCCGCTGATGGGCCTTCATCTTTCCAGGGAGTGTCACAGGGGCACCCTTTGTCTACTCTTCTTGGGGGCCTGAAGTTACTGTAGCAGGCTGCAGGCAGCCATTTATCTTGAGCCTGGAAGGCCTTTATCTGCTTCCCCCTCATCCCAGCTCTCGCCAGCAGGAGCTGTCCCTGGTTATAGGCCCCATGACAGCCTATTCTGAGGCCATTGAGCAGGCTCGGAGTGATGGCCTCTACCTCCATTCTGGAGCTGAATCAAGAGAAAGGCCCCCAAAAGGTCAGAGGGCAGGGCGGCGGCAAGAAAAAGGACTGGTTGGAGACTGGTGCTGGTATTGATTGGCTTGAGGAGAAGGAGGAGGAGGAGGAGGAAGTTGGGGTGGGATGGAGGCTGGGCTAGCCTTGGCCCAAACTGCAATATCTGCTGCATGATCTGGGGTGTCCTTGCTCACTGTACATTTCGCTCCAGTCCCCAGATAAGTCACCTGGCCACTGCCTCAAGGAGACAAGGGTGGGACAAATCATCATCCTTCACTCACCCATACATCCTATCCTCACCTTTGGGTAGAGAGGTGAGGGCCCATTCTCCTGGAAAGAAAATGAGGCACAGGGAAAAGACAGAACCTCTCCAGGGTAGCTCTGAGGTATCCTGAGTCTCAGCCTCTTTCCCTAAGAGGAGACGGTGTTTCTGCAGCTGCTTCTCCCTCCCTTTGACCTCTATTTGTCCCATTCCCAGCCCAACCAACTTGACTTCCCTGATTTGAAATCAGAACTTGCAAAACAGTGCCTGCCTCCCCTCGTCCTCCTTCATACCTCCTCTCAAGTGACCTGCAGGAATCTGACCTTGGGTCTTAGACAACCCTGACTCTGGGCCAGGTTGCCTGTGAGGATGCTGTTGTCCTCCCTAACACAGAAATATACAGGACCCAGGGAAACCTCAAAAGCACCCAGTGGCAAGATGGTAAAGAATTCCATCAGCTAGTGTTGATTGAGTGCTTCCTGGGTACCAGGCCCTGGCTGAGCACCTACATGCATCATCTTATTTAAGCTTCACACAGCCTTGAAGGGCAGAGACTATCTGCACTGGTATCCCTATTTCGCACTCAAGGGAAGTAAGATGATTAGGGTGTAATTCCCCAAGTTCAGAGAGTTAGTAAGTGGTGGAGGCAGGTGTTGAGCTGTTATACACCAGCCATCTTTCTTTGCTTTGAATGACAGGGGCTGTGGGAGAATATGGCCAAAGAGATGGTAGGGATCCCCAGCCTGGCTAGTTTACTATTTCCTCCCCAACTGTTGCCCCTGGGGGATTCTGTGAGAAGAAATTGAAGCCCCCTCTTCCACAGCTCATCCCCACATGTGTGGAGATTTGAACTGCCCTTGCATTCGGGCCTGTCTGGGGCACTAAATGTCTTAACAACTTAATGGGGCCTCTGAGACAGTGCAGGCACTCCAGCTCACCTCTGGGAGCTCCGCCTCCTCCCTGGACAGCAGACAAGGGGAGGGAGTTTATGAGGGTAGTTGTAAAAATATTCATTCAGCAGCAAAGGTTCTCAGAGTAAATGAGACCCATTGTCCCTAAATTGCAGATTATTTTAGTTTGGAAGAGGGACACATCCTGTCGTGGGTCATGCTGCTGTAGGAGACACTTTCATATTGACTTGGGGTTCCATGGTGGACATGGCTTCAGTGTTTTCCGGCTAAGGGACTTTATCTGATTGCCATTTTATCTCTTGAATTCCAAGGTCATTTTATCTTGCGGGTGCCACCCCATTGGCTCCCACTAGATTGGAGAAGACAATCGGGATATTAATGAGATTAAGAGGCCCAGCCTTCAATGTATTCTGCTGTCAGCCTCCCCTGATAGGGGACTATCCCTGGTCTGCATACAAAGAAGCCAGGCTGCCGGGCTGGTGGAGCTCTGACCTCTGTACAGAAGCCGGCAGATACTGGATTCCTATCACTGAAGGCAACCCCACTGGCCATGTCTAATCCCCCTGAAGGATCCTTAGAGGATTCAAGGACTTCTTACCAACCCCAGTCTGCTCTGAGGAGGAAGGAAACTTCCTGCAAGCACAGAGCTCCAGCCTGCAGCTTATGGCAGAAGTGCTCTTAGGACCTGTTTGTAAAAGGTGTGATGGGAAGTGACAGGAACTTAGAGAGAATTAAGCACTAGAGGTGCAGAGAGAGGCAGAGATCTGTGCAAGCCTTTGAAGCCACCTGCTTAATGGGAAGGCACAAGATCTGGCCTTTTGCCTCCACTCACTTTTCAAAGGGAAGTAAAAACACAAATGAGGAAGGAGAGGGAATATGTGTGTGTACATATATGTATATAAATGTGTACATAATGTACACACATGCATGTGTGTGTGTAAATATATAGTTACATATAAAACATATCCCCCAAATAAAATAAAGTCCAGTGAAGCTCTCAATCCTGGTAATTATCCTGGCTGTTCACAAGTACTCTAGAATAGGGATCAGCAAACTTCTTTGGAAAGAGCCATAAAGTAAATATTTTAGACTTTTCAAGCCATGCTATCTCTGTCACAGCCACTCAGCTGACTTTGTGGCACAAAAGCAGCCACAGACTGTATGTAAAAAAATGAGTGTGGCTGTCTTCTAGTACAACTTTGTGGAGCTGAAATTTGAATTGCATGTAGTTTTCATCTGTCATGATACATTCTTCTTTTGATTTTTTTTCATCCATTTAAAAATGGAAAAACCATTCTTAGCTTATGCATCATATAAAAACAGGCTGCTTTGACCAGCAGACTATCAGTTTGCTGACACCCTCCCCGCCCCCCCAACACATGCCCACTCTGGGACAATGGTTCATACACTTTGACAATCTTTAGAACCACTTGGGGAGCTTCTAAAAGTCCCAGTACCCAGGTTGCAACCCAGCCCTGTGAAATCACAGTCTCTGGGGAGTAGGACTAGGCATCAGTAGTTGTTGAAATTTTCCAGGTGAGCCCAGTGTGCAGTCAAGTTTAACCCACAGTGTTACAATGCATTGCTTATCAAATGGGCATGTGTTCAAATGCAGATTTTGATTCTGTAGGTATTGGGTGAGGTCTGAGTTTCTGCATCTTGGTGCTGTTGAAGAGGGTGTTCCAGGGTCCACACTTTTAGTAGTGAGTATCTTGGAGGTACGCAATTAACAACTAAGCTCCCTTTGTCTCCCAGCCTACCATTGCCAAATGATCACCAACTCTGACATTTAATATGCACTGAAGATACTCTGGGGAAAGACTCTTAAAAAATACAGTAGGCATGGCAAATTCGTGAGCTATGGAGGCAGACCTGAAATCCAACCTTACTTTGGCTACTTCTGGGTGACCCTGGACAAGTCTCCAAAATCTCTGTGACTCAGTTTATTGATGTATAAAGTGGGAATACCTACCTGGGCACATGCTGAAAGGATTAATAGGATGAAGCATGTGTATATGTATATGTAAAGTACCCCAGACATAGCAGACCATCATAGATGATAGCTATTATCATTTCTTGCTGAGGCTCATGTTTTGTTTTGTTATTTGGGGTTTTTCCCTTTCCCCATCTCTCTTCAAGATTTCATTCAATCCTGGTTTTTGTTGTTTTTGTTGTTTTGTTTTTTGTTGGTTTTTTTTTTTTTTTTTTTTTTTTTTTTTTGATGATGCTGAAGATTGAAGCCACAGCCTTGAACATGGCAGGCTAGCACCTCACACAGAGCTGCATCCCTAGTTTTCAATCTGGATTTTTATGGAACTTGAGTATTTCCAACTAGATACTCATCTTGGTGTTTGCAACAGACTGTGCCTAGCTTCTTGTAGCACCTTGGCAATTTCCCACTCCTCCTGAGAGAACTGCTCTGTGATACCATAAGGCATATCCAGGGTCATGAGGCCTTTAGTGCAAATACAAGACAGAGTAAAAGGAAGTTGGAAAGGGTCATGAATTGGCATTGGGGGTGAGGGCTCACAAACATGGAGCAGGAGGTCAGGTTCATAAGATGACCATGAATTTCCTATACCTAATAGGGAATTTTCCTCTGTGAATGGATGGAGGTGTGAGTACCCCACTTATGTGTATTGCTTGTTAGTAATTAGCCCTGGGAACCTGCCAATTAGAGGGGGTGTGGTTCTTTCCTGGTGGAGGCCACCTCTGAAGAGCTTAGTGCTCTTTGTTCTTAGAAGGGAAGTTCCCTCAAACTTCAGGCAAAGGAGCTGTAAGAAGAGGAGGTGAATATAGACCTGCAATGAGCCCAGGAAACCTCAGAAGCTCCTGAGGGCTCATGTTCTGGAAGCCACTTGCTTCACCCTGTAGCATGCTTTGCCTTACCCTCTGCACTGACTCAGCAGCCTCAGCAATAGCACACTTGTGTGACTTCAGCCACCAAGCAGTCAATCAGCAAGGGAGGCCGCCACCTTTCTAACACTTTTGGGAGATCAAGAGCTGAGTCCTCTCAGGAGTCATACTCTGCATGTTGGGGGAACACAATGGACATGGTCTTTAGCATTTAGTGACCTGGGATGTCTGTATGACCTGGGATGAGCTGCTCACAGGTTGCCTCTTTCAAGATCAGACTGAGCATGTGCATCCAGGAAGCCAGGAGTAGCATTCAAAATAGACTTGGCTTGAATTGTGCTTCTGTCGTTATCTGACAGTGTCATCTTGAACAAGTTCTTTAGCATTTTTGAGCCTCAGTTTCTTTGTCTAGGAAATAGGAATCATGACACCTATCTTCTAAGGGCTGTTGTAAGGCTTAAATATGATAAAACACACCTAGAGCCAAGCACAGTGCCTGACAAGGAAGGTTGGATGCCCTTGGTGAGCAGTAAGGCTGACTCAGGAACCTTTGGGGTGTTGAGAGCAGGGAGGGGCTGTGGATAGCACTGGGTTCTTGGCAAGAATGTGGTTTTGCAGTTTCACTCTGGAAGGATTTTCCTTCCCATGTACTTTGTCATTTGAGATATCAGAAACCATGAAAACCAAGTATTGTCAAGATCTGTGATTCTCAAGTCTCTCCCAGACCACATAAAGGTCATCCAGGGAACTCTTAAAAGTTCCACCCACCTACTTTAGGATCAGAATTGGTTGTTTCAGCATAGGAAGTTGCAACAAATGTCTTGAGAGTTGGATGCACAGCCAGGATTACTAGTCTAGAGAGAGCAGGAAAGTTCTGGAAGGAGTTGACAATAACCCTCATAGTGCCTTGCTCAAGTGGGAGAGGAGAGGCAGCTGGAATCAAAAGCCCTGAATGAGGATTCAGGAGACCAGAGCCACTAATGAGCAGGGGTGACCTTGGGCAAATCCTATGACTTCTTGAGGATTCTGGCAAATGAAGGTGTTGCATGAGGACCTTTCTTCTCTGATGGGTTATTTTGGAGATTGTGTGTAGCTTCTAGACTTGGGGCCCACAGCTCTGATGCATGAAGTGCAGAGGGAGGTTTGCCATTGTGGTACTTTAGAATTGAGCTCATCATCTGCCTCCCTCCTCCTTCTCTCCCTCACTCTCTCATTCTGTCCCCAGTTCAGGAACTGTGTGCTGTTAGAAGCCTTCCACCTTTATTAGGGATCATTAGAGCTTTACAAGCACCAGCATATCGGGTGGGGCCAGTCACAATAAACAGATTTATACTGGGTATAAATGAGACATCTATAACTGCTGGAGGTTAACACTTTCAAGGCCCCTGAGTGGCAGCCTGCATGCCCATGCTTTTTGGCCCTGTCTACCACAAGGTCAACATCTGCTGAACTGGGTTGATAGTGAAATCCAAGCAAGTCCTTGTTCAGCAAGGGTGGAAGCCCTCTAAACAACATCTCCTTTTTATGTGACATCAGTTTACACACTGGACACCAAGTTAGTGCTTCATTTATCTCTAGGTGTTTTATAGATGGAAATAGAAATGAACAGCCCATCCTCTTTGCTGTCTAGAATCCTACTGCCAGGTGAATTATAGGGTTTGCATCCCTACCTGCCAAAGAAAACCAAAAACAAATAAGCCTTATTCTTACCATGAAGAAGGCCCCTGGAGTTTGTAAACACCTACCTCACTGTGTGCTTTCTGGGTGGGAGAATTGTGGGTTATACTGACATCAAAGCCAAAGCTGGATTTCTTCAGCCAGGCCTGGCACATAGCAGATGCTCCACATATTTGTGGAATGAAGATATCTGTCAGAGAGCTTTCTGTCCCAAAGCATGATGCATAAATGCTCTATTTTGCAAGTTTAATCTCTTCCCTTTTCAAAAGACAGTGTCAACCAGCTTCACCCCTATTAACACTGTTTACCTAAAGTATACAGTTCACAAAATAATATCACCATTAATGCTACCAGGAAGTTTTCAAAGAATATAATATGACTTTCTCCCTAATGTTCCAGAAGCTTAATTTCCTCTAGTCTAGTTTGCTAGTTTAGTCAATCCATTTAGTTTCATTCTACTAGTTAGTTTAATGTTCTCCCAGTTAAGTTCCTTTTATAATCTGTTACCAGTAGCCCCAGGGCAAGAAGAGACTGAGAACTACTCTTTCTGAGTTTCCACTGAGTGGAAACCATCTGGAGAGACAGAAGCCAAAGTGCCTGGCTCTGGGCAGACATCAGTTCTCTGAGGGTGCTCCCTGAGCACTTGACTGGTGTTTCTGTTCTCCCAGCTGAAGGGAAACTAGTCATTATCCACCTTCCAAGGTCTTTGTACCCAACACCTGGTACTCCTTGGGGCCAGCATCCACAAGCCTGCTGGGTGATCAGTGGCTATCTGTCATGATGATGATGCTGATGATGCTGCTGATGGTGATGGTGATGAAGAGGCTGGGGTCTGGCCAGGCAAACCCACATAATGAGGCAGCTCTGACACTTGCCAGGCCTCAAAGGACCTTCTCTCTGGGTATCACCTCCCAGTAGGATATTGCTTCTGAATGGGTTGCAGTGGAAAATCTCTCTTTTCTAAGGCAATTTTATTAGCCCTTCAGTCACAATACAGATGTCTGTTTATAGGACCTTACTTTGTATGGACACCCAGTGGCTCAGTCTGCTGATAGCTTTATAGCCTTTCTCCCATTGCCCACTCCCACTAGGAGCATCACCATTCTCCTCAACAGCCAAGCCTAGGAGCCTTTGTTGCAGCCATATTATCCCTGCCTGCAAAGGCAGCCTCAGAAAAGACCAGACCCCAGGAGCCAGACTGCAGCAGGTCACTGTCTGTCCCCACAGTCTTTACACCTAACAACACCCATGGTTAAGCCTTCTTAATTTTGCCCCAGGTTTGTTTTTTTTGTTTGTTTGTTTGTTTTGTTTTGTTTTTTGCAGAAAAAGGCATTTAAGTTACTCAGGTTGCCATAATAAATCCCCATTAGATGACTTGACTCCTTACTTCTGAAATCAACCTAATGGACCCCCAAAATGGGTTCTAACACAACACATCACACTCACCCTTGATGGACCTCTCTGGTGCCTTCAGACATGAAATCACTCAAAACTGACAGTACTATTTCTCCAATTTTGATTGTATTTTAATCTCTCCTTTCTTTCTCCCATTCTTCCTCCTCAAAAAAATATTTGCCTCTCCTAACCACAGAAAAACCAGGAGTTTGAGAGGACAGATGTATACCACTGTAGCTTCTCCACCACTCAACTCCTCCAAGCCAAGTTGAGGGAGGTGGGAGCCCTCCATCAGATTTGAAGCATAGGTCATTCATTCCTAATTTGTTCATTCAACACATATTTGAGTGCCTGGCACAGGCTGGCCAAGGTGCTAAGGAGAAAACAGACAAGGTCCTGCCCTCATGGGGCCTACATTCCCCTGAAGGGTGCAGCCAAGGAACAAATCTATAAAATCAGTTCAAACTATTAGTGGGTCATGATGGGTGGCTCCACTTATCTAAAACTGATGTGGGGCTTATGGGGAAGGGGGGAAAGTGTCAAGTTCAAAATAACAGACTTGCTGAATGTCCCCTGAGAAAAGGCAGTGGAAATGACCTTGTCCTCTCTGAGCCTCAGCTATTCACTCTGCCAAGTGGGCATCTGTGACACATTGAGAAGCAGACAGTGGGAAATACTCACAAGGATGAAGACTGCTCAAATTCTCAAGGGCCTGGAGCAGCCATCTCCAGGCTGAAGTGATCATTGCAAGCTGCCTGATGTTTGCCTGCCAAATGCTGCAAGGACGAGGCGGGGCACCTCAGGTAGACCCAGTGGGAAGACACTCGAGGTTTCTGTTGTTCTTCTGCCTCCTCCCTGTGTGATGTTTTCAGGTGCACGGGGCACTTCTAGCTCCTGATCTCAGCCAAGATGTTTTTAGTGGAAGATTTTTTTTTTCTTGGTTACATTTGCTTTGATTTTTTTATAAGAAAACCAGTTTGTGGGCTTCCCTGAAGTGTCACTCAACTTTTTACTCCTTGAGTCAAGAATGTTTACCGTCCCCACGGGTCTGTCTGTGTTTCTTCTCTTATGAATTGGGCTCCTACCTAAGCCACCTTAGGATCTGGAATGGAAACTAGCCCAGTGTTTAAATTGCTTTCATCTCGCACCAGCTTTTTTTCCTCCTAGGCTCTCAGATTTTTAATCTCCTAAACTCTTTGCAAACATTAATCTTTTTCCTTAGAAGGAAATATTATTAAGAATTGGCAAAAAGTGCTGTTACAAAGGAGGAAACCGAGGCAGCAATGCGAATTCATTTGAAAGCTTTCATTTCTAGGGTTCCTGGGTTTCAAGCCAGGGAATTTGTTCACATTCTTCTAACCTCAGATGAGTGTCTCACAAGTTCACCAGACTGGATCATTTGTCTCGCTGCCTCTGCCCTCAAGAGAAGCAACTCGTGCTTGGAGTAGGGGGAGGTTAGAGTTATCAGCACACAGTAAAAGGCCATCAAGACTAGCCTAACCCCTGCCCCCCCTTCTCTCCCCTACACAAATTTGTGGTTTCGTGGGAAAGACAGCTGTCTGCACATAATTTATGGACATGGACATTTCCTTTTGGGAGAGTTTCTCCTTCACATGCTCTCTCCTGCCTGAGTTTAAATTCCCAGTTTCCAGACCCAATGGGGCTGGGCCACACTCTGCATGAGGTTAGGAACACAGGGGAAGAATGTGTGTGATAGAGCCCTGGCCAGTTGAGTAATGTTTACTCTGTTGGTGGCGGGGACGCTCACTTGTTGGCAGAGGTCCACCAGCCAGAGGAACATTCCTGCATTATCAGGGATGGGAGGTTGGCTTGAAATGTCAAGGGGGAAAGGCATCCCACCAGGTTCTGGGTGCAGCTGGCAGACTTCAGTGAAGGGAACCCCCAGGCTTCAGTGCCAAGGACCACTTGAGGACAATCTGAGCCCCCATATTGCAGGAGAGTCCGTACTTCCTCCTCTCTTCTTATAAAAGAACAATTCTGGATGTGAGATCCTGGCTGATGTTGCTCTTTGATTAGCCTAACATTTTGTCTCTCAGCAGAATCCAGAGCTTCTTTGATATTATTCATCATTCTAGCATCTGAGGAGAGGAAATCTGTAGGCCCATTTTACAGATTGGCTGACCCAGAATCATCACATCTTTGAGAGAGAGAGAACTGATTTAAAGTGTCAAGAGGTGTCTTGTTGATCTCTGGAATTGTGGAATAGGGATTGCAACCATTTTTCCAAGATCTTAGAGAATCATATATCTAGGGCTCTATGAGCTACAGTTATAAACCCTGAAGTACAGGTTTCTATGGTTAATGACACCTGAGCATCTGCTCCCTGGGGTCCTCCTGTAAGACAGTTGTGTCTGTCTTTGAATACATGTGCACAGTAGGTTCTATATAACCTAAAAATCACCATGCTTTGCTAAGGAAAACCACAGCACTGTTGGAAAAATAAAGTTTAAAGGCACAATTTTTGAAAACTTTATCAGTGACACATTTTAAAAAGATAAGAATCCAATAAAAACTTTAGCAGAGTTTTACACCTGATAGTTAAGAAGTACGTAAATGCTATGCAGCCATAAATATGTACTTGAGCTTGAAAAACTCCTGATGTTTGCTTAAGGAAATGGGTGTCAGAGACAGAGGGATGTCTGAAATCAGAAGAACACTGTTACTCTTTTTGGGGGGAGAGGGGGTGCTAGGGATTGAACCCAGGGCCTTGTGCATGTAAGGCAAGCACTCTACCAACTGAGCTATATCCCTAGCCCCATGTTGTTACTCTTGATGGTCATGAATGTAGCTTGTGGCAACATTCATCTCAGAGTGACTGAGATGGCTCGCAGATGTTCAGGATGTATGTGTGCGTGTGTGTGTTTGCACACGCATGCACACAAAGGTGGATTTGGTTTAGTCCTGCACGGCCCCATTCATCTGGATGCAAATTTCTGAATTTACTTGGTGTTTTTCGAATGAATTTCACGTGACTCTCAAAGTATTCCCTAAAACAACAATGGATTGAAACAGATTCACACTTTTAATACAATTGCTACATTAGAACTGATCATATTTTCTCCTGCTAGAAGCGATGCCCCTTGTTCTGGGACCTGGGTTCTCAAAGCAGCTGGGGTCTCATTCCTTCATTCAGTAGATAATCACAGTGCAGGTGCTGTGTGAGGCTGAGGATGAGGCAAGGAGTAAAAGCCATTCTCCTCCTTTAAGGAAAGGGGAATAAACACATCAGGGTTCAGGATAACACAGTCCTGGGGGACGAATCACCAGCACAAGTAAATACAAAGGATGGAGCAGACAATCACCAGGACCAATCAAGAAGGGCTTCCCAGAGAGCCGACAGTTAGTCCTCTCTAGGATGAGACGTGGAGAAGGGAAGAGCTTTTCAGGCAGAGCAAAGAGTGTAAGCAAAGCACAGAGGCAGGGCAGGCAGGGCTATTTGAAGCGGGGCCGGTGATCTCTCTTGGCTGTATGGGATGTGGCAAGAGATGATGCACATAAGACAAGTTGTGAAGTCCCGATTTCACCCGTTTTAGATTTCTAAGCAGAGCAGCGACTTGGTATGGTTTTGTTTTAGAAAGAAATCCCAGGCCATAGTGGGGTGAAGGACATCCTAGAGATGTGTACTGGCCCAGGAGGGCAATGCAGGGAAAGCTGGCTCTTTGGAACCACAGGCTTGGTCTGTGCTTTTGACACTTCTGATCAGTCATATTGGATAGAAACTGGACAATCTGGGTCTGTCCCCTATGCTATTAGGAATTTAGCAACCACCCAACCCCCATGGAGCTGAGGCTCAGGAATAGGGGAATGTGGATGACCTCAGCAGTGCCTCAGGAAAGTCTCTCTACTCCACCCAGGATGCCTTTTCATTCTGGACACACTTGCTGTGGTTCACTGGGGACATGGTCAATTAGAGGCTTGAGTGAGGGAATGAAGGGTGTAGGCCACCCTCTGGCATGGTCATTTTTCCTTCGGGTGCTCTGTGGCTGATTACCTGGCATTTTTGGCAAGTCAAGGCTGGTCCAGAGCCCTGTCATATCTTCAATTTCAGAGCTTGCCGTGGTGAAGGGAAGAGGCATTCCCCTTCTTAGCAACGTGCCTGCATGACAGGCACTCAGTAAGCTTTTGTGATCCCAGCATTCCAAAAAGTGTCTTAAAGACAATCTGACAGTAGGAGGATATGTTGTGTTTTTAGCAACAATTATATGCCAAGTATGGCCTGGGTGCTTTCACATCCATTAATTCTGTCTTCTTCCCAGTTGATCTCATGGGTGCATGTTGTTGACAGTAATGAAACTGAAGCTCAGGAAGGCTAAATAACCTTCCCAAGGTCACATAGCTATTACATGATGGAGCCAGGATTTAAACCCAGGTCACCTGGCTCCACTGTGCACTCCACTTTTATTCTCATTTCAAGTGTTCTTCTGAATTTGTGAAACTTTACTTGGCTTCTCCTTCCTGTAATGAGCACCTATTTCTATTACGTCACCCTAAGAAAAAGATGGCTGGCTGGGTGCAGCAGCACTTTCAGAGTCCAGTGAGGGTCCAAATCCCTGTAAGAGGAGCATCAGTAGAAAAGGATGCAGGTAGATCTGGAGTTGAGGAGCAGCCCCTCTACTGCCCCCACCACGTATCTCCCACCATACTGCAGTGACAGTGGCCCCCTCCCTGCAGTGGGCATTCCCTTGGCTTGTAGGTGAGGAAGCTGGAGCTTACCCACAGAACAAGTGGCAAAGCTGTGATCCACACAGGGATCCCCCTAACTCCCAGCCAAGACTCTATCCCTGAGCCAGAAATTTTCAAATGAAGGTTCAGAGGCACATCAGTCTCCCAGAGTCGCTCCCAGGTTGTGTAGCTTGTGTAACAAAATTCCACTGGGGAAGAAAAAGTATGTAGACTGAAGCAGCCTTGGCCGAGCTGCCTGGACTCTTAACAAATGGCTCTGGACTCTCTCCTGCCATGCTCCCTTCTAAAGAAGGCTTTTGTTTCCTCTAGATATCCTTGGTTAATTATTTTTAAATAAATAATTGTGTAGATGGTGGCAGGGGAGAAGCCTCACTCTGACCCATATTTGATCATGAGAGGACTGACCATTTTCCTTCAGCCAAATTAAATAGGCTAAATCCAGAGACTGTTTGACTTGAGACCAAATCGATGGCGGGGACAGGCTGGGAGGTGAACACACACCTGACTCCCAGCGTTATCACCATTCTCTCGGAAGCAGAGCATCTTGGGGAGGTAAATAGCTGGTCAGGGAGTCAGGAGAGAAACACAGTGAATTCCAGTTCCTCTGAGAGAAAAGGACAACAGGGCAGAGGCCAGGCCTCCTCCCAAGTTGCTTCCAGGGCAGGACATCAGTGGTTCTGCCTAAGCACGATCCTTGGGGGAGACAGTTGCATTCACTATTTAGAATCTGCCCCCATGTTGTCTAGAATTCTAGATTCTTAGGACAAATGTCAGGTCTATCCATTCTCTCCCCCCAGCATCCCTACCCCCAGTTGCCATGAATTGGAGATTAAGCTAGGAGCTGTAGAAATGTTATCTCTAATCCCAAAATATCCCTGTTCGTAGGGGTGGGGGGTGTTGTGGCTCAGTGGTAGAGCACTTGCCTAGCCTATGAAAGGCACTGGGTTCGATTCTCAGAACCACATGTAAAATAAAGAAAGAAAACAAAAGTCCATCAACATCTAAAAAATTTTATTTTAATAGTTCTGTTAAGGCAGTATTCTCTTCATTTTAGGAAAGGAAGCTAAGACACGGAGAGGGAAAGCAATGTTCCTATGATCACACACATGTGTGATTAAGAGCGAAGGCAAGATTTGAACCTGAGTTGGTCTAGTTCCAGAACCTACAGTCTTCCCACTGACCCTTCTTGCCAGAAAATCTGTCTTTTTATGGATTGGAAATCTTCAGTGTTCACGAGGTTCACATTTCTTTCTTTTTCTATCTATGACTCTTTGAACTGTTGGCAAATCCTGCTGGTAACTGGGTGGCCAGTGTAAGTGGAGAAAAAGGACCCAATTTAATCCAATGGGATGGAGTCGAAGGTGGTGAGTCCTTAGAGGACTGCAGACAGGTACAGAAGAAGACAGACAAGACTGGGCAGGGTCTGTTGATGTGGAGAGATAGAGGTCTTTCCTCTTTTAACTTCAGGGCTCCTGTTCTTAGGGGGGTAAAAAAGTGTAGTGCCCTGGACCAGAAGCCATTCCAGTGCCAAACTCACCCCCATAGCAGCCTTTGAATTGAAGGATGAGGGGGGAAAAAAACAATAGGAAAAGCCTGCAGAGCAAAGCATCAAGCCACTTCCTAGTCAAACAAGTTGCTCTAGAAGGTTAGAACCTGCTTTAGCATTTGTTTTTGTTTTTTTGCCCTAGTCCTCTTAAACTCTAGGTCAAAATAGCCTTGGGTCATATCCTTAGGAGGATCCAGGGAAAACTGGCTTGAGTCTCTTCTTAAGTTTTAGATCAAGGCTACTGGCTATGACAGTTTGCCAGAGGGGACTCAGTAGCCTCCCCTGGAAGGTGGGACTCTGCTTGGGGCAGGAGGCAGGGCAGGGTCAACAGCCACAGAATTTGTATACAGGGATGGTTCATCTTGGAACACTGGGCAAGGAAAAGGATGGCCTAAGAGTCGGCCCGCTTCTTCAAATGATTCCAAGCCTAAAGCATTTGGTCTCCCTCCCTTGCAAGACAGGACCCACTCCCTCCCAAACCTTTTCGTCAAATCGAAAACAAAATACAAAGTACATTGTCTAGGAGGGAGACATTGGAAGAGAGATGCCCTCAAGGACCCCCAACCTTGTCCTTGGCTATTTTATGGAGACTTCAAGCAGGACTTGCTTCTGCAAACTGGCCCTGGGTTCTTTGTTCTTCAGCTTCCTTCAGTTGCCTGGTCTCTGTCCAGCACTTGCCCGAGCAGACCTCCTTTTTGATTCCTAAGGAGGGTCAGAGCAGTGAGGGTTAGATACGCTTGACTCTCCCGTGGTTTCCTAAGCGTTCACCTCCTGCCCATGTGTGTTGCCTGCCTCACCTCTGCAGACACACCTTTCCCTGGGCCCTGGAAGTCAGACAAAGGGGACCCATCAAAGGAATGTGGGATCCAGGGCCAAAGACGACTAATTATAACCCCATCCATTCCCTGCTCTTCCTGTGTCCCCTGGTCTCTAGGTCTCAGCCAAAAAGTGGTAGACAGAGACCAATGCCTGAGCTGTGGCTCCTATAGAGGTCACTGGACAAGTGCCTCTTCTTTGCCAAATGGTCTACTTTGCAATTCCATATAGCCAAGAGACACCAGGAAAGCATTTCTAGAAGGTATATTGAAGAATAGAAGAAATATTCCAGCCAGGATGAGAAGGCTGATCTCAGCCTCCAAATCCAAACAAAACAAAAAAACCAAAAAACTATGCTAAAGCAATAACAAGCAGGATTCATTCAGTCTTTGATTCATTCAGCAGAAGTTTACAGATGGCTACCAAGTAGCAAGACTCTGGGTATACATCCTATTCTCATGGAGCTTACATTCTAGAATTAAAGTAGAGGCATGCTATTCTTGTTCCAAAGACAACTGGTAGGTGTGTGTGTGTGTGTGTGTGTGTGTGTGTGTACAGGAGAGGAAAAGGCATCTTGTCATCCACCCCTGAAAACAAGGGGAGCTGAGTCAGTATTCTGGGGCCCCTGGTGACACTAATGTTCCCTATTGGGTCTGTTGTTGTTTTGCAGGAGTACGCTACAGCCAGCAGGGAAGCAATGAGGTCACTTCCTCTTCAACAATCAGTCACCATGGCAACAGTGCCATGGTGACCAGCCAGTCAGTTTTACAGCAAGTCTCCCCAGCCAGCCTGGACCCCGGCCACAATCTCCTCTCACCTGATGGTAAAATGGTGAGTACACCTGGGCCATTGTAGCTCTGGAGCTGATAAGATAAGAGGCAAAACAAACACAACTTCTCACAAGGCCTGCCTCAAACAATGAACCATTGTAACCCCACAGGGGAAAATGGGGGCTGTCCAGAGCTGGAACGGAAAGGTAGAGCTGGTGACCTAGCCTTTGGCGGGTAGAAGAGGTGTTCGGTTTGAACCTAGCCAATAAATCTGACAGAGCTCTGCTCTCATTTTATTGATTGAATGCCTCATAAAGGAGCAAGCCGGGTGGGACGCTGTTTGTTTTGGGGCTGCCAATGACATTTGTGTTGATAAAATGTTCATTCATCCCTCCCCTCCAAGGCCTCCAAAGCCAGTGTTTTTAACCCAGAAAGCACCTCACTTTGAAACATGCCCTCTCTTTACCAACCTCCTTGGTACTGGTGAGAAGAATCATTGGCAAATCAGGATTTAGTGAATAGCAGGAGATGGAAGAAGTTTCTGGAACTGAGATTCTGAAGGACACGCATGTCGTGTCCATGAAGATGGAAGCACAAAATGGCAGGTGGGGTGGGGCGGTCACTTGGAGCAAGAAAGGCGGACTTTGAAGTTACAATTACCTGCATTTAGTTCCAGCACTTAATAGTGGCGTAGCCTTGGGCAGGTTAACTGAATTATACCTTCAGTCTCTTTTCCTCATCTATAAAATGGGGGCGATAGCAATAGGGTTGTTGTGGGGAGCATAACAACACGTGCAATATTTAGCAACAGCATTCAACACAGTCTAGATTTAATAAGTGGCAGTGTTTCTGTTATGTTAAGGTTGATGTTATTCTCATTAAATGAAATTTTCTATAACTAGACCCAGAGCCCCACACCCAGATGTAAGTTCAGCCAGCCTACTTGATAAAGGAATGGATAATTTGAATTTTTCAAGGTTCTAATCCTGTGGCAACACAGGGCAGGGGAGAGCAACTTGTGAGACAACAGAGGTATTTCGACACTAGTGAGAGTAGGAAGTGGAAAACTCTATTCTTTGGGTCATGCTCTGTGTTTCGGGGAGGGAGGAGCTGCAGGTTCCTGACTTCCCCGGGGGAGGTGGAGCTGCACACATTCCCGCAAGGCATCTGACCTGGAGGCCAGTGGGGGCCTGAATGGGGAGAGGGCAACAGGGAGCAGATGCCATTTTAGACCTTGACGTGGGTGCTGTGTAGGCAACACAGGAATAGTGAGTCACAGGTGACCAAGTCCCAGCTCCCTGGAGGAAAAACAAAGTGTAGTTTCTGGGGGAGAGCTGGCCCAGCCAACTCCAGTTTCAAGGGACCTGAGCTGGTCTCCCTGGTGAAGGGCAGTGGGGAGGGGATGGGATCCTTGCAAACCAAAAAAGGAAAGGACACCCAAGTGGGAGGCATTTTGCAGCTCTCTTGCCCTTCCCCCATCCCTTAAGAAAGATCCTTCTTCCTGAAGAACAATTCGTGTTGGCCACCTCATGAGAGACACGGGAAAGTCTTTATGATTTCTCAAGAGTCACGTCAAGACCCAAACAAATTAGAGTTAAGCATTACCCAGGCTTCCCTAGAGTTAAGCAACAGGTCTTCACTTTTCAGTGGATAAACTCTTCCAAGGCCCAGGCTGGGGATGCAGTTCTGGGGTATAGCGCTTGCTTGGTGGTGAGAAGCCTGGGGCTCCATCAATCCCCAGCGCCACCAAAAGAAAAAAAAAAAAAAACAAGTCTTGGCTCTTACAGCTTAAAAGTCCTTGGGGTTTCCCTTGGAGCTCTCCCACTCTCCACTCTTCCTTCTAAGAGTCCAGCTGCCTCGCCCAGGTCCAGGCTGCTCCAAATGCAGCCTGCAGACACTTTTTCTTCCCTTTCTGTTCCATGGTGCCCCACTGGGCAGTGTATTATTGGATTGATGATTGACTAAGATAGCGCTCCACACTGTTAGCAAACATCTGGAAGCTTGTTGGCAGGGACCAGATTTTCCCCTGTCTTCAGCACTCTGGCTCTTATGCTATGTCACTATCACTGGACACCCCAAATCAAGAGCCTGTTCCCTGTTAATATATAACAAGTCCATCACAGATCTTGGCCCACCAAAGCAAGAGTAGAATATGGTTTAAAAGGAACACAGGTAAGGGGACCCACATGTCCAAGTCTTGTCTCTCATGTACCAGCAGAAGGGTGGAAAAGTGCTTAACCTCAGTTTCTTCATCTGTTAAATGTGGGATAAAAGGGCCTACGTCATAGGGTTGGTGCAAAGATTGGTTACAGCTCTGTTCTAGGAATGACAGTTTCTGTGTGCTAACTTTCAATAGGACACGCCTTTCAAATCTGCCCCCAGGGATCGGTTTTAGAAATAATGTGATCTATTTGACTTTCTTTTGCATTGTTGGCCCCCCACACCTTCTTACCAAAATGATATGCACTGACAAAAAGCTGGCCAGGTTTAGGGTTGAAATCTGTGTGTGTTGAACTTAAAAAAAAAAAAGCATACACTGGATACTTTCACAGTATCAAGGCAATATGGCCCAAGGTTGAAAAGGTCAGGCCCGAGAGGCAGATTATCTACTTTCAACCCCATTCTACCCACTTGGGCACATTTCTTAACTTCTCTAAACCTCAATTCCTTGTCTACAAAATAGGGGTAATAATACCACCCACATAGGTGGTAGGCATGTGAAGAAATTGGCTCAGGGAAAGGACTGTCATTGGCAGCATTATATAACTCAGCTCTCCAAATTGTCATGTTAGGGTCACCATGATATCCTTGGCAGTTCTCTGGCTTCTCTCAGTCTTTGAGCAAATGAAAAGTAGTAGTCACCTTTTAGAGTAAGAAGAAGTAACTTGTCCAAGGTTACCCAAACAATAGTGAGTGGAAAGGATTCAAACTCCAGCAAAACTAGGTTTGAATTCTGGCTTCCTCTCTTACTTATCAGGTGACATAGAATTAGTCTCAACTCTTCTGAGGATCTGTTTCTTGATCTGTAAGGCAGGAACAATAATAATAATAATGCCTGGGTCACTATCTATTGAGAACAACAAGTGAAAGCAATTAACAAGCTCTAAAGCTATACATATTTAAATTGTTTTTAATCATTGGCATCCACTCATCTGTTGCACCATCTAAACCAAATGTTGAAATGGCAGTAAGATGACTGTCACTTCATTGACTTTCTCCAATGGACTATATTACCCAAGAGATTGAGTCTAAGAGCAGGTTACCAATTTTTTTTTTTTTTTTATGACTCTGACATTTTGAAAAACAAGTCCAGCAAACAGGCTGGTTCTCTCCTGTTTGATGTGGTTGGAATTCCTTCTTGGTCATGTGACTTCTAACTCATTTCTGGATGCTCATTTTAAAAACACAAACAAACCTGTTTGGGTTTTTTCATTCTTTTTTAAAATTAACCTTGGAAACTATGGATTTGACCAGAAGGGCAGGGCCAGAGATAGCGTCTTACCCGAGCACTGATTTGAGACCCATAATCTGAAGAGCTCTGGGTAGAAAAAGAAGGAAGAAGGGAAGCTAAATTGCTCAGACACATGATGTATCCTAACCCTAAAGCATCTCCCAGGGTTCCTGATACTCTTCACAACATCTGAGCTTGTTCAGAATGAGGGGAAACAGTCCTTTCCTAATAACAAATTTAGAAATTATTTTAAAACTATAAATAGCAAACTATCGTGAAAAAAGTGTGTGTGTTAAACTGATAACTCCATTCTAATTATAATTAATGGGAACATTAAAAACATATCTGATAACATCAGGATCAAAACAAGCACACCTATTACAGTTGTTTTTGATTAATACTTTTCAGGAAGTTCTAACCGACAGACATGTAGACGCGTTTGTTCTAGCAAGCAAGAGCCTCTGTTAACATTTTTTATTGCTTTTTTCTTTTTGTTGTTGTTGTTGTTGTTTTACTTGTAGATGAAACAATGCCTTTCTTTCTTTCTTTCTTTACTTATTTATTTATTTTTATATGGTGCTGAGGACTGAACCCAGTGCCTCACAGATGCTAGGCAAATGCTCTACCACTAGAGCTACAACCCCAGCCCTCTCTGTTAACATTTTGTGCTTGTGATGCAATTATACACTTGGAAAAAAAATATATGAGGGAAAAATATTGGTAGGAACAAGTAAAAGGATTCAATTAAGTGGCTGAGATTAAAGTAAACACCCAAGAATCAGAGTAGATTTTCCTTACTAATCTGTCATCAGAATATAATGGAGAAACAAAATGGGGAGCTTGCTTAGTAGCTTGTCATTACAATATTAGCCACTTGACAGGAGGGAAGGAAGAAAGGAAGGAAGAAAAAAATGTATAGTGAAGAGTTGGGAGGAGAAAAAAAACCCAGAATTATCCAATAATGTTTTAGCTCCCCCAATCCTTAGTAACAATTATGGGGGGAGGGGGAGGGGTGCCCCACATAACAGATAAGAACTTGGGCTTTAGGGTCAGACAGACCTGGGCTTGAATAAAAGGGGTGCACGTTTACTAGTTAGAGAATCTTAAGCAAAATAAATATCTACTCTGAATCTCGATTTTTCATCCATGAAATGGGCAGGACAGAAGTATCCTCCTGGGATTGTAGTGGGGTCTGTGAGTTAACCCATGAGCAGGACTCAGGGACAGTTTCCCTGTGCTCCTGCCTGGTTCCTAAATACTCTCTCCAGGAAACCCCAGGGCATTTCTTGAGCTATGTTTTTCATAGTTGTGTCTCTACACCCATAATGTAGAAGGCAGAAGGCAGAACAGAGGGTGCATACAAAATGACCTGGGGACACATAAGCAGGATTTCTGAAGCAAAGGTAACGTGCAAAGACGATCAACAAATGCAAGCCCCACTAGGGCAGCAGCCTTGCCGGTTTTACTTGCTGCCCTATTCTCAGCCCCTAGAGTATTTGTCCCACAGTAGGTGCTTCATACTCATTGAGTGAATGGATGAATTAGCGAGTTAGCTGTGCCAAGGAATTGCTAAGTCCTGTCATTCTGGAAACTGCCCTCGGTATTTCCAGTTGCACTCATGTTACTCTTGTTTATCCTCTCCAGCAGATAGCAGTCTCAGGAGGAGGTTTGCCCCCCGTCAGTACCTTGACGAACATCCACAGCCTGTCCCACCACAATCCCCAGCAATCTCAAAACCTCATCATGACCCCCCTGTCCGGAGTCATGGCCATTGCACAAAGTAAGTTCTCTTCTTGGTCAGAACACTTGGGGCCAGGGAGAAGAAAAATGGGAAGCAAATCAACATGATTTTTAAAAAGGACCATAGGCACTCCGCTTTGTATCTAACTTCTTTAGTTCCTTTTCTCTCTCCTTAACAATATTCATATTGTTTAGTTCAAAGCGAGAGGAAAATTTTGGAATGGATTTGAATCCTGATCACTAGCTGGACGGCACAGGTCAAATCATTGCACTTTATGAGGTTCAATTTCCTCATCTATAAAGTGAGTTGTTGAAGCCATCAAATGGCAGTGAATGCAGACATGCTTGTAAATCTATAAAGCATGAATATGTATAATGTCACAGCTTATGTATGTGGCATATTTTTCAGGCAGTTCTTTGTGTTGGTGAGGATGGAGCAAGACATGTTGGGTTTCCTTCTGAATAGGAAATTTTATGTGGAGCCAAGACCTCTTTATAACTAAAGGTGAAAATACATGGGGAGGATCCAGAGGGACACTGTCACAGTGTGTCTGAGCTTTGGAAACTTTAAGGAGAAATAGGTAATTTAGGCACATGCCTAAAGACAGAGAAATGTACCAGTTCCTTTCGGCACCAGGAGGCTCCCGTTCCAATACAGGCTGCTTCCCATCACAGACCGGCCATTCCAGCCCATAGGAAGCCAGAAGCAGGCTGTGGCTGTGGATATCTCTGAAGAGTTTTCATGTTGACAAGTGTTCTGTGTATTCGTAGACTCACTGGGACAACTCAGGGCAAGTCACTGATTCTCAAAACCACCATGGTGACCCTCAGAAGTATTCTGAGATGACTCAGGAGAGATCTAAGGGTGACACATTGGTCATCTTTTACTTCACTCTGTATTGCCCTGTGTCCTCTTGGCCATTCTTGTGTCTATTGTCCGTGTGAACCACCTCTTTGTTTGCTTCCTGAATTTTTCTTTCCTTCCCTCATCTCTCCCTAAACTGGCTCTCAGATTTTAGGATCACTCGGAACTGGGATCACTTCCTAAGGGAATGACTTACGTGTCATTTGAGGGCAGAACAGGGCTGGGCCCACTGGAGGCACATAGATTTATTGACTGAGTTTGACTGCTGGGAAATTAACACATTCTGCATTGATTTATGCAGAAGGAGAATGGGAATGGAGAAGCCTTTAGAAAACTTGCAAACTAAAAAATTATTTAAAATTTACTCTCTTTTCACAAACCCTCTGGTATGTGTGTGGACAATGATAACCTAACTAATAGCAGGGTTTGGATTGAGAATGAGATAGGATACCTGAAACCAGCTTGCTTGCCCTCTAAAAGATTAAACTAAAAAAACCCATGGGTAAGATAGGCACTTCCATACTTCTATAACCAAAATAATACACCAGTGTTCCACTTGCCTTCCTTCTTCCCATGTCAGGCTTTGGCTGACATACACAGTTGTATATATTATTTTGGGTACAATCTGAACTAAAGTTTTCTATAGAGCCATTGCATATTTTTCAATTTTGTTCTTCTAAATCTCCTCTGCCATACTTCTCTGTCTTCCCACAGTGGCCTCTGATAGCAGGTGGGCAGCACTGGAAGGTACATTAGATGGGTGGGTGTGCATGTGTACTTGGGGCACTCAGTGTGAAGAATGGCGAGGATCAGCTGCAGACTTCTGCAGAGACACAATGGTCCCACCCCAAGGAGTATCAGATGAAGAGCCAGTTGCAGAAATTCTCATTGAGCCAAGACTCAAATGTTGTTGCGTATGGAGGCTGTGTCTGGGGATAAGAGGACTCAGGATACAGGATCTGTCCATGCCAACTCCTCATTCTCTATTCGTCCACTGGACTGCTTCCAGCAGAAGCTGCTTAAGCAGGAATCTGTGCCCAGAAAATGGATGAAAATATCAAGAGTCACACTGCAGGAACTAGAATGACATCAGAGGCTCTCCATCCTGGAACTAAGGCACATCAGGATCGCAGACTCTGTGGAAAATAAGATTCCTAGGCCCCACCTCTGAAGGTTCTGAGTCATTAAGCTTGGGCAGGGCTCAGGAATGTATATTTCTTTTTTTTTCCCCGTTTTTTTTTTTCCTTTTGCAGTTCTGGCGGGGGGGGGGGCGCCTCACACATGCTAAGCAAGTGCTGTACCATTGACCTACTTCTCCAACTCCTGGAAGGTATATTTCTTAAAAGAGTGCCCCCAAAAGGCTCTGAAGCTCAGGAAAGTTTTAGAACTATGCCCTCAAATATCAACCATAGTAAACAGATGAATTTGCTTTTTCTGGCCAGAGATTTCCTCCCACAAGAGCAGTGACCATGGACTCCTGGAAAAATAGCCAATCTGTGGGGCTTCCTAGGAGACTGAGACCACAAGTAGGGGGTGGCATAGTGAAAAAAGATATCAGAGTTTCAGGTGATAGGCTGGCTTGGGGAGAAACCGACCCCTCCCCAGTCAATTGGAGATGGTGCTATTCTGATGATGATCAGAGGGTCCTACCCCCACCTCCACCCAGGAGAGTCAAGAGGAAGATTACTCCCCCTTCCTTTCTGTTCAGGGGTCTTAGCTTTTAGGTTTCTGATAACAATATCAGCTAAAGCTCTGTGAGTAAGCAATTGTTGAGGACTTTGTGCTATCTCCACGGAGGACTTCCCACAAGGCTACTTATGAAACCATCTCTGATTCAGGAAAGGCTCTCTAGGTGTCCTTCCTGAATCTAGATCTTGTTTCTGGATTTCTTTCTTCAATCCCATTCTTCCCCTTACTTCGATGAAAGCATGAACAAAGGAACTTTAATCCAAGAAAAAGGTTTGTGTGTCTTCTCTTGTCCCCACTCCAGCCCTGCGTCAGGTGTCTTCCCCAGAGTCCTGCCCAGGGAGTAAGCTACAGAGTGCATACCAGGGGACCTAGTCCTACTCCAGGTCCTAAAAGAGGTCTCAGGATATAGATACAATCCCAAGCCACAGAGGCCCTCATACCCCCAGAACAGAAAGATGGCAAGATCCACTGCCACTGTGAGGGCTGACCTTTGACTTACTACTTCCTCCTTCCCAAACCTGGAACTTTTGATACCACAAGCCCTGTGCAGACAGTTATGATATACTTATTTCATAGACCCACTGAGTTCCAGTGCTTTCCTCCGGCTCTGCTATAATCAAGAGAGTTGTCACTTGACTTCCCTCTGGGTCTTTGCATAGTCTGCTATATAGGGTCTTCAGACCTTTATTTTGTTTTGAATCAAAATGTGGGTCCCTACACACCACTGCCCTCTACTGGAAAGACAAATCTGGGCGATAATCCATGACCTAGAATGAACACCTATAACTCTGCCAAGGGCACCAAGACAAGCATTTTTTTCACAGTCCAGCGTGGGTGGGAGCAGGCAAGTAGAGTCAGCTTTCCCGGGTTTCTGGTAACCTCAAGGGAGCTGAGTTGGGGAGTTTCACAGGATTTTGGGAGTTTCTCCAGCTCCAGTCAGATTGTTTTCATGAATGTCTTCATTCCACAACCCACTGTGGAATTTGAACAAGGAAAATCATCTCTCCAAGTCTCAGCTTCCTTGTCTACAAAGTCGCCTCCCATGCAGTCTCTTACCTAACAGGCTCATCCTGCATACATTGAGCAGGAGTTCTGTCAATGATGGTTGTCATGTGGTCACCTCTTCTCATCCCTGAAGCCATCTCTGACCTTTCTCTCTTGCCCCCACAGGCCTCAACACCTCCCAAGCACAGAGCGTCCCAGTCATCAACAGTGTGGCCAGCAGCCTGGCAGCCCTGCAGCCCGTCCAGTTCTCCCAGCAGCTGCACAGCCCTCACCAGCAGCCCCTCATGCAACAGAGCCCCGGCAGCCACATGGCCCAGCAACCTTTTATGGCTGCTGTGACTCAGCTGCAGAACTCACACAGTAAGGACACAAGAGTGATGGGGGAGGAGGCACCCCGATCACTTTCCTCTTTGGGTGGTGACTTTCTTGGAAGGTTATTGGCTTGGTCACTTTTCCTTACCCATAATCAATCAAAATGATTTATCAAGCACAACTCTTTGTCATGTCTTGCTCTTCCTTTTTTAGTCCTCTTACCTACCCACAAGATTCCCAGGGGCAGGTGTGTGAAGAACAGCTTAGGCCTCCATGTAAAGGGGAGTTGGAGATGGGATGTGGAACACACAGCACAATTTCTCATTCCAGTACCTGTGGGAAAGGTACCACTGATCAGCTGTGACACTTTCCCAGGGAGGCTCAACTTAGGCTCTTCAATCCAAGATTCCAAGCAGCCATTACCAAATAATTCGAGGAAGCATATAATGTGTATCTTGTTTGTCTCTCTGAAATAAAAGAATCTTCTGGAGTCCCTACACTCTCAATTTATAGGCCCTAGATATTTCTAATCAAAAAAACACAAACATAGGTGGAAACTATTACCTGCACACCAACCCAAATGAGTGTCAGAGTTTATACCCTTCACACAGAGGAGACCCCACATCCAGTTTCTATACCTCCCCTAAGTTTGCCTATCTCTGTCTTGCATCCTAAGACAGACTTTCAGGCCTCCAGGCCTCTGGCCAGGTCTGCCTATGGCTCCTGGACTCTGAGTTTGGGAGGAGTCATGAAAGAATGGATGGTGTCCCTGCTTCAGAAATACCAGGAAAGTGTCCAGTGTAGACTCATCCTAAGTCAGACAGACCTGGATTTGAATCCTGGCTCTGACTCTTAACAGCTGTGCAGCAACTGGCAGATTACTTACCTATGCCGATTCTGTTTCTCCCTGGATAAAATGGGAATAGTATGCTTTATAGCGTGGTTATGCAAATTAAATAAAAATAGGGATGAATTGCATAAAGAGTCTACTAAGCATAAAGAGTATTAGAACTGCAAGTGATTTCTTACTAAGGGGCTCTCAGAGGGCAAGGATGGAAAAGGGGATTTGAGTTTCTCCCCTGGAAACTCCTGAACAAAGCTGTAGGTCTGAAAGAGAACAGCCAAGTTCAGCCTTCTATCCTCAGGGCTCAGTCCCTACTCGGCCGGCAGAGCTGGTTTCTGGGCACCATCTCACATTCCAATCACATATTCGTGACTTCTAAAAATCTGCCACATCCTGTAGCAGAGTCTCAGACCACAAGTGGCTCACTTCTCTCCCCCAGAGCTAGGTGATATGCTCCTTCTTTGCTCCTACCCCCTTCCTTGTCTGGGCAGGCTCCTTTCATGGCCAAGCCTGGGACAGTCAGAGTGGTCATCGGTGACCTGTGGGTTGCTGAGGCCCAGCAGGCCTGGCTAGCCACAAAGAGAGAACACAACAACCTCCCTGCATAAGAAGGGCAAATTGAGGCAGCATGTGACCTTCACTCCCATTCCCCACTGGAGGACTCCTTGGTAGGCTCTGTGTTCTGACAACAGGCTTGTCCCTCCCTTATAGCCAAGCATCCGCATGTTTTCATTAGTTGATCATGTGACCTGGAATTTATTCTTTTTTAAAAACTTGTATTTGTTATTTTTAGATATTCATGACAGTAGAGTGTATTTTGACATATTATACCGACAGGGAGTATAACTTATTCTAACTAGTATCCCATTCTTGCAGTTGTATGTGGTATAGTTTTACTGGTCGTGTGTTCCTATATGAACATATAGAAAGTTATGTCTGATTCATTCTACTGTCTTTCCTATTCTCATCCTCCCTCCCTTCCCTTCATCCCCCTTTGTCTAATCCAATGAACTTCTATTCTTCCCTCTCCCCTAGATTATTCTTATTGATAACTAACCTGAATCAAAATGTTCCAGATGTGGTAGACAAGTACTGGTAAAACAGAACGTTGAGTCACATGCTCCTGAAAGATTTATTTGAATCTGGTCTCCTTTGGTTTATCCTTTCTATGTCTATGATGTCATAAGGCTATGACATCATTTCAGTGCCAACTAGAATAGCCCAGAATAATACAATTAATTGTACATGTGTCTAAATGCAGTTGTCAATCAGTCTACAACTCTGGCAGAAGACCTGGTGTTTTGAGTCATGGCTGAAAGAACAAACCTGTGCTTGGCCGTGTACTTCATGTTGGCTGGCTACTTAGAATTTTTTTTCTTTTTTGAGAACTGAGCTACATTTCCCACTGAGCTACATTGCCAGGCCTTTTTATTATTTTATTTTGAGACAGAGTTTCACTGAGTTGCTGAGGCTGGACTCAAACTTGTGATCCTCCTGCCAATGTACCTGGCTAGAACATTTTTTGACTTAAAATCTTAGTTGTGCCACAAATAATTAAGGATCACTTGCTGATAGCCAGGCACCTATTATTTTATCGAAAGTCAGAGGAACAGAAGTGTTCCAAAGTACTACTGTATACAAGACACTGTGCAAGGCTGTTCATGATATCTCCTCACCTACAATAGCTATCAGCACCATTTTACAGGTGAGGAAACTGAGGTTATATAACTCAATGAAGGAGCCAGGTCTTTGCCACATTGCATTCTTTCCAAACATAACCATAACCCTCTTTTATCTGCCCAGGGAAACAGGAGCTATACCATGGAATGTGGAAGTCTGTAGCTGCATATGTAACTACATCTACACTTTGATTTTGTTTTCCCTCTCTCTGCAGTGTATGCACACAAGCAGGAGCCCCCCCAGTATTCCCACACCTCCCGGTTTCCATCTGCGATGGTGGTCACAGACACCAGCAGCATCAGTACACTCACCAACATGTCTTCCAGTAAACAGGTAATGCCTGCGGGATGGGGCAGGCATGGGGCGGTGCGGATTCAGCCACTTCCGAGGCTCCTTTAGTTACTTGCTAAAAGAATTTCTGAGGTCACAGGCCAAAGGGGCTTATGCTCCCCCAGCATCCCTAACAAGAGCACTAAATGAGGACTGAAGTTTGCCAGGTCACTGGAGCCTGAATCACACAGAGCCATTAGGCGTTGAGATTGAGCACTCTGCAATGGAATGGCAGAGGGTCATAGAAAAGGTGTTTCCATGCAGGACTCGGGAGATGGTCAGATCATTTGTTGAGTTTCTTACTTTGCAAAAGTGGTCAGTGGGGAAGGTGTGTGGTGCATCAGGAATCCTGAAGCTCATCCCCCCAGGCCAGGATCCACGTTAGACACAGACACTGGAAGCTCCAGGGAATGACCCGATTCTGCCATCCCATGGAGACTCCCCCAGTAGACAGTGTGGCCATTTCAGGGGTCTGCATTCAGTTGGTGTTTTATTGAGAAACCTAGAATCTACTTCCTGGTGTGCTAAAAGTGGGGAATCCAGAGGCTTAGTCACTGCTCCAGTTGATGAGTAATTGCCACTTCCCCACAGAGGAGACGACTAGTAAAGACAAGCAACCAACAGCAAGGCTCATGGCTGCAGCTCAGATATCTGGACTGCAGCAGGGCCCTGTGGGTTAAAAAACAAGACGCCATGTCTGCACACAGATGATGAGTCCAGAGTAACACAATAAGGCCTTTTAGTACCTGGGGTCTGAGAAGTGTGGGAACTGTTTGGCCTTTATTGATTACTAGATAAGGAGGCGACAACCTTGAACTTCATGTCAGAGGGCTCTGCAGGATTGTCTAGTTGATGGTCTTTTTCCATCTGAGCCCTGCAAATCATACCTCATCCACTACCTTGTGCTTCTGAGATTCTTTCATGGGCTCAGCAGTCCTTGCTCTTTACAGTGCCCCCATCTTCTAGGCCTAGAGTGAAGTGGAGCAGGTGGGTTCTATTTCTCATTCTGCCATTAACTACTCCTGTGAACTTGACCTCCCTGAGCCTTCAGTCTTCATCTTTAAAATGATGATGATTGTAACATCCTCTTGTTCCAAGGATTCAGTGAGGTCTCGTAGATTAAGTGCCTTGCACATCTTAAGTGCTGAAATAGACACATGACCTGGGCAGCTGGGCTCTGGCATTGGGGGTGGAGGGAGAGGGGTGTGGGACCTGCTTTGCCACTCTTCTCTCACCCAATAGAAGATGAAAGGACAACCCCCACCCCACCCCGTTGCCCTGCCCTTCGACTCCCGTGCAATTTCCCACTCTTTGTAGTGAGCAGGGAAAACATTTATCTGTGCTCACAAATCTCAATCAGGAGGGCAGCCAGGCACAGCAGCCCTCCTTGGGAATACCTTCCCCTTTGAAAGGTTTATCAATCCATCTGCCACTTGGTCAGCCCTAGACAGGACCGTGATTAATTATTCCTGTCTTTCCCAAGTTGACTTTGATGCTTGCTTGTTGAAACGAGTCCTATGAATCCAGGAAATGGTCTCTTAATCAGAATGCTTTAAGATGCTCCCCAACATGCTGCTACCAGCGCCCAAGTGGCTTCTCTCCTCTATTGGACACAGTAGCCAGCCAACCTTGACATTGTGTGAACCGCCTGTTAATGTACTATGAACTTGTCTCTGCATCCTCAGATAGTTCAGGAGTCTGGCAAGAGACTCGTTTTGCAATTATGAAGATGATTATTATACTCAGTAAGGAGGAAAAAAACCCTCATGTAGAACTTTATAGTTTATATTTCTCATGACCACCATATCATCATTTTCTTTTTATTGCAATCTAAGTACAAAGAAACCAAAGCTCAGAGACAGAGTGTGACCTGCCCAAGGTCACACACAGATTGTAAATTCTAGAGCATGACCTCTGGACTTTGGTCTTTGACTCCAAATCCTGGACTCCTTCCATTTAAACAACATTTGCCTTCCAATACTCATCTTTTTATTTATTTATTTTTTTTGTTGAACCCAGTGCAGCTCTTCCACTGAGCCATATCCCTAGCCCTTTTAATGTTCTATTTTGAAACAGGGTTTCTCCAAGATGCTTAATGGGGGCTTGCTAAATTGCTGAGACTGGCCTCGAACTTGCAATCCTCCTTCCTCAGCCTCCCAAGTCATTGGGATTACAGGTGTGTGCCACCACACCCAACCCAATATCCCTCTAAAATTCCCATGGTAATTGTTACTTGTTCTGTTGTCTGTGGTGGTAAGGAACCAAAGTAAAAAATTAAGCTAAGTTCCAATCAGATAAATTTCTTCTTTCAAACCAAAGGACAAGGAAGAATAGAAAAGCAGAATGAAATAAAATGAGGTTCAAGTGCTATCTCCGGACAGCACAAAATATCCAAGGTGAAGACAGTTTTTACAAACTCTGTTCCTAGGGCAAAAAGTCACAAGTGAGTTGCCAAAGAGTCCTGGTAGCAATTTTTCTTTTTTTTTAAACTATTTTTTTTCCAAGAGGGATTTTAAAACCATTGCTAAGTGTCAGGAGGCATATGAGGTGAGGGGAGAGAAGTTTTTCTTGTTAAAAATGTGTTGGGAGAACTTCTGGATTAAACATAGTTAAACACCTCAGGCAGGGCTTCTTGGAACATTTCACTTGAGTGTAGAAGTGGGTCATTAGTGTGCACTGTGCTCAGGTCACAGGGACACACTCTGGGCAATGCTATTTTAGAGGCATGTGCAGTGGTAGGAAAAGCTGAGAGACCTAAGTCTGCTATGTGACCTTGGGCAGTTAATTGCCCAGTGTAAGACTCAATTTCCTCATGTATAAATGGGAGGAAATCCTATTCCCATCTCACAAAATATTCAAAGTGGAGCTCCTTCCCAATTCCTCTCCTGTCTGAGATCCTTTCTGAAGACTGGTGTCTTCCCTTGTGCCGATGCCTTCAATATTGCACTCAGTGCCTGGTCTACGTGGTCAGAGGAGTTCTGACAGTAACCCAGATCCTGGACCTGAGCTCCTGATCCCTGTTTCCCATTCTGCTGACACACAGGTCCCCTCTCCACCAGCTCCTGGAAAAACAGCAAGTAGTCCAAGGACTACTCAAAGCACCCAAGCCCTTTGTGTTCACCTAACTGCCTGGGCTAAAGTAGATATTCAGTAAATATGGATGGATGATGGATGATGGATGGATGGATGGATGGATGGATGGGTGGGTGGATGGGTGGATGGATGGGTGGATGGATTCTGAATTAGTATATTTTGAATACCTTCCACTTTCTAAGCATCCCTCCAGGCACTTTTCTATCTTACCTTGTCTGGCTAACCCCCTACTCATCCTGCAGAGTAAATATTTGTATGCCTGATTTACAGAGCAGAAAATTGAGATTCTGAGATGGGGAGGGTTCTGGACAAGTTTACACAGATGATAAATTCCAGAGTTGGACTTCTCATTCCAAATCCATTAACAACATTCACTTTCCAATGTCCATTTTTAAGCACCCATACTCAAGACCCAAGATTATGCAAGTATAAGGCTAAAACCAATCTGTGAACTTTTGTCTGTCTGACCCCAGAACTTCCTGTTGTGAAGACAGGCATGCCTCAGGGGCCTTGGGGATCACGTTTCAGGAACCCCAGGCTGGCACTTTCTTCTGCCAAGAATCCTTCTGCAGCTACTGCCATCTGTCCTTCCCAGAGCATATGTCTCCCCCTCCTCCTCAAGTCGTGGGTGCTGGCAAGTTGCTTTCTGAGTGGGTTTGTGCCTGAGCTCTTGCATAACAATGCCCCACTGGTCTGGAAATAAGACCGCAGCAAGCACTGACCTTGGTTAGGACAAGTGTGGGCAGGCTGTAAGCCGACTCTTGTTTCCACAACTTTCTCTACCCCACTGCTTCACTTCCTACTTTATAGGGAGGGCAAGAGAGGCCCCCAGAGCAGTCACTAGTCAGGGGTGCTGACAAGAAAGAGGTGGGCAGCCTCACCATAAAACCTCTGTGGCTGTACCCTCTCTCCCAACTCTCTTCACTGCGGGCGGGGCGGGGCACAATGGTCTGAGGGCTAGGCACCAGCCCCAGAGTTAAGCAGATCCAGGCTCCAAATTCTATCACTTTCTACTTGTGTGACCTCAGGGAAATGGGTTAGCCTCTCCGAACCTCACCTATAAAATGAAGGGAATGACACCTCTCTCATGGGATCATTGAAAGGACTGGTTGTAAGAGGACTTGTAACACATGTCACTTGGTGCCTGGCCCAAAGGAAACAGCCAGTTCATGGAAGCTGGGTCACACTCGGATTCCCGACATGGTGACCCTGAGGATTTCCAGAGCTTGGGAAGGAGGTTTTTAAATGACAAAGGGCATTTTTGTCCCTGTTGCCACATGGAAGATAGAAGGAGATGGTCTTATATAATCGTTAGGAGCACGAGCTTGGCTGTCGTGAGAATCTGGGCACAGGTACTTACAATCTCTTTGGGCTGTACCTCTGTAAAATTGGAATTATAGTTTTTACTTTCAATTAATAGAGCAACACTTATAAGTTAATAATGATAGAAGTGGGTTATCTGTGTTAGCCTTCTCTCCTTCCTCGCCCTCCATTCTCTCTAGAGCCCACTGCAGACTGGCTTTTGACCCCATGTTCCCCTGTGTACTGCGCGCTCACACTGCTATGTTGCTAATTCCAGCAGTTACTTTTCAATACCTTTGACACAGCTGTTCACTGCCCTCCTTTTCCCTGGATTTTAGGGTGCCATCTTTCTGGTTCTCCTCCTACAGCCCCTTCTCATCTCCTTAACTAGCAACTCATGTGTTGGAGAGAACAGGGCTCTTTCTTCAGCCTTTTCTTGTCTATACCCACACCTGAGTGTCCTCCAATCCCATAACTTTGGATCAAGTGCACACACTGACAGTTCCTTAATTCAGTTCTGCCCACAGAGGGCCTCTTGACAAATGCAATACCTTTGACAGGGACATGAACATGCCAAATATATCTGATATGCCTCTCAAACTGAACATACCTAAAATAGGAACTCTCCATTTTACCCCTATTGGTCCCCACCCAAATTTCTTCCTCCTTGGGCTTCTCCATTTCCAAAAATTGTACCATTTGTTTACGTAAGATACCTGAGAATACTGTTGATTCTTTTCTCTATGCCACACATCTGGTCCATCAACAAGTGTTGCTGGGAATCCTTCAGAATGCATCCTAAATCTGGCCACTTCCCACCATTCCCATTGGTACAATTCTAGCCCTAGTTCAGGCACTCCTTGTCTCCAACTAATCCCCTTAGAGGCCCCATCAGTAGCCAGAGTGATCTCTCTCTTTTTGGGGGGGTGAGGAGGGTACCATGGATTGAACTCAGAGGCACTCAACCGTGCTTATTTTCCTACAAAGTACTTATCTCCATTTAAAGTTGATTATATAGGAAGATATGTATTTACATTTACTTGTTTGTCATTCAAAACTCCCATTAGAACAGAAACTCTGTGAGGTTGTGGGTAGACCTTGTCCACAGCTGCATCGCCTTACCCCTAAAAGTGCAAGTCCATGGCGGGCACCCAACAATGTGTCCAGTGAATGAATGGCAAGCACCTACTTCAGAGGGTTGATGGGAGAACTACTTTGCAATGTTGGGAATCAAGCCTAGGGCTCAATCATGCTGGACTAGTATTCTACCCTTGGGCAACACCCCCAGCCCACGATGGAAGAAATAATTGCAAGAATGTGTATGAAGCCCTGAGTGTGGCTCCCGGCACAAGGAAGGACCACAGTCTGTGTAGCTGTTACCATCATGCAATGAACCTTCTCAAGATGAGGGCCACTGCTACCCCATCCCAGATGGATAGTCACTCAGGGATCTTATGGGGAGGCTCCTGGGGGGCTGGGTATGCTGGGCCTCTAGTACTAAGGGACCACAGTGCACCCCTTATCAGATGTTTGTGTTTAGACTCTGAAGGGGGCAAATAACTCTAGTTCCTTTGACAACATTTAGGGCTCTGCCACCATTTTATTATTTGAGCAAACATTTGATAGCTGGGAAGCCCATCCCTAATGACAGGTCATAGAATCTCACTGGCGTCTCCTTATCTGCCCTTCTTGTTTGCTCTTCTATTGAAACCTGCAGGGTCACAAGCCATTTTCCCTCTCCTCTACCTGAAATCTGAAATTTGGAAAAAGGCTGATAGTGGGAAGTAAAGAAACTCAAGAGTGGGGGTGGGCAGAGGGAGAAAGAGAAGACAAAGGGTATGAAGAGAACCCTGGCCACGCCCTCAAGAATGTAGGAGGGACAGAAACCTGTCTCCTTACATGAATGCACAACTCAGGCCCACTCTAAGAGCCCTCAAGAGCAGCATGGAGAGAAGCCCCCTGTGCAGGATTGTGCCAAGCACCATTTAGAGGACTTCAGCTATATCAACCCATCCAAACCCACCACAGCCTTCATTTATATGGGAAGAAATTGAGGCAGAGAGGGAGTAACTTGGCCAAAGCACAGCATAAGTAAATAAAAGACTCCTAGTCCCATAAAGATCTCACACCGGGACTGGGGGTATAGCTCAGTTGGTAGAGTGCTTGCCTTGCATGCAAAGGCCCTGGGTTCAATCCCCAGCACACACACACACACACACACACACAAAATCTCACATTGGGAGATCATCCCAAACCCATTTGAGTCTCTGCACACTCTCCTATTTTCATAATCATTAGCTCTCTTTAAGCCTTGTTTTTCTAATCTGTAAAGTAGACAAAAATGGTAACCCCATATGGGGTTGTGGTTAGGAACACTGATTTATGAGATAATAATGGAATGATAGGCCTCTGGTAGTTGTGGTAGATATGTGTGTGTGTGTGTGTGTATGCACATGTGCGCTGTGGGCAGGGAGTCTTGAGAGAATAAGCCACTAAGCCAAAAGGCAGAACCCTGGATGCCAATAAAAGTGAAAGAGGAGGAAGAAATAGAAAAGGAAAAGGAGAGGAGGATGTTGCCAAACAGTTTAATTAAAAGAGGTCCAGTGCTCTGGAAGGGGGAGCTGCCCCACACAGGTGGAGTAACTCCTCTCAGAGGGCTGCTCCAACCATTCTGGGGTCTCCTTTTCCAGCCCCCAAGAAGCATAGCATCAGAGGCTTCATCCCTTGAATCCTTTCCCTAGTCCTTCAAGTTTCTTGTCCTAATAGTAACAAATCTTGAGAAAGCACTTTGCAATTTCTAAAGTTCCTTCCTGGATGGAAAGTTTGAGTAAGGGGTCATTTTCTCACATGTCTTATGGCCTCGCTGCTCCACGTAGATCAGCGCATGGGAACAGCCTGGGAAATTCTTAGAAATGCAGATTCCTAGGCCCACCCGGTCTGAGAATCAGAATAGAACCAGAGTCTATGTTCTAATGGGCTTTCTGTACTGGTAGGGCCATTAAAGTTTGAGAAGCAGTGATCTAGGGCACCCCTGTGCTTAGAGATCTTAGGAAGAAACACTTCCATAAGAGGCAACCCACCCAATTGCCTTTGCCACTGGCCTGAGTGCTGTATAAATACCACTCTCACAAAAAGAGGAGCTCAATTTCAGGGTTAAGGTCAGCATGTTAGGACTATTACAAGGTCCCCAGCAATTTACTTCTCTCCACTGAAGTGGCCAGAAAAGCCAGCTCCAAGGAAGTGTGCTTCAGAACCAACATGTAGAACTGCCTAGCCCTAGATGCCCAGTCCCCCACCCCCAGCTCTCTCCAGCTAAGCCAGGTGTCAGCTCCCTTGGAGAAGCCAAACTAATGTCCCTGCCTAATGCACACAGCTGAGCTCTCTCTCCTCTCTCTCTGCAGTGTCCACTGCAAGCCTGGTGATGCCCACATATCACTTACTTGGTGCACAGCAACAAGGACTCTGTTTTCTACACCGTCACCCTTTGGGCAGCTGTCATGGAAAAGCCCAGTGACCTGACAAGCACCTGTGAGAGGTCCCTGCTTAGCTGACATCCTGCTGGCACCTCAGACAATCCGCTCTCGGGAGGCGCAGCCTGAAGCCCAGCTTCCCTTCTATGCAGTATTGTCATGATGCCTCTCCCAAGATGTCGAGTGCTCCTGTCCATCCTAGAGGTGGGCCATACGAAACCGCACAGGAGGCAGAGGGAAAACGGTAGAGCCCGTGTTGTGACCCTTCATTGAACAAACTGATGCGAAAACTTGAATCTGTTACTGAAACAAGGAGAGGAGGACACGCACTGTTGAACTGAGCCAAACCCACTGTAAATATCAGCAAATCCCTCTCCCCACCCCCAGCCCAAATGATCTCGAGATTTCTTTTAAAGAAGTAAATTTGTCCAATGGGTGTAAACTATAAACTACTGTAATTAAGTGCAATTTCCCCTCCGCATCGTCTCCCTCTACCCTGTATATAATACTAAAGTGCCTATTAGTTTTCTTTGTAAAGGTCAGAGCTGAACTTTCAAAAGTGATTTGCCACCTCTCTCTTCCCCATGGAGAAACACCCCAAATGGGAAGTGAAGCCCTTCACCCACCTCCCTCTGGCCTGGACACACAGAAGGACAGCATCCTTTGGACTGACCACCAGCTAACATCCATCTCCCAATGTTAAGACACACACCTCTGGATGCCTGGAGGGGCTGGAGATGTCAGAGTGACATCCTGGCTTCCAGTGGGGCCAGGAGTTCAGCCAGGGCACACCCAAGAAACCTCAGGGCAGGGACACTGACTGGCTGATAGCAAAAAAAAAAAAAAAGAAGAAGAAGAAGAAAGAAAAAAAAGTGGCCATCTCAGGAAGCCTCCTATTAAAACAGTTTATTTTATCACTGCCCAGAGTCTCATATTTCTGTCTCAGACACCTCCCCTGCCATGGTTCCACCCAGAGCCTCTGGCCCTGGTCTCCTTGGGGTTTTCCACTTACCCTAGGGATCGAAGCCTGTGTCCCCTGGAATGTGGAGGAGCCTGCACCTGCTGTCCTATCCCTGGAGTCTTTGCGTCACCTTGCCTGCTATTCAAAGTAGGGGAGCTTTGGTTCCCCCAGTCTTCCTCCTGTGAAGGGGTCTGGCTGGAGCAGGAGCCAGTATGGCCGCCTTCCCTGCAGCTCACAGAGGCAAAGCTGTGGAGCCGGTTCTCGGGGGCATAGAAACAGGCAAAAGGCAGGAAGACTGAAAATGCAGTGGGTAACTTGTTCCAGCCTCCTTTTAAGCATTCATTCCAGCCAGCCTTCCCACCTTCTCTTCCTTCTGTAGGGCTGCCAGGGACTAGGAGAACGGGCTCCTGTGGATGTCACCACTTACCCAGATCCTCTCCCCAAGTGAGGATGCTGATGAACACAAATAGTCCAAAAGGTGAAAAGCCAAAGGGCTGGAGACGCTCAGCAAGGACTTGACTACCAAGAACCCAACTCCAAGATAAGGGGGAGGGGCACGTTCCTTTGCTGTCTCCTTTTCTGCATAACTGGGCCTGCTGGCCTGTGCTTTCTCTACTTCTAAGGGTGCATTTCCCAGGAAGGTATGAGCAAGGAGACTGTGCTGACCAGGCCTGACCAGGCGCTGAAGGACAGGTTTTTCAAAATCCCAATGGAGCCAGACATGATGGCACACTCCTATAATCCCAGAGACTCAAGAGGCTGAGGCAGGAGGATCGCAGATACAAAGCCAACCTCAGCATCTTAGTGAGGCCCTAGGTAACTTAGCCATCCTGTCTCAAAATAAAAAATAAAAAGGGCTAGGATGTGACTCAGTGGTTAATTGCCCCTGGGTTTAATTCTGGGTACCAGAAAAAAAAAATCCAGTGAAGTGAAATACCTACAGCAGGCAGGCAGGCAGGCAGACTACCTTTGAACATCCGTGGATAGGAAATGAAATCAGTAATGAAAACCTACCTTAAATCCTATTAAATTGTTTCATGCCAAACAGTTGTAAGGTATTCCCTCCAAAGGAATAAACACCCTGTTCAGTGCTGAATTCAGGTAGATAAGAATACGATGCAGACAGTCAAGGAGTCTGAGCTCCTGGCCCACAGTTGGAGGCAGTACTTTGATATTCCATACTTATGGGTATGGAATACTGGCCTCCATTGGTTCCTCGGTCCCCTGGGATGAAGTGATTGAGAGAAAGTTCATGGGTGGGGTTAAAAAGGGTTAAGGACATGGCCAAGCACAGCACCAAGCACTCTATGTGGAAAGATGACAAGACCCATTTTACGAACTGAGATGATCCAAAAAAACATCTCAAGTTCCAGGAAGAGGAAGGGAATATAGGCATCAGCCCTAGCCTAGAACCCCATATTAGAACCCCATATCTGGATCACATTGTTGCAGGAACAACAAGTGTCTACATTTAGCAGATTTTAGAACTAGAACTTTCATTGGTGTAATAATCTTCACAGCCCAGAAGGTCATAGAAGTCTCTGGGGATTTTTCCTAACCAAACCCTATTTGAACCAAGACATGTAAAAAGATGACCCTGGCAATTGAGAATCCCTAGAAAATTCAGCAGGTTTTTGTTTTGGTTTTGGTTTCTTTGTGGTGCTGAGGTTTGAACCCAGAGCCTTTGCTAAGCAGCATCCCTGCCTCAACCTGTAGCCTCATAGCAGCAGCTTTCTAAACCAATCAATTAACTGAAAGAGAGGAAAGGGTATCCACTCTGTCCAGACATGGGGGGTCCTGTGTCTGTCTGTACACACTGAGTCCAGGCTAACAGACAGATAGATGTTCCAGGACCCGCTGTCATGTTCTAGGGTGAGCACTGGGGGAGTCAGACTTCCTTCAAACATCCATGGATAGGAAATGAAATCAGTAATGAAAAACCTACTTTAAATCATATTAAATTGGTTCATGCCAAACAGTTGTGGGGTATTCCCTCCAAAGACACAGATAAACACCCTGTTCAGTGCTGAATTCAGGTAGATAAGAATACAATGCAGACAGTCAAGGAGTCTGAGCTCCTGGCCCACAGTTGGGGGCAGTCCTTTGATATTCTTTTTGGAGCCAGAATGCCTTGATTAGAATCAACAACCCTACCACTTAACCTTTCTGGTCCCTGTGTACAATTGGGATGGTAATTCTAGTACCTACTTCGTAAAGTCCCTTGAAGTGGGCTGGGGTCTTAGAACAATGGTAGAGCACTTGCCTAGCATGTATGAGGCACTGGGTTCAATTCTTAGCACCACATATAAATAAATAAAAACAAACATCCATTGACAAAAAAGAATTTTTAAAAAAGACCATTGAGGAGTTAAAAAGTGAATACATGTTAAATACTTAGAATTCTGGCTGTACCATGAGTACCATGTGTTAGTGAGGACTCTCTCATCCCAGAGCACCCCTTCATGGAGTCTTCTGGGCTTGGGCAATATTTCCAGATAACCTCATCACCAGTTTGATGCTTTGGTAAAGAAAACTGCCAATAATTGGTAAAATGCTTTTGTTTGTTTCTATGGCAAACAAAGCTGAGTCAGAGAGGCCCAAGGATAGGGGAGAGGCTTGACTGGGGTGAGGCCTTGTCTTCCTCAGGGAAAGAAGAAGACACAGCATGAGGAGTAGAGGGCCATAGAGCATACCCTGAAGCTGGGGCTAAAACTGGCTTCCTGCTCCTACAAAGGTTGGTTTAGAATATGGGGAGCCAGGAAGGTTAAGTTCTGGAAAAGGCAGAAGCTAATTTTTGCCCAAGGATGAACAGGGCCCTTGGGTCCCCTTTGAATTAGGAATGAATTCAAACAAATGCCCATCAATAACTACTCTGGAAAAAATGGCAATTGTCAGAAATGGATGGTGCAATGGAATAAGACATGCATTTATACTTCTTACCCATCACATAGGCTGAATACTTATGAGAAATTGCAATGAGCTGAACCAAGTGCCTATAAGATTCTGCCTTCCCTCCCTCCCTTCCTCTCTCCTGCTCCCTTCCCCTCCCTCCTTCCCTCTTGGGTGCAGAGGTCATTGTGGCTAGGCAAATACTGGATTGCCTGCTGAGATTTACAACATGACTATTTTATAAATGAATCTCGGGTGTGCAGGACTTTGCACACACTGGGATGAACTTTCTTTTTCCTGGGTGTATGTATATAGAAGAAACACTTTCTAATGGAGACCAAGCAAAGCAAACATGGAGCAAGCAATATCAAAGGCAGGAATCATCAAAGCAAGTTTCTTGTGGCCTTATGTGTACATTTTTGTCAACAGATCACACAACACAAATACGAGATATTTCCTTTGCACCTATTTTATTTTCTCATCAGATATATACTGTTGTAATCCCAAAAGGAAGATTTCTTTCCTGTACTCTATTGTCTTGACATCCTTAATAAACTGACAGATTGTTAATCCAAATAAATTATGAAAGGGATAAACAGATAAAGCTGTTTTTTCAAGGTTTGGTTTTGTTTTGTCTTGGTCCTGGGGATTGAACCCAGGGCAATGTAACACTGAGCTACATCCCCAGACCTAGGTAATAGAGGTGATAAGAGTATTTGAAGATACCAGGATTTCCTGATGGCTTAAACATGAAGAAAGAAGGAAGGTTAATTTTCATTGCTGTAACCAAAACACTCAACAAGAACAACTTTGTGGCAATAAGGTAAGTTTTCATTACTCCCCTCTCTTTGGTTCACAGTTTCACAGGTTTAGTTCATGGTCGGCCAAGTCCATTGCTCTGGGCCCACCCAAGATGAGGCAGAGCATCATGGTGGAAGGGTATAGCAGAGGGAAGCTGCTCACCTTGTGGCAGCCAGAAAGCAGAAAAAGGGGAGGGGTCCAAAGGGAAGATAAACCATTCCAAGCCCCCCCCCCCCCCCCCCCCGTGATCCACCTCCTCTGACCACACCCTGCTGGCCCAGAGTAACCACCCAGCCCAGTAGTCCATTTAAACTGGAATGGACTGATTGGGTTCCAGCTCCCATAGTCTAATCATTTTACCTCTGAACATTCCTGCATTAACAGGAGATTTGGGGAATATCTCATATCCCAAGTCATAACAAGAGGCATCAAAACTAATTTCAGGGTTGGTTTGGGCTCTAAACAAAGTAGGAAATAGAAAGTAGGAAATGAAAAACTGTTAACTGAGCATGGGCTCTAGCTTGGTTATTCTCTAGAGTGGCACCTTAGGGAATGCCCTGCAGTACGTCATGCTGTGATGACTGATTACTGAATCTATAAGATGTCAGGTTCTCCAGTAACATGACATTCACTCAACAAATGTTTACTGAAGCTATGTGCTACTTCCTCTTCTAAGCATGGAAAGAAATGCAGCTTTTGAAAGGTCACTTCTTCATGGAGCTTACATTCTACTGGGAAGGAGTCAGCAATAACTGAATAGCAATATACTAAATACGTACTAAATAAACCAATGTGTTGGGTGTTAATACATACTAGGGAAAAAAAAAGAGAAAGAGGAGAGGGGAGGTGGGGGTGCACTGGTAGTTGAGACTGGGGTTGTGGCTCAGCGGTGGAGCACTTGCCTAGCACAGGCAAGGCCCTGGGTTCCATCCTCAGCACCACATAAAAATAAATAAATAAAGATATTGTGTCCAACTACAACTAAAAAATAAATATAAAAAAGAGAGAGAGAGAGAGAGAGAGACTCCATTATATCCCTTTAGCTGCTATAATAAATGACCAAATGAGTGCCGTGGTGCACACCTATTAATACCAGTGCCTCAGAAGGTTGAGGCCAGAGGATTGCAAGTTCAAGGCCAACCTCAGCAACTTAGTGAGGCCTAAGGATTTATCGAGACCCTGTCACAAAATAAAACATAAAAAGGAGTGGAGAGGACTCAGTGGTTAAGCAGCCCTGGATTTAATTCCTGGTACCAAAAACAAAACAAATGACCAAAAATTTGGTGGCTTACAACAATATATGTGTTCTCTCCCAGTTCTGGAAGCCACAAATCCAAAATTATCATTGCTGGGCCCAAATCAGGTTGTCAGTTGGATTATACTTCCTCTCAAGGCTCAAAAGGAGAATATTTTTAGTAGCTGTCAGCATTCCTTGGCCTTTGGCCACATAATTCCAATCTCTGCCTGTGTGGTCATTTTGCTTTCTCTTCTGTGTCAAACCTTTCTCTTCCTCCCTTTTATAAGAATACATGAGATTGTATTTAGTTCTCGCCTGTGTTCTGTGGAATTCTCTTCCTTAAACACCTCTGTAAAGACCCTTTTTCCTTTTAAGGTAACGTTTGCAGGTTCAAGGGAGTAGGACCTGATACTTCTAGGGGGTCATTGCTCAGCCTAGTACAGAGACTTTACAGCCAACTCAGAAATTCAAACCCAGAAAGATAAGGTGATCATTTATTTTTTTATAGCCCTTTCCATTCTAATTCATCATTATTTTTATAAAATAGCTTGTCTTGTCTTGTCCAGGTAACATAGCTAGTAACAAGAAAGATACTTGTTCCTTAATCTTTATAAAAAATCTTAACAGGAGCCATGATTTGGGACAACCCGAATCAATAAGTAAATGATAAACTTAAACATGTTGCTCATGTTTGTATCGCGGTGACAAAACCACAGGCTGCCACCGTAATTAGGGTTAACCATTCATCTACTCATTTGTCCATTTAGTAAATATTTACTGCTGCCATAAAGAGTTGTGGTTAAGAGCTCAGCTAGGGAGTCATTCGAATCTGAGTTCAAATCCTGACTCTACCACCTACAAGCCATATGATAGTTGGCTTTTTTTTTTTTTTTTTTGGTACCAGGGATTAAACTCAGGGCACTCAACCACTGAGACACTTCCCCAGCCCATTTTGTGTTTTATTTAGAGACAGGGTCTCACGAAGTTGCTTAGGGCCTTGCTAAATTGCTGAGGCTGACTTTGAATTTGTGATCCTCCTACTTCAATCTCCCGAGTTACTGGGATTACAGATGTGCACCACCTCGCCCAGCTGGAAGCCTTCTTAACATCTCTGAAAATGGGGTTGGCTGGGGATTAAATGAGAAAAAATGCATAAAGTCCTTTGCCTTGTACATGAGAAAGTGCCTGGTAAATGTGATCTAGCCCTATGAGGAGGACAACATGATATAGCAAGATGGTCTCCCTCCTTTGGTCATCAAATGTCTCCCTCTTCTAGAATGTAAGTTCTGTTAGAGCAGGGACACAGCGTTTTATTTGCTGGTCTGTCCCCATCTGGCACTTGGCATATATGAAGCACCCAGTAATTGTTTTTCTTAATGAATATATGTATGCACGTTATGGACTTCACCAGTTTATGTTTGGACAATGACCCAAGTACACACCTATCCCCACCACTACCCCCACTGTTCTCTGAGCACCCCTGAGATTCAAAGAAATGAGTGAGTCATTGGTACTACTTTTGTAGATGGGGATGAAGAGAAAGCAGAGAGGAAAAAAAAAAATGACTATTCAGGGTGGAACTTTATAGCTCATGAGGACTCTGGAGAGTTAGACCTGCAGCTTGTTTAATGCTTTCCTACAAGTGAAAGTTAAAAGGATCGAAAGAGCTAAATGAGAAACAGGCCTCTTCTCTAATTCAATTCAGCTTCGAAGTTGACACCCAAAGAAAGGAGGAAAAATTAAAAACCACTTCCATCTATCCATAGGTCCAATCTCTATACCCCATTTGCAAATATGCCTACCATTCATCAGATTTCAGATTACAAACTACTTTAAGGCAGAGATCCTCTGTTATGCCTTATTTACCAGCTTAACTAGATCTTCAAACTTCATTCACTTTCAATAAGCAAAGCACCTAGTGTGGAACGGGAAAGTTTTTCTTATTCAAAAGTACCTCTTTTACACACCAACTTTGGGCCAGGAACTGTGGTGGTAGCTGGAGATTCTAAAGTTCCCTGAAGAGGATCCCAGCCCAGCTGGGGAGACAAACAAATTAGCAAGTGATTTCAATACAATATATATGTGTTAGAAAGTATAGTGGTAGAACAACGGAGGAAATTCTGCTTGGGTGGAAATCAGAGAAGCTTCCTTGGTAGATACATGAATGCTGTCATGAAGAAGGAGTGACAGTTAACCAGGCAGATTAGGGGTTAGGGGTGGGTGGAGAAGGCATTCCAGATGAAAGAGCCACAAGTTCAAAATGACTGTCTAAATCAAAGAGTTCCTGGAATTGTTTTCGTCCAATTTTTTCTTCTGTCCTCACTGATTTTGTCCACCAGGTCTGCATGCCTGGGACCCTGTCTGAACTTCCCTGGCTCTGGCCCTATAAATTAGTATCTGACACAGTGAAAAATATTCTTCAGGCTGTAGGGTCCCCAGGTCAAGGTAATGGGTCACTAGCCAGCCAGTACCTGGACAGAGTGAACCAGGGACTGAGAAACAAATCTGTGGGCCCCACATCTCCCATGAGCAGAGGTAGGCCATGGGGTAAGGCACGTGATATTTACGTTCAGAAACTGCAAAGCCACTAGCTTGCAAAGTGTCTGCAGGTGGAGGGTAATTTTCCTGTTACTCAAGGACTTCTGCCCAGGCTCTGATTGGCTTGGGGTGAATTGCTTTATGACCCAGAGCCAGGCAGTGATAGATAGGAGATGTGGTTTAGTAGGCAGAAGTTTAGAAGGCAGGAAATTGCTTCACTGGGCACAACCATTCATAAGAAACACCTCTGGGAAAAGGAGACCCAGGCTCCTGGCAGCTCTGCCCTGGCTATTTGTTTACATCAGCAACAACCCGTGTTCCTGGTTACACAATGCAGCAGCGTCACTTTGAGTGGGGGATCTTTGCCCCTTGGAAGAATAAACACATTCCTCACTTGCAGTGGAATTAGCCGGCCTCACAGACTTTCCAGTGACTCTCCTCGAGATCTTAATGTCATAGAAAGGTGACTCTAAACATGACTAGCTGAACAATCCCACTCACTCCAAATGCAGCTGACTTTTCCTTTATGGCAGTAAAGGCTTAGATGAAGATACTCTAAAGATGAATGGTGGCAAAGAGCTGCAATCCTTTGTCAGGCAATTGCCAAAGCCATGCCAGGTTTCTCAGGAACAATCCAGTCCCGGTTCTGGGGTCATTGGTCAGTTTTGGCAGAGGAGGGTGTGGAGTGTGGTTTGTTTGAATATGTTTCAAAGCCCGTGTTTCCATTGTCCCACCAGCTGTGCACGTCCTTAGCTGTGTTCTAGAGTCCAGAGATCTTGCTGCCTAGAGCCATCCAATCTGTGTGCACCATCCGGAGGAGAGATAAAGGGCAGCGGTTAGAGTCTCCAGATCCATGGGGGTCTGTCTAGCAAGTCATTGGCGGCTGCCTGCCCAGCACTGTTGAGAAGAATCAAGAGTCACACCCTGGCCAGGTGTGGTGGCCCACACTTGTAATCCCAGCAACTCCTGAGGCTGAGGAAAGAGGATCACAAGTTCAAGCCCAGCCACAGCAATTTAGTGAGGACCCGAGCAACTTAGTGAAACCCTGTCTCTAATAAAACATTTTTTAAAAAGAGCTAGGGATAGTCTGGTTTCTCTTCAGATCATATAACTCTTTCACCTTTTACCGTGGGGAAACAATTTCTGTGGGGAACAATTCTGAGACTTAACCCAAATTTTTGAGGCCTTGCATTTGCAGGGCTGATAAAGGTGTGCAAAGATTAAAAAATAAAATAAAAAAGTTCTGGGGAGGCAGGCGCAGTGGTGAATACCTGTAATCCCAGCAGCTCAGGAGGCTGAGACAGGAGGATTATAAATTCAAAGCCAGCCTCAGCAAAAACAAGGCACTAAGCAACTCAGTGAGACCCTGTCTCTAAATAAAACACAAAAAAATAGAGTGGGGAATGTGGCTCAGTGGGCAAGTGCCCCTGAGTTCAATCCCCAGTACAGTAAAAAAAGGTGGGATGGGGTGGGGCTGGGGATGTGGCTCAGTACCCTTGGGTTCAATCTCTGGTAGCAAAAAAAAAAAAAAAAAAGTAATGCCCTGGGCCCACTCCCTCCAGTCTCATTCGCAAACCTCATCTCAGTCCTGGCCTGGCCCTGGGCTTTGGCAGGCTGCCTCACTTCTCTTAGATCTTGGGTTCTTGATCTGTGCAATGGGCAGCACCAGGTCACTAACCTCCTAGTACTAAGGTGAGAATGAAATGAAGCAATGGATTTCCTCATTCTCAAGTGTTTATGCGCAGGGTTTGATGATGGTCTCTGTGGCTGTGGAGCAGGTGGAGGGGCTTGGAGGAGAATTTCATTTTATGATTTTTCAACCTTCATATGAGAGATCACAGACAATTCTTCATTACCTCTGATTTAGTCTGAGACCTACCAGCTGTATCTTTACACAGGCAGAACACCCAGAGGCAGGAAAATTATCGACAGAAAACCCTGGGCTTACCCCACCTGGGCTTGTTTGGTTTGATTCCCTAGAGGCTGTTTGATTCAATGCCCATTTTCCAGCTCTAAGGGCACTCAGACTACGCCATTCTGGCTCCCCACCCTCTCATCAGCACCTCACACAGTGTCCGCTACATAGTAAGTTCTCTAAAAAGATTTGCTGAGTGAATAAGCATGGGCATGAGAGCATCAATCAATCAATAACTGGGTTGCATTTCTTTTAAAAATGTGAAAAATGCTGATATAGTGACTCCATAACAAACCTACTATGGACTTTGGAAGGCCTTACTTCTACATCATCAGATAAGCAGGCAGTCTGGATTTCTAGTTTCCTTGAACAGATAAAGCAGTCCTGTCAGGAAAATCAAAGTGGGGCATTATCCCAAAGGTCATACAAGGACAATCCCTAGTCCAGATTATTAGTTTTAAACTCCCCTCGGGGTCCCAAACTCACTGCTACCCCTGCCCTGCTCTTTTTCTCTGAAAAACTGTAAAGACAGGATCTTCCTGTGTTACTCAGACTGGCCTCAAACTCTTACCTCAAGTGATCTTCCTGCTCGGCCTCCTTAGAAGCTGGGATTGCAGGTGTGCACCACTACACTTGGCTTGGAAAAATGTTTAGAGCCACTGACCCAGATACTTGGGAAATAGGATTGCAGGATCCATAAACTCTAAACCCTTCTAGAGGGACCAGGATAAGCCTAGAAGTAGAGAGACAATCATTCAGTTATCAGACTGGAGGAGTGTGTGGCCAGGGTGGCATAGGACAAATTTGGAGGAGTAATTTGGGATCAAGGGCAAGAGCTGTGCTACTGTATTAAAGGCCCACATTGGGGTGGCTCTCTGAAATGCGGTACATGTATCTGGGCCCTCTATCCTAAAAGGCAAGTTTATTGAGCCACAGGAGAAACAGCTCAGCTTCTGGTACCTGGAATGGAACCCAGGGGTGCCTAACCACTGAACCACATCCTCAGTCCTTTTTATTTTTTAATTTTGAAACAAGATCTCACTAAAAGAGAAGGGCTTAGGGTCTTCCTAAGTTGCCAAGACTGGCCTTGAACTCACTATCCTCCTGCCTCAGCCTCTAAATCACTGGGATTATAGGTGCGCACCACCAACACCTGTCTTAACTGCATTTATATATAAAAGCAAGTTCATACATTGCGGTAGGAAACATAATTTAAATGCATTTTAAGATAAAATATGAAGCTTCAAAGAAATTTCCTGTTTGCAGTGCTCTAAAATCCAGACCCCTTTGAGAAATACTCATCCCTGCTTCTGTGCCACTAGTGGTACTTCAATCAAGAAATTCCAGAGAGAACCATGCAGGGAATACTGTGCATACAGGGCACTGTCCATGCGTGTTGCTGAACCTCATCCCATGCAGTAAAGGTCCCCTTCATGCAACAATGACATTGGTACTGCAACAACTTCTCTATCACCTGGTCTGACCCTTGGTTCCAAGAGATCAACTTATTCTTCTCCCAGGTTCTCAGATACGAGTCCCGTGTATGCCTCTGTTATTATTCTCTCTGCTTCAGTTGGCCATGACAGCATTTGGCACAGGTGAGACACTCCATAAACATGTATGGGGATGAACTGAGTTCTGGGCAGATGCAACAGTCTCCTCCTTCCTTCCTCCTGAGGTCAGAGGCAGCTCTGATACTGAATCCACAGGGAGCGCACAGGGCAGCATGGGCACAGCTCTCAAATGCAGCTCCAGCTGGGGCCCAGTGGGGACAAATTTCACTTCTTTTTGTCCCAGGGCTAATGGGCTGAAAAAATTTTTTCCAAGTAGAGACACAAGAAAAAACTTTGATCCACATTTTTGAGAGGATACTAAAATCACAGGGAGCAGCTAGACCTGCAGCAGGTTGGTGAGTTAACAGGGCAATTCTGGAATGTACTGAGGTTGAGGGTGAATGGGTATCTACCTGGGTCTGGGGCATCTGGTAATCTCTAAGTTCCTTCTGGGCAAACTTTCTTTTTTTTTTTTTTAAAGTTTTTTTAAAATATTTATTTATTTATTTTTAGTTTTTCGGTGGACACAACATCTTTGTTTGTATGTGGTGCTGAGGGTCGAACCCGGGCCGCACGCATGCCAGGCGAGCACGCTACTGCTTGAGGCACATCCTCAGCCCCTGGGCAAACTTTCTTAAGACCGCAGATTTCCAATTTGTCAAAGCAGGTTCCCTAGGGTCCCCATAGCCTATCTCCCTCTTCTGGCCCCCAGGGCCCTCAGGGCCCCCAGGCAAGAGAAATTTCCCTACACCTCCTTGACTCCAGCACAAGCCCCTTAGAGTGGGAACGGTGTCTCATTAATCACTGTGCCCCTACTTCTTAGTGAAATCACTACACATAAGATACCCTCAATAAATATTTGCTGGTATATGAGACAACTGCATTCACCTAGTCGTAACAAATATTTATATTCTGTGCTGTCTACACTGGGCATAAGAATAGGAAATAGTTTGGGGCTGGGGATGTGGCTCAGTGGTAGAGCACTTGCCTCCTGTGTATGATGTCCTGGGTCTAATCCCCAGAGCTGCCAAAAATTAAAAAAAAAAAAATGAAAGCAAGGAAAAAAATATTCCTTCCCTCAAGAAACTTATAGCTTAGTAGAGAAGACTAATGCAGAAAATGCCCAGTGTAGTGGACATGACCCAGTGCCCATTGTATAAGTACCACAACAGAGGCATGTCCAAAAATAAAAGGGATAACACCAGGGCCTTCCAAACAGTGCAGGTCCTGCCTCCTAATAGTGGGTGGACCCAGAAGCCATCAAGGTGGCTGAAGTCATGGGGGGCAGAGGAAGGGTCAACTTTGAAGGTGGGTTTTCACAATCACAGGAATGCCCAGAGTGGGTGGGCTGAGGGTGACCTCCCCATCACCCTGTAGGAAAGTGAGGCCCAGCTAACACCTGTTGAGACAGGTAACTCTTATTTGCCCATTGTCCTGTATTTGCAGAGGAGGAGCGAGGAGCTCCAGGCAGTAAGAGTGAATGGGTCACAACCAGGTGAGCCTCCTTTTGGCACCACAAGCATTAGCACAGAGATAGGCAGTCATCCTAAGCAGGATTTATACTCCAGATTTCAAGGTCTTATCATAAACAAGCTCTTTCTCAATTGCAACATGTCTGGGTAAGGGGAATAAATAGATAGGGAAAGCTGGAGAGAGGGGATGGGGGTGGGGGTGAGAATCTAGTAACCATGTGCAGGGTAGGATATGGCAGAAGAGAGAGAGAAGAAAGAGAGGTAGTAGAGCTGTTCATGGCTCACTGTCGTATGGGACATTGAACTGGTTAATAATAAGGTTTTACTTGTCCCATTCCTGTGTCCAGTCACCATGCTTTAGAACATGGTGAAATCCTGGAGCAAGCCCAAGGAGCCAGCCTCATGAGAACACGATCTCACTTAGGTCCCTCCTCTCACAGAATTTCTCCCCGGCCCCTACAGGACTTCTCTCCAGTTCATTTTATTGGTTGTGGGTAGAAGGCAGGTGGCAGTATCTCTGGTTATAATCTAAAGCTTTGGAGGCAGGAATTCAGCAGAGCTGTCCCTGGGAAATGGCAAGTTGTTTGCCCATGCTGCTTTGGCTTGGAAGAAAAGGGGTGGGGCCTCGTGCTGGAGTCAGGGAGGCAACGGATGGAGGGTAAGAAGGGAGAAGAGAGTGAGTCAACCTCAAGGCAAAGCACATATACTTGTCCTTGGCTCCTGAAGGCCCCAGTGCTGCCTCTGGATGCCTCTTTCTTCCTTCAAGTCTTCCCCTGACTCTCACCTGATGCTGCCTAAATAAAAGCAGTATCCAAGGCAAGCAGCAAACCCCCCTTGTGCCCTGGATCATACCCTGCAGACCACTTGAAGGAAGGGATCAAGTGTTCTTTCCACAGCAGGCCTGTCATCAGCCCTTCAGGATGTGGACCTAGTATATGTCCTGCTCCTAGGTGGGACTGCAGGCTCAGCAGGATTTGGGAGATGTCCTTGGAGGACCCCCAGGGTGCACCTCTCACCTCCTGCTTCTCCGGAGACATCAAACACACCAGGCCTGGGCAGGCAGGGCGGAGTTAACAAACACAGCAAGGCTGGGGGAGGTTCCCAGTCCTCTCCCTCAGACTCCCAACTCCAGCCTGAGCAAATCCCCCCTGTGACTTCAAAGCCAGCAGCTTGTTTGCCTGAGGAACAACAATGCTTAGGGAACACAGGGCAGCAACAATGCTTTCCCTTTTGACCTAAGAAAGCATCCCTGGCATCATTGCTAGACAACTACTGGCCAGGAGGCCTACCTATGCATGGAATCCTGCTCAGGCTCTGATGTGGGTATTCCTGCCAGCCTGCATGGTTGATCTAAGACCAGCGGAATGTGTTGAGCAGGCCTAATAGGAATTGTGTCCCCACAACTCTATAAAGACTTTCTCAACTGGGTGCAGTGGCACACACCTGAAATCCCAGTGACCCTAGAGGCTAAGGCAGGAGGATCACAAGTTTGAGGTCAGCTTCAAAACTTAGTGATACCTTAAGCAACTTAGTGATACCCTGTTTAAACAAACAAACAAACAAAAACATTTAAAAGGACTGGGGATGTAGCTCAGTGGTAAAGTGTTGCTGAGTTCAATTCCTAGTACCAAAAAAAAAAAAAAAAAGACTGATCAGGTCTCAGGATAGAGAAGATAGGCTCCTCCACAGTCCCACCCCAAAGCAGGGCATGACTGGCCACATCCATGCACTAGGAATGGAGACCACAACACCAGGCACTTTTTGCTCCTCTTTGTGTGCAGGGACCTCTCATCACAAATGTGATGGTGTGATGCTTGTCTATGCCAGAAATATGTGTGTCATATTTGTGTGTCTGCACAGGAGTGTGCATATCCCAGTGATCCCTATCACCACCACTTGGAGCTCTCAGAACTACACCCTTGACTCATTCTGAAAGCAAATATTTATGTTTGATCTAAAAGCAAGGGCCAAAGAACAGTATAGGAAAGCAGTACAACCTGTCAGCTCAAGAGTCAGAGGAACCTCTCTCAGGGCTGGAGCCTTAGTTTCCCTTCAGCTTACTTCTGCAACACACATCCTTTTGGGACTCACTTTGAGATTTGAAAAGTGCTCCCAATTGCAGCATCCTGCAACCAATCAGACCTTCCACAGGATTTGGGAGTAATAGTTACAATAATGATTTTTCCGTATAGAAGAGCCCCTGTGCATTCTCCACCCCATGCAAAAAAACAGTATGGAGAGTGTCCCTGCTCTTTATGAAGACAAGGCCCTGCAACAGATGCAGTGTAGGGTAGGGAGAGGTATATGGACCCAAAGATCACCCAAAGCTGCCACTTATTCTCTATATGACCCCGAGAACATTATTTTCCTGAGAATATTGTATGTCTTCATCTGTAAAGGTTTAAAATCTTCTGGAAGATCCTGCCTTAAGAAAGTAAAGTTCTGGGGCTGGGGATGTGGCTCAAGCGGTAGCGCGCTCACCTGGCATGCGTGTGGCCCGGGTTCAATTCTCAGCACCACATACAAAGATGTTGTGTCCGCCGAAAACTAAAAAATAAATATTAAAAATTAAAAAAAAAAAAAGAAAGTAAAGTTCTTTACCAGGCATACTGGCACACATCTGTGATTCCATCTATTGGGAGGCTGAAACAGGATGATCATGAGTTTGAGACCAGGTTGGGTAACTTAGTGAGACTTAAAAAAAGAAAGAAAGCTGAGCATAATGTTCAATTTTCTAGTCCTGAAAACAAAACAACAATGAAAGAAAGTAATACTCTTGGTGATTATAAGGAGAAATAATTTGTAAAAAAAAAAAAAATAGCTCTTAGGCAGTAACCCAGGTCCAGGGCTGCAGACTGTACATGCCCAATGCTATTCCCTTTCCAGCATAGAGAGAAAGTGTAGCACAGTGGTTAAGAGCCCAGATGGTAGAGCTGGACTATCAGGGGTCCAATCACACTCTGTCACTTGGAACTTTCAGTAAGCATTAATCTCTGTGCCTTGGTTTCTTAATTATCTGTAAAACAAAGATTACAATAGTATCTACCCAAAGAACTGTGGATAGAATGAAATGAATGAATGTATATAAAGTACCTAGAACAATTGGCAGCACACAGTAGCACATGCATGTTTGTAACTTATTACATTTCCAGTACTAGATACACCTAACACCGTCCTTGTAGATACTATACAGGGTGAATATGAGGACTTGTTGGGGTGAGGGCATCTTGATGCATCTGCAAGTGTGGATTTGTGAGAAGGGCAGGGGCGAGGGAGATTGGGTAACTAGAATTTCAGTCTCAAAGACATCCCCTGAAGTGGATTTGTGCTAGTCCAGTGAAGGGCAAAAGGCAATCCTACTAAATTCCTAAATGAGGGGGTCTAGAGCTAAGCTGAACAGAGCTTTTTTCTCCTGATGCTCCTTCCCTACCTGTGACTCTTCCATCATCAATTAAGGTTTAAAAAGAAATCATGACATTTTTGGTTTCATGTAAAACATTTAATTTCAACTCTACAGCAAAAATTCCACAGTACCAGTGTTCTAAAATTCGAGGACAGTGTTTCATCCTGTCTTGGAACAGCAGTCCTACTAACCTCATCCCTGCCCCCTGACCAAGCAGATATTTCCTGTAACCTGTTGGCAGCCACCAAACTATAGACACTACCCCAGAATAGATGCTACCACTGTTCTGGTTGCTTCCCCACAGACCTCATCCTGACCTAGAGAGCTCCCAAGCGCTATAGTAAAAACGGGTAAAAGGAATGGATTTTTTTTGTTTCATAATCGGTATTTTATTGGTCGCATTGAGGATCGGTACACAGACATTTCACTTTATAAACAATTCTTAATGCATGTACCAAAAATCTAAACAATCTTATAGTGTGATTCTTTTTCAGTTATTTCAGTGACTTTCCAGGTTCAAATTTGAAGGCAACTTTTCTCCTTAAGAGAATATCAAGAACCAGTATCTTCCAATGCTGCTACACTGTCACATAGGTCCCATTCATTCACAATGTGGTCATTCATATAAACTACATACTACAAACAGGTAGTCATAATCAACAGGCATACAGTTTCATTCACTCAAGCAAGATGAATAAGCCCTTGATATCTGCAGTACAACATTGTACCTACAGTCAATATAATATATTGTACACTTAAAATTTTGTTCAAAAGGTAGATCTCATGTTATGTGTTCTTACCCCAATAAAATAAAATAGAAATTAATGTTATTACAGAGATGGCATCACAGATCACCAGAGAAAGGATGGACAGTTTAATAAATGGTGCTAGAACTCCTGATTATCAATATAAGAAAATAAAATTAGAATCCTACTTCGTATGGCTTATATGTACAGATAGCATGGCATGAAAAATTTAGTGCTCTAAAAGAAAAATTTGGAGAATAGTTTTGTTCCCCTCAGGTAGGGTAGGATTTCTTAGATAAGATCCAAAAAGTACAATATCAGAAAGAATAAATTTCACTGTATTTAAACAAAAATTCAATACATTATTAAATATGCTAACTACATTAAAATGGAAAAAAGTCACCACAAACAAACTTCAAAGTCAAACCACCAAATAGGAGGAAATCTTTACAATGAGTATTACTAAAAAATGGTTAAGTTCCAAATTATAAAAGGAGTGCTAGGTCAACTAGTCAACATGGAGGCGGAGGTCAATAAGCTCACACTGATGAAAAATCCAGTTACAGTCTTAAAGGAACTATCAGTGATAAAGTCTTTATATGCACTTTTTTTTAAGTATTTACTTTTTAGTTTTAGGTGGACACAGTATCCTTATTTTATCTTTATGTGGTGCTGAGGATCAAACCCAGTGCCTCATGCATGCTAGGCAAGTGCTCTACCACTTGAGCCACAACCCCAGCTCTATATGCATGTTTTAAACCAGATGTTGTTGAGCACAAAGAGACTAAGAGTCACACTTATGCTACTTTGAATAAGACTATGACCATGATACAAGAACTACAAAAGCAAACAGGCCTGGAGCTGTCAACACTGACTCAAGAGGAGAAAACTGTGACAGTGCAATTAAAATCTCACATGCCAGACTCATGAAGAAATGGACTGGCAAGAGGGAGCTCTAATGAAGAGATAAGTTCCTAAGAAATTTAAGAAGATGGCTTGTTATCACTTGATGATTACAGGAGTGGGGCTGGTAAAGGACAAGGAGGTTTGGCTTGAGTGACTGGGTAGTGATACCTTTAATATGAATGGAAAACATAAAAGCAGATATTATCTTTATAAAATTTAGCCAAAAGAATGAAATGAGAATGAAGGGATTTAAAAATATATACACTTAATTTTGTAGTTATTTTGTTAAGGAAGTCCCTTAACACTATTTTGGACCTGATTTCTTTTTTTATAGTTGAGATAATGTAGATATTCTGGCCTGTCATAAAAAAATGTTTCTATGTATTTCAGTCACTGTCTGAATGAGTGAGTATGCTTTAGAAATTAAAGAACAGGCAAAATATTTGTATTATATAATTCATATTTACACATATATGCATACATACATATATATAACTTTCAGTTTTGGAAGTGTTGATTACAGATGGGAATCATTATTGGCAAGACCATTGATATATGATGTGTAATCTCTCATAAAACCTAGCTATTCTGTGGTGGCCTCACTTTTATTTATTTTTTTTCCCCCTATTCCTTCTGCCTGCTAAAGTTGAGAAACACAAGCTTGTCTTCGAATGTGGTTTTTGGCTGTCCCTGTGGTATTTGAGTAATCCCTTTGTTCCCTTTCGGCCTATGTTTGTAATTGTTTTTGTTTGTTTTTGCAGCACTGGGGACTGAACTCAGAGCCAGCATGCTGGGCAAGAGTGTTCTACCACTGAGCTACATCTTTAGCCCTGTAATTGTTCATGCTTTTTCTTTTTAATTTTTTTTAGTTGTCAATGGACCTTTGATTAATTAATTAACATAAGGTGCTGAGAATAGAACCCAGTGCCTCACACATGGTAAGTGAGTGCTCTACCACTGAGCCACAACCCCAACCAATAACTGTTCATTCTGTGTGAAAGAAAGCCAGATAGAGTGGTGCATGCTACCCAGGAGGCTGAGCCAGGAAGATTTCAAGTTCAAGGCTAGCCTATCTCCAAAAAAAAGTAAGAAATGTAGATAAAAGCTGCATTGAAATATTTATCTGCTACTCATAAGTTTTGTATGTGCAAGCCCATTTTCCCTACTTATTTTTAAATAAATTTTGGCAATAAGGTGATTGTCCAAAGTAGAAACAAGACTGGGGAAGTAGCTCAGTGGTAGAGTGTTTGCCTAACATGTGTTCTCAGCCCCACAAAAACAAAAAAACAAATAGGGACAGATTTAAAAAATAAATTATGGGATGGAGGTTATGGCCCAGTGGTAAAGCATGTGTTTAGCATATGTGAAACCCTGGGTTCAATCATCTTCAATAATAATATATACATACACATACATATAAAATGGAGTTATTTATAACAGCAGTTCACATACATATCTAACTAATAATGGGAGAATAGGGAAATAAATCATGGTGTATCTATTACTGTTAATGTTCTTGCAAATGCTGAAGCTATGTCAAATTGGGGAGAGGAGAAGCAGACGCTTCAGTTCTATAGTTAAGATTGGGCTTTGAAGTCATACCTGAGATATAAGTAGCCCTGCCTTGATCTGTGGTTTTGCTTTCCATAGCTTGAGTTACCTATGGTCAACTGCAGTTCAGAAACATTAAATTTCAAATTCCAGAAATAAACAATTCCTAAATTTTAAACTTTAATAAAAAGGAGTGCCAGTAAATAAATAAGAGAAAAATGTGAAAAGAATATGAACAGGAAAGCAAAACCAATGGCCAAAAAATGTATCTTTTAAAAATACTTGGCCTCACCACTATTTAAAGAATTACAACTTCAAACCACAAAAGGGAGCTGGATGTGGAGGTGCACACCTACAATCCCAGCGACTCCGAGGCCTTAGTCAGAAGGACGCAAGTTTGAGGCCAGTCTCAGCAACGTAATGAGACCTGTCTCAAAAAATAAAAAATACAAGGCTGGGGATGTGGCTCAGTGGTAAAGAGCCCCCAGCTGTACAAAACAAAAACAAAAAAATCACTAGAGAGATTCCTAGGAAAATAGCAGATACATATAGCTTTCTCTTCTAAAGACCTCATATTTTAGTGATTATTTTTATGAAAATCATAAACTCATAATGACTAAAGAGAAAGAGAGAGAAGTGTATAGCAACAAAATTTTGAAAGCTACTGACCCAATAAACCTAAGAAAGCTAGATCCAGCCTAGAAGTGGGAACAGCTGGGAAGTCACAGGTTGTTCTGTCTCAGGTCAGGTTGCTACCAAAAAAAAAAAAAAATACCATAGATTGAGTGCCTTTATCAATAAGCATTTATTCCTCACAGAACTGAATAAAAAGGAAAAACTACTGTTGTATCTGAAACAATATGAATGAATCTTTTCTCAAAAACATGTTTAACAAAAGAAGCCAGATAAGCCAGGCACAGTGGCACAGGCCTGTAATCCCAGTGGCTGGGAGGTTGAGGCAGGAGAATTGAGAGTCCAAAGCCAGCCCCGGCAACAGTGAGGCACTTCCAAAGATTAAGTAACTATGTTAAGGTCACAGAGATAGTGGATAGCTTTCTAGCCCAGGGTGTCTGACCCAGAGGCTGAGCTGTTAGCCATAGCATTCTGCACAAGTTTTCAAAGTCAATATGTTTCTGAGAAGTGTTTTATAGGAAAAAACAAAAAATAAATAAAATAAAATAAAACAACTTTGTCCTGGGAGAAAAGCTGAGTTCTGATTCCTCTTCTATTACTTTCTCTGTGAGCTCAAACAAACTGCTTTTCTCATATCCCTAAGTAGGAAACAAGAGAGCTGAACTAGACAGTTACAAGGCCCAAGTCTAACTTTGGGGATCTATGTTCCAAGCTAAAGTTGTCAATCATCCTCCTCTATCTGGAGTGTGCCTCACCCACATTTCTGTGGGCATCTAATTAGTATGTGGAGATGATAATGAGGATGATGGATGAATGCTTGGATGAATGAATGAAAGAAGTAGAATCTTTAATATTACCCTCACAGATAGCTGCCCCTGGTTAGATGTTCTGAAAGGAGCAAAGAGGGTTCCTGTCACCTTTTTCAGTTTCAGTTGCTATACACCAGTTGATTTGGCCTTAAATCTGGGGCAAACATAAATAAAGCCAGCGTTGTCCCACACTTTCCTCTCTGGACCCAGCTGTAGGCTAGAAGCAGAAAGTGAATATGCAGAGTGGCCAATTAGTTCACTGTGGTGCCCTTATGACCTCTGACCCCTGCTGGGCCACCTCATCTATTAGCTGTCTTCATCCCTTCCACCCTCCTCTCTCTGCGTTTGAGCTGTTGTCCTGCCATTCTCTTTCAGTAAAGAGACATGCTCAGGCACTGGGCCAGCAGCTTCCACTTTTGCTCTTTTGTCTCCTCCCTCTGTTGCCCTTGTTGCTAACCTGATCACCACTCCTTGACCCTACTGCTCTTGCCCCTCCTGGGGTTGGGGAGGATCAGTACTCCAAGGCAGGGCTTGCTGGGAGGAAGAAGGCAAGCTCTGCTTTCCCTTTCCACTTGGGTTTCATTCCACAAACAAGCATCGATCCTTCTGCAAGAATGTCCTGGAATGCTTTCCCTGGGATTATGACTTCTTTGAAAAACAAGTGTTTTGAAAAGTCCACGCGGGTGACATCATCAGTATGTTCATTTAAGATGTTGGCTAGTTCTCTGTGAGGTGGGAAACACATGCACACATACATATGTAAATATATATATGCATATATAGTCTGTTGATTGAGGGGGAAAAGCTAGTTCAAGACTATGGGTGAGTATATATTTGTGTACAAATATTAAAGCAATCATCCAAAGAAGAAAAGAAATCTACTCATTAATTTTACTATACTTGAAAGAAAAGCCTTTCAAGTGTTGATAGCATTAGCTAATTCTTTGGAGTGCCAGCTTGGAGAGAAAAGGAGTTGGTGGTCCCCTTTTATCAGAAAAGGAAAGTGCTTTGGCATCAGACCCACTGGGCTTAAATCCAAGACCTGCCACTTGTCAAGTGGGTGTCTTCTGGTAATAATAGTGACTCCCATTTGTTGAGTGTGTCCTATGTGCCGAGCACTTTATACACATCCTCACTTCATCCTCATAATAAGCAGTGTGTTAGATGTTATGATCGATTTTCATCTTCATTTTACACATAAAGGAATGAAGGCCAAGAGAAATGAAATTGTTATTGGCTTAGGGTTATATAAGAGGTAAAGGGCAGAAAGGAACGTGAACAAGGCATGTGCGACTCCTGAGTTCTTAAGTCCAGAGCTCTGCTTCCTCCGACTTAAAGTACTGAAGCTAATTAACCTTTATGAGCTTTGGTTTCCTTCCCTGTGAAATGATCATCTTTAAAGCACATAACATCAATGACGAACAACTGAATGCTTACTTATTCTGGGCATTTTTCTGGACACTGACATGCCTTATTTCATTTAATCCTCACAAAATCCTAGTAAATAGGAACTATGATCCCCATTTTACAGAGAAGGAAAAGGATTAGAAGTTGAGGAAATAACTGGGATTCTAATTTGAACCTGTTTGACTCCAGAGCCCATGATCTTTCCACTTCCTACTCCATGACAATTGCCTCAAAAAGACCTACCCAGGAAGATGGTATACATGCAAAGAAAGGGTAAGAGAAACAGAGGGACAGAAGAAATTCATTCCAATTGATGATAACAGGGACAGCTTTATGGAAAACAGAAACTCACTTGATGAAAATTTATTTTAATGCCATAAAGGCTCAGAAATACATTTGTTTAATAAAGTTAGGCACACCTTTGTTATGTACCTGTGGTGGTGCTAATGAAGCCAGCTTCTTGTCATGGACATGCCTAATAAACAGTAAGGCAGGTACTGTATCTTACTCACCTGGTGCTACCTCCTTCCCCTTTCTCCTCCTACCCTAAGAGCTCCAGAATGGTGCCTGGCACATAGTAGGCTCTTGACAGATATTTCCAAAATGAGTAAGTAAACAATCTCTCTGAAGGGACTTGAGATTGCTGCAGCCCCAAAGCTTAAAGACCCCTTTCCCTCTCATCTTTCTCCCTGAAGCTCCTCTGACAAAGCCCACAGGCTGAGTGATGGGGGCCACTGTACCAGAGATGATTTATGGTTCTTTGTTATCCAAATCTTTTCACATTCCTCCCCATCCTCTTTCTGCAGCTAAGTCATGTGATATTGAAATGCAACTTCGGATAGTAAATCGTGATTTACAGCCCTGAAGACAACTGTTCGGGGCACTTCTAGTATTCATATCTAAAATAGACCACCTCTCCATTAGGATTTTCCTAGATTTTTCTGCTTTTCTCTGGGACCCAGATACTCAATCTGAGCAGTGAAAAGAAAGGGAGCAACGTGCATCTAATGGGCATGCCAGGGGGAAGCTCAGTAATTGCTCTGTAATTTAAATAACAGCAGCCCTAGGGAAAATATGATCTCTGTCTTCCAGCCTAGGTTGCAGAGTAAGTTTGCAAAGATACCTGAGTTTTTGTACTTAATGCTCTAGGAATCCCAGCTCTGTGGCTCAATTTACTATCCAAACAATGATGGAAAGTGAGTGAAAAAGGGTGCTGGGGATGGATCGAGGACCTCATTCATACTGGCAAGCACTCTATGACTTAGTTAAGCACCAAGTCCCAGGGTGAAGTGTTCTTGATTCTTCATGCCACTGATGTAACTTGACATTAAACAAATCAGAGACATAGGAGTAAAACAAAAGTGTCTCCTTCCATCTGTTATTAAACCTATTTCAACCACATCACACGTGGGATGCTGTATGTGCTGCCAGTACCAACTTTATCAGTGGTCAGTAGAACTGATAGGTTTTTTCAGCAACAATCACATATGCTGAGTCTAGCATCAGATCATGTAAAAATGGCCACTTTTGATTTTATTTATTATTATATACTATTGCCTTATTGTGAAATAACTATAGCTGTTTGATACTGATAACATGAATTTTTATAACTCAGAAGAGTAGATGATACCTTCTAAGTTCCTACTGTGTGATACTGAATAAACTCACTGCTTCTCTCTACATCTCATTTTTCCTTTGTAAACAATTAGCAGATGAATGTTTGAGGAGACTCAAAACAACATAAAACAACAAAGAGACATTTTATAAAATAACATGGTCAAAAATTGGGCATACATCTCAATTTCAGTGAACCATACTTTACGTTAAATGTACTAAAGAATCTCAGGTAATATTCTTTTGTAAAGCAATTGATCTCCCTTAAATACTAGTTCAGAACATTCAATTTTTCAAGTAATAAATTTAAGAGATTAAATTTAACCTACAAAGTTATATAAGTTCACCCCAGGCAGTTGTTGGCATAAAATATTTTTATTGCATATATTATCAGCTGAAATATTGTCATGTACTGTTGTTCTAGCTTCCCACTCCTTAAATGCAACCTTTTACCTTTGACCTATATGATGTTAATATTTTATTATTCATTCCAAATGATTCTTTTTCTCTTTTGTTGTCTGTAAAATAGAAGTCTATCCCAAAGCAATTAGATAAAACAAAAGGCATGCATTAAAAAGGCACAAGGAGAGCTAGATTTTTAAAATAGTATATCCTCATATAATTTGCTAGCATTCACACTAATTATGACAACCTAGTTTTTATTTTTTTCTCAAGAATTTTGTCCTCCAAACTAACAATTCTGTGGTAGAACCATGGTTCAGCAATAAGTCATTACATATTCTGCAACTTTTATTTTATTTTGGTACTGGAGATTGAAACCAGGGGCACTTAACTACTGAGCCACATCCTTAGCCCTTTTTATTGTTTATTTTGAGATAGGATCTTGCTAAATTGTTTAGGGCCTTGCTAAGTTGCTGAGGTTGGCCTCGAACTTGTGATCCTCCTGCCTCAGACTCCTGAGCCACTGGGATTGCATGTGTGAGCCACCATGCCCAACTAGCAATGTAGATTTTAAAACTTTAAGGGCAACACAGTGATACTCAACATCTGTGAGAAATCATATAAATTACTAGTCTGAGGTAGATCTCTTCTGTACTGGAGATTGAACCCAGGGGTACTTAGCCACTGAGCCACATCCCCAGCCTTTTTAAATATTTTATTTAGAAACAGGGTCTTGCTGAGTTGCTTAGGACCTCACTAAGTTGCTGAGGCTGACTTTGAATCCTCCTGCCTCAGCCTCCCAAGCTGCTGGGATTACAGGTGTCTGCTACCATGCCTGGCTATTATGTTATCCTTTTGATAATGTCAGATCTTTACAAAGCTGAGATTTGTGCAATTGCCAAGATGAAAGGCAAGTACTGTGAAAACCAATGCAGAGTAGAAAATGAACATGCGCTGCCCAACTTGAGCTCAAAGTCTGAAAGATTGTGCCACACCCAACATACTCATACATCCCATCACCAGGTAAGTGTACTTATTTCAAAATGAAATTTAAATACTTATTTTTCTTTTAAATTATATCTATTATTTTTCAAGTGACTACTAAGTTGTGATGTCATAAATATATGTTAAAATATTTGGACCTAACAATTTAGTAAATGGAATCATTAGGTATTTTTTTTAGCCTGAGTTGCTATTAAAAAATGACTGAGCAGGGCGCAGTGGCACACGCCTGTAATGCCACAGGCTCGGAACACTAAGACAGGGGGATCATGAGTTCAAAGCCAGCCTCAGCAAAAGTGAGATGCTAAGCAACTTAGTAAGACCCTGTCTCTACATAAATACAAAATAGGGCTGGGATATGGTTCAGTGACCCTAAATTCAATCCTGGCCCCCCCTCCCCAAAAAAAAAAAAAGAAAGAAAGAAAATGACTGAGACACCATAAGCACAGTTAATCAAGAAAGTTTGGGAACCTAGGATTTCTCAACTGTAAAATGAATGTAATAATACGACAACTTAGGGTTGAAATGAGATTAAATGAATTAACACACAAATAGCTGGCTGGAGTTGTAGTTTAGTGGTAGAGTGCTTGCCTAACACATGTGAGACACAGGATTTGATCCTTAGCACCACATAAAAATAAATAAATAAAATAAAGGTATTGTGTCTATCTACAACTAAAAATATTTAAAGAAAAAAATAGCATTGTATACTTTTCCAAAGATATATATAAAAAAACCTATACAAAAAGTATAGAGAGAGGCTGGGGCTGTAGCTCAGTGTTTGAGCGCTTGCCTCACATGCATGAGGCACTGTGTTCGATCCTCTGCACCACATAAAAATAAATAAATAAAATAAAGATATTGTGTGCATCAAAAACTAAAAAAAAAAATTAAGTATATAGAATAGTATCAGGCACCTTGTTGTAGCAATCAAGGTATTTTACCACCTCATTACCTAGGACAGTTCTCTTCAACAATCCTACACTCATTCGATGTGGAAGAACAAAAGAATTTTAGCACATGTCTATATGAGTAACAATAAAACTTTAAACCCCCATCATTCTTAGAAGTTGCTACTTAAAGTTACCATCTAGAAAGAGAACAAAAGTCACTTCATTTCTTTATTTTTCATTTCTTTGATTTTTAAGTCTTCTGATACTGTTTAACTATCAGAACAGTTGCTGATACATAAAAGAGTTTTAAAAATAGCTATCAAAAACTCTTTTGCAATAAGTTTATGTCATTTCAAAAACAAAACATGTTTTTTATTGTGTTCTCAGAAAAATTTAATGATACTTTGACCTGTTTCCAGGCTCCACCCCCCAACTCTGGGTTTCCATAGCTGCTCTGCTAAGGAGGTGGGAGAACTAACTTTTTATATATACTGATACAGCCTTTGTCTTGTTATAGCTTAACATAACTCAGCTAATAACTGAGCTCAGAAGTGCTTACTTTTTTCTTCTTAATTTTTGGTTTTGATATAACTTTAGACTTATGGAAAAGTTGTAAAATGTACAAAAAAGTCCCACATATACCTTATCCAGATTTCTTAAATACTGATATTTTACATTTGTTTTATCAAATATATTTTGATCATTTCATTAACATAGTGTCTGACAGATGTCTCCACTCTAAATTTACAATTTTTCTCTTTATGATTTATAAATAGTTTCTAGGAACATATTTTGTGACTATGTAAATATTCTGTCTCTAATCCAGACTTCACCCACCCATTTTATCATTCATACCATGGTTGCCAAATAGTGATTCTGATTCCATCATTCCTTTTACATTTATTACTTGATGGTCTACTGAGACTCACTTGCCTTTCTTCCACATTTATTTTCTTATTTTTTACTTATGTTTATATATTTTATTCAATGGTATATGATGCATTATGTTTATTATTTATTTTTATGTGTAATTACCCCAGACTTGGCCAGCAAGAAACCCTTCAGAATGACGCTTGTTCATTTTGACGTGTCCCATATTTTTTGAGCACTTTCTAATTTACTAGCTTAATAACATGCTCAAGATTCATATTGTATTTTCCCAGCCCTACCCCTATAATCAGCCAATTTAAGAATCTCTGCTTCTTTTTAATAGCAAATAATTTAGAAACTAAGATCTACGTGGGTATGCTCACTGATCCTGGGATATCATTGCTTCTTATCTTTCTCAATGAATGGACTCAAGAAGCAGAAACACACACATTCATGTTTATCTATACTAAAAACCATAAGTTTGTAGTGTCCCGTCCAATCCCTTTTTTTTTTTTTTCCTTTCCAGTTCTAGCACAACACTGCAGGATTCAGGATCCATTTCTTTCCATATTTGTAACTCTCTCTCAATGAGGAAACTAAAACCCCATTATTCATAAAATATTTACTTATTTGTTCAATCCCAAAATATACAGAAAATAGTTTTAGAATCACTACCAAACACACACACACACACACACACACAGAGAGAAAGAAATAAAAGTATAGAAAGAAAATCCACTATTATGGGAAAACAAACTAAAATTAAATATTCACTTATGGTTCTTTGTTTCTTTATACTGAAAGTATATAATTTAAAAAATTGTATTCTAGTTGGCACAGTGGAACACGCCTGTAATCCTAGCTAACTGAGCAGCAGAGGCAGGAAGATTGCAAGTTGAGACCAGTTTGGGCAAGTGAGACCTGGTATCAAAATAAAATTTTAAAAGGGCTAGGGGTGTAGCTCAGCACTAGGGTACCAACCTAGCATACTTGAGGCCCTGGGTTTAACCCCCAATACTGCAAATAAATAGTTGAAAATTGTTTTCCAGAGCTCCTTGGGTGTGTCAGTGCCCTACCATATACATACCTGCTTTTTAGTGTGATTAGATTGTTCATTTAAAACTGTTAGGTTGATTTGATTGTCTTCCATTTTAGGATTTTCCCCAAATTTGGAGGGGGTTGTTGTTTTTGTTTTGTTTTGCTTTTTGTAGCATATGAACATTAATAGGTTTCCAGAAAGTAGAACTGTACAAAAGAAATACCCATATGCCAGGAACAGTGGCACATACCTATGGTTCCAGTGACTCAGGAGTCTGCGGCAGGAAGATCATTTGAACCCAGGAGTTCAAGATCAGCTTAGACAACATAGTGAAACCCTGTCAAATATCACTTCCCATTCCTTCCACGCAGTCTCTAGACCCTTTATCCTTTTTACCTCATTCTCACCCACCTCTTCTGGGTCACTTATCTCATTAATTTCTGATTTGTCTTTCCTTTTTTCTTCTTGGCCAAAAAAGTGGACATATGTATATTTTCTTACTTCCATTTTTTTCTTACCCCCCAAAATAGTATATTATAGATACTCTTTTATACTTTGCTTTTTTCACTAAACAAATTGTCCTAGAAATCATTCCCTGTTGGTTCACAGATATCTTCCTTATTCCTTTTTACAGATGTATACTACTCTTCTGATTTGCTTGTAGCATATTTTATTCAACCACTCTTCTCTATATGGACAATTAGAACATATCCACTATTTTACATACAAACAGTGCTACAATAAATAACCTCACGTGCATGTATTTTCATATTGCTGAAGGTATATGTCCAAGGTAAATTCCGAGAAGGATTAGTAGACCCAAAATAAACTCATTTGAAATGTTTTTAGATACTAAATAAAGTTTTAATAGATTTAAAGTTATTTTGTGATTATTTTCAGTACATATTTGTCCAGAAAGATGATTCTGTTCTAGATTTTTGAGTCACCAGACTTTATGTTTTTTATACTGCACAAACATACCTTAACAAATGTGTTCTGCTGATGGTATGCAATTGAATAACAAAACTCTTCCTAAGTAGATTTAGATTTCATGTTTGTTTAATTATATATCAGCTCCAAGAGTAATAAATGCTGAACAAAAATAATGGAGGTGGGAGATCCTTTATATCTGAGACACAGTGATATGTACGAATAGATCACATTCTGCCTGTGGGAATAATCAGGGACATAATATTTTTGCATCTCTAAGGAGAAGGCATTTCCTCCCAGCAGAGCTGTTGATCTGAAGTTGCTGGAAACATGATGAATAGTGAAGGGAGCCAGTCTGCTGTTGCTCCAGGCTGGTTAATTATACTGTAAATCATGCAAACAAGGACATGTGGAACTAAAAGCTTCTCCAGACATCATCTCCTTCTCAATAAAAGAACAGTTCTTTAAAAAAAAATAGGCAGATTGGTAATTATCTCAGGCTGAGAATATACAAAATGCTGATACTAACCGCTAGAGATACAGAGAAGCTTGGTGGCTTTGATGTTGGTAAGGCATTTAAAAAATGCTTTATAATTATGATTTGACACTCTTGATTAAACATTCTAGGAGCAAAGATAACTAACCCCCTACACAAACACACAGTCTATGCTCAGTACAATAACATCATTTTGGGGTTTTATTATTTGTGTCTTCTTTCGGGGAGGCGTCCCTCATACAGAGTGTAGGATTCACCAATAATTCTCCACCCCTTAGAAAGGTTCATGTTTCATTTGGACATCTCTGTGCAACGTGGGATATTACAGACGGAGATCAAAGATAGGAATCAGTCCTCTATTCCAATTATGTCAACAAATCCTCCCTTGTCCCTTTGTCTTTTCTACTGTAAAAACAAAAGAATCTCTTTATGGCCCAAATACTTTACCATGTTTGCCTTATTTGTATACGCTTTGATCATATCCTTCACATGGTGTCTGCCAGGTTTCTCCACTGTAAATTGATTATTTTTCTCTTTGTAATTAATAAATACTTTGTGGGACATACTTTGGGACTATGTAAATATCCCATTTCTCATACGTGAAAGTTTTATGAAGATGCCTTAAATTCACAAGAGGGATCCTCACTAGATCTCTTTAAGTATGGTATCATTTAAACCACTTAATGCAGCCTATACAGGAGAACATCAAGTTTCATTAGCTACTACTTTGATCTTGGCATCAACAACATGAAGCAATACAACCTTTTTTTAGAGCTGGAGCTCTGATATCATGCAAATCAGATTTAAAATCCAGCATGGCTGCTTACCACCTATATAAAAACTGGGAATAACGCCAACCTCACAGAGCTGTTGTGGCAGTTCAATGAGTGCATATGATCTGAAAAGCACCTGGAATTCTACGCGACACACATGAGGCACTCGATACCTGGCAGCTGTTAATAACAATGAAAATGTTGTTTTGGTTAGTTTTGAACCCTGATGAAATTTTGGGGGGGCGGGGGGAGTGGAGACATTCTGCCACATCATATACCTCATTGCCAATCCAAGCTGATTTGCAAACAAAAAATATATTTATGCACTTAATTTCTCTGCTAAGTAAACTGTGGGTTCTATGGACCCAGAGTTCATGTCAACTCCTTACTTCCATTTGGTCTGTGTACATAGTATCAGTAAGATGAGTCCAGAGTTCTTTTTCAGACAAGATTGGAGTGCCACCCTGAGGTCAGCTTTGGTGTTGGCGATATTTCCTTGAACTCTGTCCTCACTACAAAGCTGAACAGTAACATTTACATTGATTTTACTTACAGTAAAGACTGCAAAGTACACTCCATTGGCTTTTGATGGCAAAAAAAGAAAAAGTCTTTAAAAAGACATAGAATAATTTGAATTTCTTAAGCACTTGATTGGGTCTCTTAAGTACTAGAGTATTGATGTATCTTGAGAATTTGAAATTTAAAACTCAGCCCTGGGCCGGGGATGTGGCTCAAGTGGTAGCATGCTTGCCTAGCATGCGTGAGGCACTGGGTTTGATTCTCAGCACCACATAAAAAAATAAAATAAAATAAAGACATTGTGTCCACTTAAAACTAAAAAATAAATATTAAAAAAAAAAACTCAGTCCCACACAAAGTGAGGTTTTTGTCTCACTGTATTACCCACAGCCAATCATCCTCTTCTTGGCTTAGATTTTAATTATAGCCCCAAAGCTATGGTTCAGAAGTTTCTAGCTCCCTTTGGAAAGAAATAGTAATTCCTTTTTCCAAATGACCATCAGAAACTGCACTGGAGTATGTCACAGAAATCCCAAACTCAACCTATTCAGAATTAAGCTTATTTTACTGTCCTCACACAATATAAACTTCATATCTTTTCTACCTACATTCCCCATGAACAGACCCACCCTCATTCCATCACCTAAATTGGAGACCTGGAAGTAATTTTAGTTTCTCGTCCCTTTGTCCTCCTACATCCAATCACATTATGTCCTTAATGTGACTTAGGCCTGCTCCTTTCTCCACTTCCCAATGCTCCTGCCTTCTTTCCTCACTAGACTGCTACTGTACTATTCTTCTGGACTTCTTGATTCTGGACTTGCCTCCCTTCCATGTTGCTGTGCTCTTTTAAAATTACAAAGTGTTGATATCACTGGCTTAACATCCTTGAACAGCTCTCAGAGCCTCAGTACACAGGCCCTTCATGGGCGAGTCCCTACCCACCTGTCCAGCTCTACTCTTGCTGCATTCTTGTCTCCAGCTTTGTTGAATTACTAGCAGATTCTCAGACACAACAGGCTGTTTCTGCATCCTTACATTCATTACTGCTGTTCTATTTAAGTGCTTTGACTATTGGTTAACATCTTATTTTTTTTTAAAAGCTTTGTCAACTGTATCTTCAGAGCCTTTCCTAGCTTCCCACAAACCCAGCCCATTCTGCCACTACAGAGTGACTACTCCCTTACTTCCTGTAACTTATACTGCTGGACCTAGTGAATTTTCTTGCTTTGTTGGAAAACAGCTCTTTATCCCTAGTAGACTCTAAGCTGCTTGAGAGCAAGGACTCTTGACTAATTCATTGTTGAATTAGGCCCTTGTCTATGATGGACGTGCTGTAAAAACACCACCAAAAGTTTGTTGAATGACAGGCAGGAAGTAGAGGAGAAAAAACACACTTTTTGGGCAAGGAGTGTTCATTCTGTTCATAATAACAAGCTAGGCCAAGCTAGCCAGCACTGCAGTGTTATACAGACTTTATGTTCTCACTTGCTACAGTTGAGAAACCATGTGTGTCTACCAGTCAGACCATACTAGTTTTTGGAGAAATTCCAGTTACACAAAACCATGATTCAATTTCCTCACCACTTTTATTGATGATGCTTTTAAATAGTTTTGTTTTTGTCCCCAAGAGGAAATGGTCTCTTGATGACTCAGCTGCACTTTGTTAAGGCAAGAAATGGTATAAGTCTGACAGCTTCCATTCATTCACTTAACCAAAATGTATTACAAAGCACCAAGCAAAAGACATATAGATCTATTCCTAAATTCACAAGGTTTTCAGTGTCAGAGTCTTTATCTCACTTCATTAATTCAACAAAATTTACTGGCCACTTACTATGAAACAGACTCCACACTAAGAAAACAATTAAATGAAACGCAGGCCTAGCCCCTGAAAAGCTCAAAGTCTGTAGACAAATGTGGAAATAAAATTACTATGTAACAGGAAAAGAGCTAAAATAGATGTACTTAGAAAGTGACATGAAAACTCAAAGAAAGATGAATTGTGTCAGGCAGGAGACATTCAGTATAATAAGACATGTAAATTGGGTTTTGAAAAATATAAGGAGTTTGCCAATGAAGAAAGGGAGAAAGAATATTCCAAAAAGAAAGAAAAATATGTACAAATTGAGAGTTAGAAGAAACAAAGCTGAAGTAAGATGAGAAAACTGAACTTTAGCAAGGATAAGTGACTTGTCCAAGGTCTCATAGCAGATAAGTGATAGGGCTGAGAGCTGAACCCAATCTGAAGTTACTCAAGGAAGCATCACAATTATGAAGCACAAAAAAGTTTCAGAACCACCCCATAGGACCTTCCATATAAATTATAGGAACTCAGACCACATTCAATGGACCACACAGAATCAAACAATTTTTAAGCAGAGAAGCATGATCTCATTTTTTTTCTCTCTATATACATTTATTTGCTACTGAAAATTAAAACAGCACATCAAAATTTCTTTTTATTGCAATTCAAATTTTTGAAAACCAGAAAATCTAATTATCTAGTCTAATTATTACACTCTAATCAAACTATCCAATATTCTCTTTACACCTCTTCCAGTTCCTGAGTTTTATTTCAGATTTCAGGCTTTTAAAATCTCCAGGAAGACTTAAGACCTATTGGTACTTCTTTGAGTCAAACAGAAAAGTAAAACTAAAGTATATTGAAATCATTTATGCACATTTTAACTGCTCAGATTCCTTATAAATTACTGGCATTAAGGCATGAAGGGATCCCTAACACCAAAAAAAAAAAAAAGGATGCAAAAGAATAAAGACATCACAGAACTCATACATAAGCTATTCAAAATCATTGGTATGCAGTCTAAGCATAGAAAAATGTGCCTTAAATTACCATCATGAAGAACAAGTACAATTTATGCCTATATTGACTCTGTGTCCTAATCATACCCTATTCTAGCATTCTCAGAAGGATCCATCCATGATATACGCAAAAACTGCAGGTACATTTGAATGGTACACTTCGTGATTCACTCTGAACTTCCTTAAGATTGTTGTCTCTTTCTTGTTTTTGAAGACTTAGGAGATATCTCCATTTTTCCACAAGCTCTTTCCGTGCAGATAACAATGTCCGGACTCCTCGCAGCCTGTTGGGAAAGCCCTTTCTGACCTCCCGTAAGACCCTCTCTCTCCTGTCCAGTGGTTGGCGTGGACCTTCTGGCAGAGGGGACGGCCATTTAGCACAAGGATACAGAGTCAAGTCATGAAGTTTCTTTACTAGCATTTCTGAACTGACCGGATGAGAGTCCACTGAATTTTCTTCATTTTCAGACATCGGAAAAGACTCCTGGGTCGAGGTTGGGTTAAATTTTTGCAATGGATCCATTGGGAGGTGAGCAAACCCTCCAAAAAGTTGCTCCCACTGTTGCTTGGGAGGAAGAAAAAACTGTGCATGATCTCATTTGGGATTCAGAAGTAACACAGACATGTCCTCCTCTACCTGATCTCAAAATGTTGGAGCACCAGAAGGGTCAGTTCTGGGTTCCTTTTTCTTACACTTTCTCAGTGACCACATTCATATTCATGCTTTTGGATATAAGCTTGTCACTACTTGTACAGGGATAGGGTTATAAATTAGTTCATGAAGAAAAAAAATCTCATGAATTTGATTTTTTTCTTAAAAATTCTTTTAATTACCCATAAAGTACAGTGGTTATGATTTCATGCATCTTGATTATATACATGGCTGTGGTCATATTTACATGCCAAATTGAAGATCAACAGTCCATTTCCTAATAAGCCTGAACAATTGATTTTTTTCCTCTATGTTGAAACAAACTGTTTTTAACAAGCAAATTGTTTCTACTTATCTATTGTTTATAAATAATGTGCTTGGAAAATTCCTATTTTTAGGGAGTAGACATACTTGGAATAGCAAGGTATTTCTGCTGTAAGAGTGATTCAGGGACTGAATCCACCTCAGGGAACAGCAGGTTTGCTGTTCTCTCACCTCACACCCACTCACACCTGCTTTCCTCAGATGTAAGGGAATCACTCACACTATTTGATGAATACAACTAAATTTTAAGAAGTTAAATGATTGTAGGATGTGACTCCATTGTACCATTTATATGTTGACTCCCAAATTTATTTTTCCACTCCTGATCTTTCTTCCTGAGCTTCAAGCTTATAGAACCAACTACTTACCTGGCTGAATGTTTTCACTATAATCAACTAGACAGCTTACTATGTGCAAAAATTAACAATTCCACCCATTTATTTCTTAACTCCACCAAAAATTGTTTTTCTTTAGTCTTTCTTAGCTCAGTAAATGGCACATCATATATCCAGCCAAAAGCCTAGGGATGATCTTTGATTCCTCCTTTTCCCTCACCTCTACATGAAATTCAATAGTTACATTAAGTTCTACCCACTTAACTATAACCAAAATCTATCAATTTACACAGATATTATCATAGAACAAGTTACCACCATCACTCATATTTTTACTAGTTTGTTTCTACTCTTGGCCCTTTTATGGTTCATTCTCCAAATAGCCAGAGTAATCTTTTTACAAGCATTCACTTATTCATTTCTCTAATATTTTTTTTTGAGAGCACACAGGAACTATCTATAGATGTACCACCCTGAATGCACCTGATCTTGGAAGCTAAGCAGAATCAAGTCTGGTTAGTAGTTGGATGGGAAAGTGCATAGAAACTGGAGACAGAACACAGAAGCAAACAGATCCCTGAGTTCATGACTTCCAGAAGAAAGGCAATACTGAAGTAAGCAATTTTATATAATACAAATGCAATGAATAAAATAAAAAATGATAAAACTAAATCATGTTGCTCTCTATATAGAAATTTTCAATAGTTTCCTAGCATGTTTACATTAAAATCCAAATTCTTTATCATGATCTGGTTACGAAATTTTTTGAGATCTAGTTTACTTATCCCTCCAACTCTATCTATAACACTCTCTCACTGCAGCTTGGCTCCAGTCACCCTGATCTTCTATCCCCACAATTCCAAATCTTTTCCCTTCTTCCAACACGTATTTCCTCTATCTGGGATGCCTTCTCTCAGCTCAAATATCACTACTTCAGAGTTGATTACTCTAGCTATAAGCAATCCCCCACACTCTTCTCTACCAATTACACCTTTCGATTTGCTTAACGTGCCGCGCGTTGGAGAAATTAAAAGAACCACGTCCAATACAGCTATATGCATATCAAGCCAAACCTTGTAGACTATAGAGGAAAACTGTAGTAAACTATAACCAAAATTAGGTTGTCTTATTAATTTGTTAACAGTATAATGTAAGCTCTCTTAGGACAGGAATCTTGAGATGTTTTTCACCAGACTTTCCCTAAAAAATCTAAACAGGGCCTGGGCATAAGAAGATACTAACATTTTTTTGAGGGAATTTATAAGCAGCGAAGGACTACGCGACGATAATACCATCCAGCCCACAATCACAGGCAGGCTCCTCCCCCGAGGCACTTCCGCCGGAAGCAAGGCCGTCCGGAAAAGGAAGTCGACTGCGCAGACGCAATGAGCTCGCGAAGCTTTCTGGGTAAAGATGGATGTCCACGATCTCTTTCGCCGTCTAGGTGCTGGAGCCAAATTCGACGTGAAACGCTTCTCAGCAGACGCAGCTCGATTCCAGGTACTGTGCGTAGGGGACCGAGGCCGGAGTGACTGAGAAGAAGCAGAAGTGTGAGAATAAACCGGCTTCGGAGGGAGCCAACGCACTCGGGAGACCCCGTGTTCTGGCCCTGCCCTTCCGTGGGGCATTTTTCCTTTTGGGAATTCAGCTTACTCGCAGGCCTAGCCAGTGCTAGCTTCCGAATGAATCTTTTTAGAGCCTTTGGTAGACTTGGTTGATCCTGATGCAGAAACTCTTTCCCTACTTCTTATTCAAAACAAAATCGGAATTCCTTTTAAAAGGAACTTTTCCCAAAACGGGTGGAAAGGAATTTCAAAAATATTTTTTTTCCATTATAGTCGACCAGGTTTGGCTTGATATGTATATAGCTGTATCGGACGTGGTTCTTTTAATTGCTCCAACTCGCGGCACGTTAAGTGACCAATGAGAAGGGCAAGTTAGGAATAAGAGATCTTACATAGGGAAAGTAGTGACAATTGAGAGAAATCATTTGGGGTCCAGTGTGGAAAAACTTGAATGTCAACCTCTCTATAAGGGAATAGAGACACCACCCCAAACTTCCACCCCACCCCCGCCCCGTGCAACATGTGTGTTTCTTTTGATTGCAGTTTACTGTAGTTCTTCAGCCACATGTTCTGGGTCCAAATGCTGGATCTGTATTTGTTCTTGAGCAATATGTATTGGGTTCAAATGCCATTTAATAGTTTCTAGACCTTGGTCAAGTTACTTCCTAATGCCTTGCTTTTTGCATCTGTAATACTGCTCTTTTTTGCTGTACATAGAGTTACTGTGAGAATGAAGTAATTTAATATATATAAAATGCTTAGAAATCTGCTTGACATAGAGTAAATATATGTAAGAGTTCATGTTATTATGATTATTGTTACTATTATAAAGTCAAAAAAAAGGGGTCTTTTTAGATTCCTTTTGCCCAAACATACTCATCAGCTCCACAAATATTTGGTGAAAGAATAAAAAAGTTGGGAAGTCATTTGTTTTATGTTCTTATTGCAAATCCTTCTTGGATGAAAACAATACTATTCTGTCAGGTTTCATTTAAATTTTTTGGGGTTTTAGGTAGGGAAAAGGAAATATGACTTTGATTCTTCAGAAGCGATGCAGGGACTGGACTTCTTTGGAAACAAGAAGTCTGTCTTAGGTGATTGTGAAGTATCACAAACACACCAGGAACTCCAAAATGAAGAGAAAAAAGAAGAGGGCCTAACTGAAAAGAAGAGGGAGCCAAACAAGAAAAAGAGGAGGAAGCTGATTTCAGGTTAGTGTTGGATTTCAATGTTTTTTTCTATTGAATTTTTTTCAGTTATAATATAGTACATACTAGCTGGGTGGGGTGACTCACACCTGTAATCCAGATACTCAGGAGGCTGAGGCAGGAGGATTGAAAGTTGGAAACTAACCTGGGGAACTTGGTGAGATCCTCTCAAAATAAAAATGCCTGGGGATATAGCTCAGTGGTAAAGTGCTAGCCTAGCATGCTTGAGGCCTTGGAGTCAATCCTCAGCAACACACACACACAAACTAAAGATGTATGCTTATAAGTCAAACAATATATAACCATTCTTCAGTTGTTGACATTCAGGTTGTTTCCATGTAGTTGCTATGATAAAGATTGTAGTAAAGGTATTCATACATATATCCTTTTGCATATGTGCTTTTATTTCTGTAGAATAATATCCCCAAAGTGGAAGCACTTGGTGAAAGGGTATTTACACTCCTTTCAACATACATTACAAAATGATTTCCCACACCTTTGTCAATGCTGAATATTACTGGATTAAAGTTTTTGCCAATCTAATGAATGAAACTTTTTTATTTATATTTTCCTGATTACTGGTGGGGTTCAGCATCTTTTCATATGCTTTACTGGACATTTACATTTCAAAATTTCTGACTTGGGAGGTCTTACTTTTTACCTATTTTTTCATAGGATTTCCACCCTCTGTATCATACTGTAGGAGTATTTTTCTTTTTCTGTTATATCTATTGTTTCCTGGTCCTGTACTGTTTTTTTTTTTTTTTTTTTTTTTTTAAGTAGATACTTAAGTTGTATAACTTAAGTAAATTTTCTTCTCACTCTTTATCTCCAGTCCTGTATTTCTCTGGGGGTAACCACTGCTAATCAATTTCTTTTATGTATTTCTAGAGATATTTTATCCATATATATTTTTGTATTCCTTAAAAATATGAATCTTCTATTTACATGTTGATATAGTCTATAAACATGAATAGTCTATATATAAATTGTAATGTGAACCTCCCTCCCTCCTACCCCCCTAGTTTTTTGTTTTTTTGTGGGGACAGTCTGTATGTTGTCCAGTCTGGTCTTGAACTCTCACTCTTCTTGCTTTAGCCTCCCGAGTTACAGGTGCATGCCATGGTGACCAGCCTTTAAAAAAAAAAAAAAAAGAAGTATCTTGGAAATTGTTTGGAATCAGTAGGAAATGTCCTCTTTGTTCATTTTTAACACAGCACAGTATCTCATTGTGCATTCCATAGTTGACTTAAGAACTGATTTAAGGGACTGGGGTTGTAGCTTAGTGATAGAGCACAAGCTTAGCATGTGTGAGGCCTTGGGTTCAATCCCCAGTATCTCACCCAACAGAATCTAACAGGTTCCTTTGTGATGGATATTTAGGTCACTTCTACATTTTTGTTGTTGCAGTGTTACCAGAAATGTTCTACTTTATGTGAGTATATCATCCAATAAATTCTTATAACAATTATATTTATTTTAAATTATAGAATTATTCATCAGAAACATTTTGTCAGTAGGAAGTATACCATTTTGTTTAGAGTAACACAGTGTAGTATCCTATTATACATTGTAGGGTTGGCCCATAATTGATTTGGCAAGTTCCCTTGTGATAGATATTTATTGTATTTTCAGAAAATTGCTGTTACCATGTAAGTGTCATTTTGTAGTCATTGCAGTGCTGCAAGGAGGTTTGATAAAACCTTTCCCCACTATTAATAAGAAAAACATACAGTAAACTTGGGAAAAGTTTTCAAATGTTAGGTAGCCAGAAATACAAGTAGATACTAGAACCATTTAGCATCAAATATATATAGAACATTGATGTATGATAAAATATATAGACATATAACTATTTTTAAAATTTTGTTTTATTTATATAGCAATACTGGGGATTAAACCCAGGGTATTTTACCACTGAACTATATCCCCAGTCCTCTTTTTTTAATTGTAGGTGGACACAATACCTTTATTTTATTTATTTATATGTGGTGCTGAGGATTGAACCCAGTGCCCCACATGTGTTAGGTGAGAACTGTATTGCTAAGCCACAACCCAGCCCCTTCAGTCCTCTATTTATTTTTTATTTTGAGGCATAGTCTCGTCAAGTTTCCCAGGCTGGCCTCAAACTTGTGATCCTCCTCCCTCACCCTCCCAAGTTGTTGGAATTACAGGAGTCTACCACACAACCTGTGCATATATGTATTTTTAATTGGAAAATTCAAGATCTTACGAATTGGTAATGATTTGGGTATGTTAATGCCAACTGTCTTGTAAAGAATATACTTTTTTAAAAAATTTTTTTAATCGTAGTTGGACACAATACCTTTATTTTATTCATTTATTTTTTTATGTGGTGCTGAGGATCAAACCCAGTGCCTTGCATGTGCTAGGTGAGCGCTCTACCACTGAGCCACAACCTCAGCCCCAGGAGTATACTTTTAAAAAATTATTTATCATGAGAGACACCAGCAATATATGAGAATTTTCTTTTTCTATAAATTTTCTCTTCATGTATTTTGGCCTTTTTTGTGCCAGGTTATTCATTCATTTATCAATTTATTAAAACTAATATGTTAATGTGTTTCCAGTTTTTCATGTGCCCTTTGTTATTATTATTTTTTCCTCCATTTTATAGGTTAAAGTTATCTTCTCCTTTATGTCTTGGGCAGGGGTAGGGGGAGTTCTGACATTTAAGTTTATTATTATTTTTTTTTTTTTAATATTTATTTATTTATTTTAGTTTTTTTCAGCAGACACAACATCTTTGTTTGTATGTGGTGCTGAGGATCGAACCTGGGCCGCACGCATGCCAGGCTGGCGTGCTACCGCTTGAGCCACATCCCCAGCCCTTATTATTTTTTTAATTCTCTCTTGCTTTCTTGTTTGTAGTTTCATTTTGTTGTATTGAAATCTTTGATCCTGTGATAGAGTACTTGATAATCTATATTTTCCCTATTGTATTTTAATACATCTTTTGTTGTATTCAACTTTAATTAATATTCAGGTCTATACTAGGCTTTGTTCCTCTTCCATTGGTATTTCTGTGTTTGTATACCAATATCGGCTCGATTTTATCACTGTGACCTTATAATATATTTGAAAAAGAAAATAAAAATCCAGTAGAGCAGCAAGGCATATCATGTTTTTGACTGGGAAACTATTTTCTCCCTGAAGTTATCTATAGAATTAGTATAGTCTCAATTAAAATTGCAGCACTTTTTTGTAGAAATTATCAAAAGACTTCATATAACCAATGTAGTTTTTAAAAAGATAAAGTTGGAAGACTTAACCCTATCTCATTTCAGGACTTAATATAAAATTAACTGACTACAAATCAAGGTAGTTGATATTACCAAAGAAATAAATAGATCAAACAGAGTAGATTTCAACAAAGGTGCTAAGGCAATTCAATTGGGAAAGGAAAGTCTTTTTGACAAATTTTGTAGGATTGGTATGAAGAAAAGTTGATGTCATCCCTTATTTCAGACTATATGCAAAAGTTAACTTGAAACAACTCAGATTGAAATGCAAAATCTATAGAAGATAGATTCTAGAAGAAAATAGGAAAACTATCTTTGTTACCTTGAGGTATGTGGAGGTTTCTTAGAACACCCAAAGCACAAACCATAAAGCAAAAATCAATACATTGGACATTAAACATTTTTGCTCATCAATAGAGGGCATTAAGAAAATGAAAAGTCAAGCCATAGGGAGTAAAATATTTGCAACATGTATATCAAACAAAAAACTTGTATTCACTAATCAAAGATTATATCCCCGTAGCAATAAGTATATAAAAGATGAATATCCAAAATCGTTAGTTATCAGGCAAATTTAAATGAAATGCAATACTAATGCATACCCATTAGAATGGCTGAAATAAAAGACAGACTATACCAAATGTAGGCAAGAATGTACAGAAATAAACTCTCACACTGTTGCTAATAAAACAATACAATTACTTTGTAAAACAGGGATTTTTTTTTAAGTTAAACGTGTACCTATCATATGACCCAGCTATTCCATTCATAGATATTTACCCAAGAGAAAGGAAAAAAGTGTCCTCAGGAAGACTTGTATACAAATGTTCATAGCAGCTTCATTTGTAATAGTCCCAAACTGGAAATGATCCATATGTCCTTCAGCAGAGGAAGAATAAACAAATTGTATGTCCGTGTAATGGAATACTACCTAATAATAACATGTTAAGTTAGTGATACCTTCTTTAACATAGATGAATCTCAAAATAACCATCCCAAATAAAATAAGCTAGACTAAAATTAGTACCTACATGATTCCAACTATATAAAATTCTAAAAATGGCAAACTAATCTGTAGTGACAGGAATTAAATTGGAAGTTGTCTAGGGATGGAGCAGTGGATTACAGGAGGCCATGAGGAAATTTTGGGGCTGATGAAAGTAACCATGAATGTGCTGAGTGCTTAATTAATTTATGTCAAAACCCATCAAATTATATGCTTATATGTGTATAGTGCTGGGGATTGAATCCAGGGCCTCATGCATGCTAGGCAAGCACTCTGTCACTGAGCTACATTCCCAGTCCCAAAATACACTTTAAAATATATGCAGTTTATTGTATGTCACTTAAGTTCAGTGGAGTGGAAAAACAAATATTCCAGTGGAGGGCTGGGGCTGTGTTTCAGTGGTAGAACACTCGCCTAGCATACATGAGGCACTGGGTTCCACCCTCAGCACTGCATAAGAATAAATAAATAAAAGAGATGTTGTATTCATCTACAACTAAAAAATATTTTTAAAATAAAATTCCAGTGGGATATGTTGCTCATTATTCCTAAAGTTTTTGAGGTTTCTCTTACGTTACTATTACGTTATTTGTTCCCCCATGTTAATGGTAGTCATGTAGTCCAGTCACCAAAACAATCCTATCTACTTTTTAATTAAACCTGTGTTATTTATAGATACATGGAGAATTGCTCTCTTTACAATATTGAGTAGTCCTAAGTATTTTGTTGTGTTCATTGTTATTGTAAGTGAAAATCTTTCTTTTATCCTCTTTCTAGCTGGTTGTTGGATATAAAGAAGCTGATTGCCTTACTGATCATGTAATTTTTTTCAATGAATTCCCTCTTTTCAAGTATGCAGTCATCTCACATATTATGCAGCTGAAACAACCAACAAAGAAAAGAGAGTGAGCTTCAGAGCTCTGATTATCAACACAACTTGCCTATTACTTTCTCTTACCTAGTTGCACAGCTGTTATTTTTTCTTGTTCAGGTGAAAGTATGGCCTGTTTGCTACCTCTAAGACCGTTGTACTTAAAATCTTTTAATTTTAAAAATGTGTTTTAGAAATTATTTCTCAAGAAGAAGATAATAGTATACAGTGGGTATCATCTGTGGAAGCAAAGATTGAAGATAAAAAAGTTAAAGGAGAGAATAAACTAACTTCGGGAAAGTTGGAACATCTCAGAAAGGAAAAGGTTAGAAAAATGTCTTAGCCCTTAAAGTTTATGTTTTTCTGAGGCAGGAACTTTTTCACTAAACTTGGGTTATTTCTTTTAGTAAAAGTGAATGTTAAGATCGAAGAATAATTATAATTTTTTAGGTTTAGGTTTTACTTTAATGATAAATTAAAGCAAATAGATATTTGTACTGTTGTGGAAAAACTTAAAAGCTTAAAGTTATAATTGAAGATTTTCTATTTAGATAGGTATAGATATGTGTGTTCAGCAATTCTTGACCTGCTCAAATTTTAAGATTACTAGTATTTTTAGAATTAAATTTCTCAAATTTCTTAACCCTGTTTGATAAACAAAATTTGGCTCTCTTTCTATATTGAGTTCACTGATTTAGAAAGATTTCCTCAGACAGGGATTAGGAGGTTAGAATTCTTGAGAAACTTGTTCTGTAGGGACAGAATAAGGGAAGTAGGATATAGAAGAAACATCAAATATATCATTATTGTGTCTGCTATACACTTGCCATGTTGCTGATGGAGATGTGTATATAGCTAGCTAACTATAGGGATCACTGCAGCCTGCTTCACTACAGAAACTAGAATTTGGCTGTCTCTGAGACAGAGAATGAGGACACATACCAAATAAATACCTCTACACTCCACTTTTGGCATTCAGTTTTAATAAATAGTTTTTTTTAATAGAGTTGTAAAAAGCATTTTATTGAAAAACATTGGCATTTGTATACTATAAAGAAAATAGATGGATTCAGTGCTTACCTTGTAGAAGTTATATAAGAATATGACTATGGCAGTAACACATCAATAAGAAGAAAGCATAGGTACTTTTATTAGGAAGGTCGTCTGTCTATGAAATATACTTACCATCTATGTTGCTTTGGGACTTGGATTTAATCAGAAAGTTTCATGTGCTGCTGAAGCTTATCCCAGAAACAGTTACTGTTGTTTTACAGTATCTGAGAATGTATTTATTTGACAATATCAATGGTGGCCCCTTTGCTTTACTTTTCAGATAAACTTCTTCCGGAATAAACACAAGATTCATATCCAAGGAACCGATCTTCCTGACCCAATTACTACATTTCAGCAGCTGGAGCAGGAATATAAAATAAATTCTCGATTGCTTCAGAACATTCTAGATGCAGGCTTCCAAACACCTACACCAATTCAAATGCAAGCTATTCCAGTTATGCTGCATGTGAGTATGAAGGTCTAAGATGCCTGTAACGTTCCTTTCTCTGTGTGTTTGCTCATTCTCTTCCCTCTCTCCTTGAAATCCTTTCTGCCTTATCTGCCCTGTTAAAATCCTTCACTTGATTTTAAGGTCCATCTTAAATGCCTGTGCCTCCGTAAAACTTGTCCTGATCACTATAGTTAGATGTGATCTTTTTCCTTTATCAGTACCCTTTGCCTCTTCAGCCCAACCTCAATTCTCCATGGTTTTAGTGTGTTCTTTTTCTTCTGTATGTGTGTGTGTTTTCAAAAAGAAAAAGATAAGTGTGTGTCACTGGGCTAAGAGACCAGAAGCTCAGATCTGCCTCCCTGATTAGCTAGTATTGGAGGAATTTAAAAGGAAGGGAGAAGGGAGATACTGATTGTTAGTGGGATGGTAAGAAGGGAAATTTTTAGGGTTCTTTTGCACCAGTATAGATAATTATCATGCTTCTTCACAGTTCACATTTGTTTGGCAGAGGGTATCATCATCTGATGGGGGATTTTGAGCTTAAAACATCAAAGGGCTGGGTGACCTGCCTTCTCCTACGCACATCCATTCTTGAAAAGCTGGTTTCATACCATCCTTGAGTGGGTTTTGGAAGCTTTTCCTGAAAAACAACTTAAGCAGGTTTCAGAGGTTCAGTCCATGGTTAGCTGACTCCAATGCTCTGGGCTCAAGGTGGGGTGGAGCATCGTGGCTGAAGGGGCATGGCTGAGGAAAGCTACTTAGCTCATGGCAGCCAGGAAGTAGAGAGAGTGCTTGTTCTTTTTCTTGCAACGTTTGAATCTTCTGAGGATAGGGAGTATGTTTATCTTTACATTGTTAATTGGGTTTTTAATGTCCAGAAGCTATTTCAGAAACAAATGCCTTCTAAAATTCTTGTACATAACCCAACTTAGTTTCTTTCTCCATACTTTTGATTACTTAAATACATGTATAATAAAATGCATAGATTTTAAGTGCACAGTTTAGTGAATTTCAATAATGCATTGTTACTTATAAGTTCCTCTGTCAGGTCATTGCCACTTTTGATTTCTAACCTAATTATTTAACAGAATCCTCCTTAAGGATTGAGCAGTACAGATGTCAGGATAGTAAGTTGATTCTGTGATTTTGCTTTTATAAAAAAGTCCAGTGGGGAAGAAAAATTGGAAATAGTGGATGTAATTCTCTTTGGATTTTAGTTGTTTGCATTGTCCACTCACTCAAATGGACTTAAACACCAATGCTCAGAGACTATTGGGGTGGTGATAACAAGAATGGAGAGTGATAGAAAAGCAAATATGGGAAAAGATAGGAAAGTGAATAGGACTTGAACAACTGGATAATTTAATTTAATTTTGTTGTTTTTATGACTGATAGAATAATTTGATCAGGCTCTGGAATTTTTATGTACTTTTCCTTGTACTTATTTTACATTTTCAGGGTCGGGAACTTCTGGCTTCTGCTCCAACAGGATCTGGGAAGACTTTAGCTTTTAGCATTCCCATTTTAATGCAGCTGAAACAACCTGCAAATAAAGGCTTCAGAGCCCTAATTATATCCCCAACACGAGAACTTGCCAGCCAGGTATGACTTACAGCTTTTGAGTGAATGCATTTGTGTTTGCTTCATTGATTTTAGCAAGGTTAATTAAAAGGATCTCAAAAGAATAAGGCCCATTAAAAAAAATAATAAGACCCATGTATTTTGTCATAGTCAAATATTCTGTATAGAGTGTTCTGTATATTACTGCATATGGACCAGTCTTTTAAGACTTCTTATAATTTTCTAAAACATGATGATTTTATCATTTATACTTTGAAGAAGTAAATGTTTTAAGATGCTTGAAATTGAAAAGCTCCTGTGATATATTTCTAAAATTTTATTTTTCTACTTAGAAAAAATGAAACCTTATCTTAGTTTTTGAGAAAGTAAAACTATGAGCTGTTCCACCCTATCAATTTGCTTAATATAAGACACATACAAAGTATGAAATAGTCTCATAATACTCTGTATTCTAAAAAGAACAATATGTTAACAGATTGAAGGAATATTAGTTTTATCTCTTGAAACTAGTTTATTAGGTCTTGGAAAAAACCACTGAATCCTCTTTGGTCTTGAAGTTCTAAAATGCTAATATGCTAGGTTAATCAGCACATTATTATAGGTTTAATTTGAGGTATTCATGAGTTGATAAATTTATTAATAATGTAAAGCATATCCACCCTGTCCCAAGTAGCACCTCATCTCTTTATCATTTTATGTTTTAGATTCATCGAGAGTTAATTAAAATCTCTGAGGGAACAGGATTCAGGATACACATGATCCACAAGGCAGCAGTAGCAGCCAAGAAATTTGGACCTAAATCATCTAAGAAGTTTGGTAAGAAATTCATGCTTGGGATATAGAGCAAGCAAGGGATTTGGAAGTTGTAAATATCCTAATTACCACATAAGAGTTGTTAAAAGCCATGTATGTAATTAGTGTTATTTTTAAAGAAACTAAAGAGATGTCCTCCCTATTCCACTCAGTGGCAATATAAATATATACCAATGGTGAGATGATTTTGCCTATCTCTGTTCACCTTTGGGACATTTGTGAATATATGTAGACATTTTTAATTGTTGCAACTGGAAGGGAATCTAATAGCTAATAGTGGGTAGAGGCCAGGGATATTGTTAAATATTTTATAATACCCAAGATTGCCCTCTACAAAAGAGTTATCTGAGGGCTGGGGATGTGGCTCAAGCGGTAGCGCGCTGGCCTGGCATGCGCGCAGCGCTGGGTTTGATCCTCAGCACCACATACAAATAAAGATGTTGTGTCCACCAAAAACTAAAGAAAAATAAATATTAAAAATTAAAAAAAAAAAAAGTTATCAGACCTAAAATGTTAACAGTGCTGAGGCTGAGAAACCCTGCTTTATAGTACTGATTTTTAATCTGCCATGAAAATACTCTTGCAGGTAAGAATGGATTACCTCCTTGTCCTTACAGCAGCCAGATAATCAGATTTTGTCTTTCATCTTTAAGTTCTGAGTAAAATTTCATTTAAAGAAAGAATTTTACAGGGCTGGGGTTGTGGCTTAGCAGTAGAGCGCGCTCCTCGCACGTGCGAAACCCTGGGTTCAATCCTCAGCACCACATAAAAATAAATGAATAAAATAAAGGTATTGTGTCCAACTTCAACTAAAAAAATAAATATTTTTTTAAAAAAAGGTATTTTTCTGTGTGTGTGTGTTGCGGGGGGGGGAGTTTGAAAATCAAATTGTTGGATTGTATATTATTCTTGCCTCTTAGAAGTTGAGAAGACTGTCCAAATAAATAAAAGAGATACAGTAGTTTATGCTCTCATGGAAAAAAAAAAAATGTTTATTGGCTTTCTAATAAGGAAGAACTTTTATGTCAGTAACTTTTCTGTCCCCTTCCAATGAAACGTTATTGACTTGAGATTCTGAAGGCTTAATTTCTTTTTTTTTTAATATTTATTTTTCAATTCTCGGCAGACACAACATCTTTGTTGGTATGTGGTGCTGAGGATCGAACCCGGGCCGCACGCATGCCGGGCGAGCGCACTACCGCTTGAGCCACATCCCCAGCCCAAGGCTTAATTTCTTTAAAGAGGGATATACCTAGCCAGTGTTGGTGCGGGCCTGTGATCCCAATGATTCAAGAAGCTAAGGCCAGGGGGCTGGGGATGTGGCTCAAGCGGTAGCGCGCTCGCC